>NC_081424.1:45225224-45532724 GCF_949786415.1 Peromyscus eremicus | reverse complement strand
TACCAAGTGTTACATAGGGCAAAGATTTTTAATTTTAATGTAGTATAACTTAATCATTCCCTTTATAGATTACTTTAGTGTCATTTTTAATAACTTTGCCCAAACCCTAGATACTGAATAAATTTTTCCTAAATATTTTATAATTTCAAGTTTTACATTTAGGTCTTTGAATTAATTTTGTACCAAGTTATTAAAATACTTTTGAAGCATGAACTAAGATTAGAAACAAAACCAAGTTTATTGAAATTGTTATCATTCTTTTTTTTTTTTTTTTGCCAGCTGGAGAGAAGGCTCAGTTGATAATTGCCTGATGTGCAAGCATGAGGTCATGAGTTCAGATCCCCAACAGGTCTGTGAAAACTGTGTGTGGCAGAACCTGCCTGTAGCCCCAGTGCTGGGAGAAAGGTGGACACCTAGAGCTCATTGGCCAGTCACTGTAGCTGAATCACTGAGCTTCATGGTCAGTGAGAGACTCCATCTTAAAAAAATGAGGTGGAAAAGAATTGAGGAACATACCTGACATCAATCTCTGGTCTCCACATACACATGCATACACACCTTTACACGCCTGCACACACTCAAAGGAACATGTATATAGACTACACAAATACCTTCATACTTACAAAATAACACATTATGACATTTCAACACATTAAATGGTACGTAACAGTATAGTAAGAACTCTGATCAACTCACAAAGCGATGGGTATGAAAACCTCTTCCAAGATATGCAAAACACTAAAACATAGTTCATTGAGAAATGTATGGTTTCTATTGCTCTCAATGCCACAGGCACTGTGGGCACCGCTTTCCTTTCCAGCTCCATTTATAATCAAAGCACATTCTAATGCTTTGAAAAATGTTACAGTAAATAAAGAAACATCTTCCCCATGCCATCCAGCTTCAAGATCCCATGTTAAGACTCCCTAATTTAGAAGTAGGAGTGGGCTTGTTCCATATGGTACCAGAGATAAGAAACCCATGATCAGCTGCCAGATACTACATAGCATATCCCTAACACATGCTTTCTACCTCCACATAAATCATAAACGCGCATTAAATATTAGCTATTTATAAATGTCCCCCTGCTGCCAACTAAGTAAATACTTTTCCTTATCTAGAAAATTCTGCAAATGTGTGAAAGCCTTTCCCAGGAGCAATGGGAAGGGTTGTGGCAGACAATGGCTAAGACTCCCGTCCGTGAGCCACAGGGCTCTGTATTGGGGAGAAAGGATGCTAGGTCCCCCACTTACAGACCTTGCTCAGAGACCTATCACCTGAACCAGAACCAATCGGAAAACAACTCCCTATGCTGTCTGCTGCTGAGCTCCGTAGTGAAAGGCGTTTCCAAGTGGTCGTTCATTTCCCCCCTCCCCCCTGTTCTCCACTCCCTCTACCCACCCCCACCCCCCCCAACCCCACCCCTGTTCTCCAAAGTATGCCATAGAATGCTGACTGGTCAGTATCAGGGCACTGTGCCGTTTTCCTTATTACATGTAAATTAATCTACGGAAAGGAGAAAACGCAAGTGTTTAGCAGTACAAGGTTGTCCTGTTTTGACAGCATTTTAGTTATAGGTTCAAGAGTAATTACTGAAATAAATCATCAATAGGTGGTGGCGGCATTGATTTTATGTCAGCACCTGAGTAAACTATAACCCAGCCTCGGTGTGGAGCCCTGTTCATTGTCTTTTCTGCTTTATTGTTGAATTGCTGTCAAAAAAAAAAAAAAAAAAAAAAAAAAAAACCTTTTTAGCTTCCACATGAAATTGCCTACTGAGGTGCTTTTCCCAGGGAACCTTCCTGCCCACATCACCTCTCGCTCCCTGACTTCCTGGTGCTCACCCTGAACAGTCTCCCTGGACCGCTTTACCTGTACTCCTAACTAGTGTGAAATGCTAATACGGATCTCTGTGATTTTCCAACAAAGCGAAAGGAAAATGTGATTACTGGTCAAAGGGTTTCACATTAACACTTGCTTCTGCTAATTTAAAAACAGGTTGGACTGCCGTGCAGGAAAACCAATTTCCTCCCTTAGCACTAGTTTCTTCTGCTGCACTCTGCTTAATAAATATCCTCTGGGTCTAAACTAATGTGAATAGGGAGAAGGGAGCTGAGCCCTCATTCTATTAAATGCAAAGCTCGACATCAAGCTTGGATTTAATATTCCTCAGGACCGCTTTAAACTTGATCTTTAGAAACCAAAATAAACCACCTTCCATGGCTTTATGTATTTATTTATTTATTTATTTTCTTCTTCTTCTCTTTTTTTCTTTTGCTGGCTGGCTTAGGTAGAAAAATGGTCTTTGATGCTCTGAGTTTATTAAAAGTGAGTTAGGGAACTTTGAATGGTGGGCACTGAATCAGGATAATCAAACCTTAAATCAGGTCAGATGAAATGGTTCTTCATACCAAGAAAATGGTCATCCGGCTGTTAACACAGGCAGATAGTGAGGCAGAAATAAAGACAAAACAAAAACACAGAGCTTCTCCACATCTGTCCTGTTTCATCAGAACGTAAGAGACGCCCCCCCCCTCTTTAATTGCGCCCAGTGTCGTGCAAACATTCTTTACTTTTCTAGTTCAAAAGCCAGACTCCCCTTCCACCTTCCAGACATTACTCCACTTCAGTCGATGGTGATGGTGACACCTCAACCAAGCTCTCCTACCTCCCAGCTCTACACTGCATTCCAGGCTAGCATCTGCCAGGCACTCAGTCCACTTCACTGTGCATTTCCTTGTGTTCATTTCCAAGGTTGTTAGAACACCAAAAAGTTTATACAAAGTACCAGTAACTGTATCGTTCTAGCATTCGTAAATGACATTAAAAAAAAAAAAAAAACAGATTCTTAGTATCACATTTGAAAGAAGTATCAACCTCTGTATTTTACCAGTAAGGAAACTGAGTTTTAAAGAAGTAAGGTGTGTCTGGAGCAAGGGGCACAGGCCTGCAACTTGAGCTACTCAGGAGGCTGAGGCAGGAGCTTTTGAAATTCAAGGCCAGTCTGGGCTACAGAGCGTGTTCAATGCCAGCATGAGCAATTCAGCAAAAGCCAGTCTCAAAATCAAAAAGGAAAATAAAAGTTAGAAACACAGGTCAGTGACAGAGTCCATATCTAGTATGGGCAAACTTAAAAGCTCAGGGCTAAAAGAACCAGTATTAAGTGACAGGTTTGGGATTAAACATTTCCAAAACAGCAGACATAGCTCTTGAATTCTATTCCACATCCCCTACTATTTCATCACATGTGCAAAGGACTAAAGATAGTCCTGTTGTTGTTGTCATTGTGTTTTCCCAGTTTCTTTAATTCCATTTTTATTATTCCTGTGAATTTTTCTCTTTCCCATGTCCCAGCTGTCTGTGTTTGGGCCCCTAGCGGTATACCTGGTACTCACAGGTCAACCCCACCACATAGCTACACTTCTAGAACAGTCTCTTAGGAATGGTTGGTCACCCTGTAGTGGATGGTCTCTGGAACTGCACCAGCAAGATCTTCTATGTTTCACCCCAGCACCGTGCCTTGAACAGAGTATACATTCAAAAGATGTTTGTGGAGTGAACCAGTGAATATACATTTAGAAATTTCTGACATGCCATCAAAACATTTCCGAGCCTTCTCTTGGGGATGTCAGGCTAATGTAAATGTGAACGGGAAACTCAGCAAATGTCAACAGGCTATAGATAATCATTCTGTCTATCAGTGCAGGGAATTTACATAAACAGACATTTCCTTTGATGAGTGTTAAAGCTCATAAAGAAAGGGAACACGTATTTTGAAAAATTAAACATCAGAATTCATACAGTGAAAACGTGTGGGCTTCCAATCAAAGACCTGGCTTCGCCTTTATCCTCTGTCACCTTTCTTAGGTTAGTGAACACATCTGAGTCTGGTTTCTCTTTCTTTCTTTCTTTCTTTCTTTCTTTCTTTCTTTCTTTCTTTCTTTCTTTCTTCCTTCCTTCCTTCCTTCCTTCTCTCTCTCTCTCTCTCTCTCTCTCTCTCTCTCTCTCTCTCTCTCTCTCCCTCCTCCTTCTCTCTCTCTCCCTCCCTCCCTCCTTCCTTCTCTCTCTCTCTCTCTCTCTCTCTCTCTCTCTCTCTCTCTCTCTCCCTCTTCCTTCCTTCCTTCTCCTCTTTTCAAACAGCAAGCACAATGACACCTCTCTCATTTGACATTCGTGAAGGTCGACTGAGATCACATCAGCCAAGTGCCTGAGGGCACATAGTAGGTACTTCATACAGTTTATTTCTGTCCTTTTCTTTCCCTACTAAAACATGAGGGCAGAGGTTATACATCCTGAGAACCACAAGATAAAATGTATCACTTCAGGAGCATTCTGGAATATTATGCTGGTCTTTACCCTTCAGGAAATTATAGTCTGTTGAAGGAGATGATTTTAAAAAATAGGAGGAAAACATCCGAGTTTTCCTTGTTAAGAATTGACAAGACATTGAATTGACCTAGATGTGAGAGTTTCTGTGAGCAGATTATATATTTGAAAACTAAAAACATGTTTTTCTTTTTATTGTTGTTTGGGTGCCAGAGACTGAGTTGACGATGCCACACACACACAAGACAAGTGTGTATCAAGCTACTCTTATTGTCTACCATGTTTTAGGCAACATTCTGTAAAAATGTACATGTACAGTCTCAACAAATTCTTACAATGGCACAAGAAGTGCCACTGTGCCTAGCTATTCATTCCTGTGACGAACACCCAACAGGGACAATTTAGAAGTGAGAAGGTGTATTTCGGCTCGTGGTGTAGAGGCTTCTGTCTGTGGTCTGCTGGTACTTTGCTTTTTGGCCAATGATAAAGTGGAAACAAAAGCTTAACAATGTTGGAATGCATTATAACACTGGTGTTGGACAGACAAAAATTGGCAGAAACCTTGACAATGTTGGAATGCATTATAACGCTGGTGTTGGGCAGACGAAAACTGACAAATAACTTGGGAGCTTTCTGACAAGCCGGCCTACCCTGGTTGCTGAATCTCAGGCCAGTGGTGAACACTGTTTCAGAAACTAGATGGACAGCACCTGAGGAAGGACACCTGAGGTTGACTTCTGACCTCCATATGTATGTCTACATGTGTACACCCACCTGCATACACATATGCAACCACAGGAACTCCTTCACAAATATGCAAAAAGGACCACTGAATAAATTAATACTTTTAGTAGCTGAAATATGAGTCTATCTCTAGGATGCACATTCAACAAACTATTAACATGAATGAATATTTTTGGTATACGCCTGTTTATAAACAGTCAAATTCTCTCAAGGTTCTAAAAAATCAAATTTCCTATGCATTCATTCTCCTCCTCTCCCGTCCCCTGCCCTCTCCTCTCCTCTCCTTCCCTCCCCTCTCTCCCCTCCCCTCTGGTCTCCTCTCCTCTCCTCCTCCTTCCCTCCCCTCCCCTCTTTTCTCCTCTCCCCTCTCCTCCCCTCCCCCCTCTTCTTCCTCTTCTTTGTTTCTTTCTTTGATTCTCCACAATCATAGCAATATCATTAAGAGAGGAGCATTGGTAATAGTTCTGTGTTTATTTACTTAGCACACGTACCTGTGTGTTTGTGTGTGTCTCTCTGTGTGTCTTATACACACTTGCATGAAATGGCTTACAGGTGGAGGTCACAAAAGGACTTTCAGAGGTTGGTTCTCTCTTTTCAGCATGTCGGTCTTGGTACTGGACCCAGGAGATCAGGCTTGGTGGCAAGTGCCTTTTCACTAGGTCACCTCACCAAGCCCAGAGGTGCTTTTTATACAAACTGTATTTTGGGTTTGAGAGTCTATCCAGAGGGAACTGGAGTCAAAGAGGACCAGTAGCAACTTCTGAAGATGATGCCTGGGGCAAGGGGAGGGAAACAAATACACACACACACACACACACACACACACACACACACACACACACACGATTTTTGCTAAGTTTAAGGAGAAAGAATAGACAGAGTGATTGAGCTTAAGGAGTTTATTGTTTAGTAATTTGGGAGATTGTGTTTCCAAATATTAGATTTAAATTGCCACACATCTTATTTTAAGAACAAAGAATTATAGAAGTATGCAAGTAGATAAATAATTTCTGGACTGTTCACTAGACAGGAAAAAAATTGAGACAGTAATTTCTGTGCATCTTCAAACTAACCAATTAAAAACTGAGCATATTATATTCCCTGGGAAATGAGATAGTTGGCTCTGGCTTGATGAGAAATTGTGGCATTATCTTGCTCTGAGAGCAGGATGGAGGGAGTGTTTATGACGCAGTCATGTACATAGGCTCCCAGTAGGGAAACAAAAATCACTCCTTGCATTGAACATGAGTGAATCCAAAGCAAAGACGTCTTTACACAGGTAGCAGAGGAACTCAGAAGTCAAACACAGGGCAGCGATGCTAACTGTAGGGAGCACAGCAGGCCACTGTGACCTTCCAGAAGGAGAGAAAGGGCAGATGTGGGTATGCTAACCAGTGTGCTCCCTTGGTCACTATAATGAAATATCCACACTCCGGAGGCAATCAATCAGTTTATGAAGAATAAAAGGCTGCCTGGGCTCATAATTCTAGAGATTTCGAGTTTAGGTGGTCTCACTGCTTTGGGTCTCTGAGGAGGGAAGCACAGGCTGGTGGGAGCCCACAGAAGGGTAAACTGCTGTATGACAAGCAAAGAAACAAAGACAGGGAGAGAAAGAGACCAAGGTCCCATAATCTCCGTTGAGAGTGTTCCCTGAATGGCCTAAGGACCCTACCAAGTCTCATTGCCCAAACGTTCTGCCATGTCCCCAAAAGGTTACTCTATGGGCTAGGTCTTCCACACAAGGATAGGCATTTGGGGGGCATTTAACATGTACAGTGTGGGTAACAGAGACCAAGGGACTTGGCTACTTTGCAAAATCTAAAACATTGGAGGGTCTGTCCAGGGGGGACTGGAATCAAACAAGACAACAAGAAGCAACCTCTCAAGACGATGCCCAGGGCAAGGGGAGGGAGAAATGCCCACTAACTCCCATTGCAACCCATGTCCCTTGCTCCCCTTCGTCAGTGAAACCCTCCCAAAGCCCAGCTGATTCAGGGTCTCGCAATATGTGGTGGCTGATCTTGGTTGTCAACTTGACCACATCTGGAATCAACTAAGACTCAAGTTGCTGGGCACTCCTGGGAGGGATTTTCTTATTTTCTTTTATTGTATATATATATATATATATATATATATATATATATATATATATATATATATTCATGCACTATATTCTGATTAAGGTTCTTTCTCCTTCTACTCCTCCCAGTTCCTCCCCACCTCCTCCCCCTTCCAGATCAACACCCTTTTTGTCTCTCATTAGAAAACTGGCATCTAAGGAATAATAACAAAATATAGTCAGAAAAATAAGAAACAAACAAATCAGAACATGGCAAAGCAAACAAGAAAAAGAACCAAAGAAAAAGTACAGGAAATGCATATAGATGCAGACACACACACCTTCCCACACACAGGAATCTCAAAAATAATAGTAAAAAAAAAACAAGTGCTGGGTGGTGGTGGTGGCGGCACACACTTTTAATCCCAGCACTCGGGAGACAGAGGCAGGCAGATCTCTGTGAGTTCGAGCCCAGCCTGGTCTACAGAGATCCAGGACAGGAACCAAAACTACATGGAGAAACCCTGTCTCAAAAAACAAACAAACAAACAACCCAAACAAAAGTCATAATATACACACAATAGACTGGTAAGACAAGGAAAAAAAAAAGCCCTGGCAACATTATGAGAAAAAGAACCCCCCAAAATGCCTTGAGTTTGTTTTGTGTTGCCCGCCTACTGCTGGGCATGAGGCCTACCCTTAAGAGTAGTTTGTTTCCCTAGTGAGACTCCCTTGGAGAAAATTATTTTTTCAATGGTGGCTCTCAATTGAATGTAGCTTCTGGGTTAGGCATGGGAGCATGTGTCCACTTCTCCTTTCAGCTCTAGGACCCGATCCGGTGCAGACCTATGTAGGTCCTGTGTGCTACCTCAGTCTCTGTGAGTTTATATGTATTCCAGTTCTGTCGTGTCTAAAAGGCCTTGGATCCTTCATGTCTTTCATCCCCTCTGGTTAGTATACTCTTTTTGCCTCCTCTTCCTCAAAGTTCTCTGATCTCTGAGGGGAGGGACTAGATGGGGACATCCCCTTTAGGGCTGAGTGTCCCAAGGTCCCTGTGAGAGATTTTCTTTTATTTATTTATTTGATTTTTTTAAAAAATTTATTTATATACCAACCACAGTTCCTCCTCCCTCCCTTCTCTAGCTCTGCTCACTTTTGATCAGAATGCTGTGGATGTCTTTCTGTATTGTTCGATAAATAAAGCTGTTTGGCCTATGGCAAGGCAGCTTAGAGGAAGGCAGAAAATCTAAACAGATAGACAGGATGAAAAAGGAGATGCAAGAGAGATGCTGCTAGCCGGTGCCAGGAGAAGCAAGATGTAAAGTATAGGTAAGCCATGAGCCACGTGGCACTGTATAGATTAATAGAAATGGGTTAATTTAAGATATAAGAGCTAGCTAGCAAGAAGCCTGCCGTTGCCATAGTTTAAAAATAATATAAGCCTTTGTATGTTTATTTGGGTCTGAGTGGCCACGGGACTGGGCAGGTCATAGGAATACTTTCAACTACAGAAGAGGCATGCTGTATCTGGGTCCCACTTTCTGATGGCAGTCTAAATCAAAGGACATGGAAGAAGGAAACATTGCATTTTCCCTGCTTGCCTGCACTCTTGCTGGCAAGTTCACTTGCCCTGTTGCTTCCATTATCCTTTCTGCTAATAGAACCTACTGCTTCTATTTCCAATGTAGACTGAAGATCACCATCTCTCTCGGAGTCTTCCAGGCCTCCACGGTCAGATTGGGACTGCTGAGCCATCCAGTCCCATAGACTGAACAATTACTGGATTCTCAGCCTTCTCCATTGTGAGACAGCCGTGGTTAGATTACACAGGCTGTATCCTATAAGCCAATCTCATGTATTTTGATCAGTTTCTTTAGAGAACCTCAACTAATACAACTTCTAGGGAAAGTGTCATGAAGATTCTGTCAATAGGATCTCCTGTAATAGGTGACAGTGGTTACCTGGTAATTATGAAGAGGTTGAAGGCAGACATGAGGCATTCTGATTGTATGTGAGTTGGGGTGAGGTAGGATGCTCTAGAGAAAAAGCATTCTCAGTGACTGCTGAAATGAAGCAGCACCTGAGCGAGCAGATGTCCCTTCTGAGTGGATGACTGTCACGATGATACAGCCTGCAGTCAGGGCCAGGAGTCTGACAGCTTCTCAAAGGAACCAGACAACAGAACCGGTTCAAACATTACATGCTCCTCTACACTCTCTACCTCGAGGTCTGTCAAATCATTTCTCATATGTGCCAAACATAACAACATATAGGTTATACATTTAACCACATAGCTGAGGCATGCTGGTGAGGTGGCATTTCCAGTTTACTTGTCACTTTTCCAATTGATTCAAACCAATGACTACATTTCTCACATAGGGCATAATTACAGATCTCAACTACAGCCTCCAACCTGGTAACTCAGCACAAGTCTTCGACTACAGCTGAACTAGCGGAACTTGAAAGGCCACACAGTACTGTCTCATTCTGGCCGTATTTTGATGAAAATGGATGCTATGAGCACAGTGGTGGGGATGGAATAAGGAGAGCAGATGATGCAATTCTAAGAAAACAGCCCTAGGGAATATGAACAAGTTCACATAACAGTCTGAACAGCTGTGTGCCTCCTTATCCCTGTCCTCACCCGATCGCTCAGGCTCTTAGCACTCTACTGACTTTTAGCTTCATCCTAAAGAGTATTATGTTTCCACAGATTCTTTCAAATCACTACACTTACTATAATGTTTTCAGGAAGGAATTTACTATGTCTGCTCAACAATAACACAACTTGCCAGGATGATTTTTAACTACCTACTAACCAATCAGTCATATGACTGACTACACACCCTAACTCACCTTGTATGTCAATAAAATAAAGAGTAATGCAGAAGGAGCCTGTGATGTATATAGCATATGTCATGACTCACAAGAAATGAAAGCCCTGTTTATTCATCTTTTTTAGGAACACGCATTTCTAAGTTGTCTGCTCTGAGCTTTATAAATTATTTTAAACTGTTATGCCACTGTTGAAAAATACAAATGTGTGTTAATATTGTAGAGTAGGACTCAGCTGCTGATAATACAAGGGAAATTTAACTAGCTTATAAATGTTAAAATGTAAAAGCAAAGGAAGTCTCACTATTCATCTTCTCTGCAATATTCAGACACTCATGAAATTGAAAGTTAATGTACCAGGGACTTTCATTATCTGACCCATTCCATCCTATCTATTAGATTCTCAAAGCACTGGAGACAGAGGACCAATATGTCACCAACACAGGACTGGAAAGGTCAGAAAAACGAAGCATCAATAAAGCACTTCTGAATTAAATTTCACAGAGCTCAGCAGAGAATATGCTCTCTGGACCAAGAATATTTGTAAGAGTGGGACCGATGGCTAAATTCAACTTCAGAAAAATAGAAATGTAGTTTCGATTTTAAAAATTATGTGAAAACTGTGTTTGTAAACACAGAATAATGTGATTTTAGGCACTTCATTAGAACAATAATAAAACTATACTGCCACCACTAACTAGGTTTACAGGCACAGGATTGACCTGCAGATGCTCTACAATCCCTACCCCCACTCCCCACCACCCCAAGCACTGAGTAGACAGCTAAGACTTGTAAAATCAATGCGACTTCTCAACACCTTCTCATAAATCATGACATGATGTAACATCGGAAGAGTTTATCACAGTCACTGCTGATCTTTTTGTCTGAAATACTTACTTGTGATGAACTTGCTTAATCTGCCCAAATCCATGATTTCTCTTAGTTTCCCAAATTTAGACTCATTCTGCTTAATTAATTATGCAACAAACTCACTTTTGAGATTTGCTGTCAGTGTTTAATTATAATTAGGCACCATGAATTAGCAATTAAAACAAAGCTTTCCTATAAACTGGCTGCAGACACAAGAAATCACATAAAAGAGTAAGAGGCAACACAGTGTGGCTGAGTGGCCGGAAGTGGCAGTGAGAAGTGGTGGTGAGACAGGTAAGTGCCAAGTTAGTCCCTTGTTCCCAAGTTCCTTTGGGGGAGCAATCAACAAGTGGTTTCTGGTTCCAAAGGATTTGAAGGGTGGACACCAAGTTTCCCATTTTACCCAGAAAACTCAAAAACAATTCTACAATGTAAAAACTGCTACGACTTCATTTCTAAAAGCGCCATTGTAACACTTAACATTGGAGTGACTACTATCTGAGAATAAATATTGTCAAGTGACCTGAGCCCAGTGGCTAGCTTACTACAGCATTGTCACTTTTCCATTTGGGGGAAACTTCCTTTATGGGTGAGGATGTGGGAGTGTTGTGTTAATCTTAAGTGTGAAGTGAGATCTCCAGCAAAAGAGTGATACAAAAAGCTCTTCAAGGAACACAGAGGAAGTAGCTCCCACTGGTGTGACTATATATATATATATATATATATGGAAATGTATTTGTTATACTAGAGACATGAAGAATGCAAAGGGTTCTAGTCTGGGATGGGTTGTGGCTTAGCCCGGGTGTCATAAGCAGGAGCTTTGTGGTAGAAAGAGGCTGTGAGACCAGAGATGATGAATGTGACAGCCACTCAGGAGGGGGCCTGATGGCGAAGACAGCTTTATGTTGTGGAATATTGGGGGAATTCTCCTAAATGCACTTTTGCCACTAAAATCAATTGGAGTTAAGTCCACATAAAAAGACGAGGAAATCCATTTGGCCTTTTCTTTTCTTTTTCTTTTTTCTTTTCTTTTTTTTTTTTTAAATCTCTATCCTTAAAAGGAAATATATTTCAGTCTATGTAATTATATAAGGAAATCAGCAATCACTACTGTTCCTAATAGCAGAGAATATGATGAACATTAAAATGAAAAAAAAATTGAAACACATTCAGGAAACTGAGGAAAATATTTATGAGAAAATTAAATTTACTTTTTGGTTTGAGATCAAATCTTACATAGGCCAGGCTGGGGCCAAACTCCTCCCCATATAGCTGAGGACCCTCTTGACTCTACTTTACAGGGAAAATTTACTTAGATCTCTAAAGTACATCTTATAAGTCTCCCCATTATTTTTCATCAATTACAGCTTTGATCTAATTATTTTTTCTCTGCTTTCTCTACTAGATCACACAATCTGACGATGAAGATTTTACTAAAATGTTACAAATTTTCTTTAAGCCCCAAATGAAACTTCTTGAACAAATATGGCATATAATTACTTCTAGATTTTAATGAAAGGAGGTTAACATCTTAGTCCTTGACAATAAGGAAACATCCAGATATGTCCCATCTACCCGAAGAAAAGATGGCTGTCCAACAGCCCATCATCACAGGTGATGTGATTCCTCAGACATCTTGGCATAATGAATGAATGAATGAATGAATGAATGGACTCATCTGGAAGTTCAGTGGGCTTATTGAGTAAACGCAGTTCTGAGTGCTCTCTGCTCCTTTCCTGACCGTACATAGCTAGCTGTTGAAGCCACTGTGCTTCCCACATCTGGCCTTGGGAATGAAGATCTTGTAGGATATTTTCAAAACAACTCTTTCTTGTTCTCAGAGCACAAGTCAGTTGCCTCTCCCAAGCCTCCAGTTCTGTTTTAAATTCAAATGGAATCTGAGGATCTTGACAGAAGGGACCCCAGAGAGGACTTGTCCAATTGACAGCAGAGAATCCAATAAGTCTTTTCATCTTAAGCTGTGCGGTGTTACGTGGGGAAGAGAGTGAGAGCAGCGGGAATGCTAATAACCCGAGCAGGTTTGCGGGAGAAGTCTCCCTTCTCTGCTCCTTGCCGGTTACAGACACCCACATTTACCAATGAGAGCTTAAAATGAGCAAGTGCGGTAGCGCCAGAGGTGTGAAGAATCGCTGGAATTTAACAACTTATTCCACTGGATTACAACATGGATATATTTCTTTCATAAGTATTTATATTTTTAATTCTTGAGAATTCTGTACAAACACACACACACATACACATATACACATGAAACAAAATGGGATTGTATTCACTCTTCATTTCCTGCCCTAAACTCTCTATGTCCCCCATAATAAATATTTTTAATACAGAAATAATTTGCATTTCACCCCCGTAACATCTCTGGTGCTATACAGATGTTCTTTTGAAGGTAAGGTATTCTAGCCAGACCTACGTATTCTGAACGCCCTATTCACATCATATCAAAAGAGGGAATTTCTTCCATTTCTACAGGAGCCTGTACTCCTTTTACATGTGCCAGGGGGTAAAGCTTCTGCATCCAGCAGATGTGTATAACTTCAATAACTCTCTGCTATACAGACTGTATGTTCCGCTGAGCCAAGTGTATTGTAAAGGTTTTGAGTAACAATAGGAGAAAAAAAAAACTGCCTGGCAAGAAGTGATTTAACATGTTTCCTGTTGCTATTCTCAGTGACTGCTATTATGGTTTAATTAGATCCTCCTGACAAAATTCATTATAGAAAATCCTGGCTTAGTGAAGAAATAATAAACTCAGCTCATTCATAACCTATTAGTTATTCTACTTTTAAGGAATGGGAGTGATTTCCTCCCCTTTTCTTTTCCTATATCGAGGAAGCAAAAAAAAAAAATATGAATTCTACAAGTAAGGGAAGCAGATGAAGTGAGGTGGTGGATGATAAGTAAGATCCATCAATCGTCCTGTCGCTCATTCACTACTTAATGAGATAGAAATGTAAATGGAAGTAGTTTATTAGGAAGGGGAAGAATAGAAAAATTGCATAAAAGTTCTTGTCTCCTTCAGTCAGTCCTGTTGCCATTACTACTGTTGGAAAGTGAGAGGCTCTCCTTGTCCCCTCCTCCCCAGGCCCCACTACTAAGTCATTTCTAAACAAACATATTTCTGGTTGCATTCTTGTACGTAGTCTGCATCCCACACAGTTTCCAGAGTGAACCTCCTCAATTAAAGGTTCATTATCTTTCTCTCACATTTAGAACTCATCCATAGTACCTCATCACCTCTGAAATTATATATATATATATATATATATATATATATATATATATATATATATATATGTGTGTGTGTGTGTGTGTGTGTGTGTGTGTGTGTGTGTATATATATGTATATACAGACATACATACATGTATGTATGTATGTATAATTCAGCAAGTGAGGGTTCTCACTGTGTGGCAGTGATGATTCCTCACCTTCATCTTCTTGGCACAGCCCCCTCTAACCCCCAACATTTACTCCACCCAGACAGAACCTTTAGGATAAATACCTCCCAGGTAATTTCATACCTGTAGGCATTAATTCTTATTGGCCTTTACCTGAACTATCCTCATTTTTGTCCTAAACAGCTAAAAGCATATGGAGAGCAATGCGGGCCACCAGAATGTGGTGCTGTGTTTAGAATGTGCATGAACGTATGCCATCATATATTTGCACATATTCATATATGTGCTAGTGTCTCTTTCCTTCCTAGGAGGAAATGTAAGATCCGACACTGTAGTGGGGTCATGTCACACATCAAGTCTATTATTTGTGGACTCGGGGACCACGAGTCTATCCAAGCTGTACAATGACACACCAGGGAGAGGGGCAGGATCTGAGCATTGTAAGGGTCCCATCCCCATTTCAGATACAGTTGGCAGGTCACACATGGAAACCGTGGGAGGCATGAGCCTACCACATTCACCTCCATAGGTTTATTTGACTCCCTTGAAGACCCGCTTCCCATAGTAAGCACTTCTTCCTTTTGGCCTCCATTCACTTCCCTAAACTTGTAGGGCAAGTTGGTGCCTTTGTAAAAACTTTCATTGTAGAATTAAAGGATAAATTGCTGTTTACTATACTCATGGTCGGTGTGGCTTTCTGATCTCAATCTTCATAGAGAGGGGCTAGAACCTTGATAGTTAAACCTGTCCTTTTCTGCTGTGTCTGGTGGACTTTAGTTCAATGGAACATTCTATTTGTTTTTCTTTTATAGCTGCCTTGCATTTTTAAGGGCTTCATTGTCAATTGAATTTATATTTCAGTGGCCAAAATATTTAAGTGTGTTTGAATTCCAAACTTTTGTCCAAGTGGAAAGCCATGGCTTGCTAAAAGTTAACCATCCCTAATCACTCAGAGTATGTCCTTGGCATTTTAGGAGAAGAGTCTACATTTCTATCGAGTTCACTCAATATACAATTGGTTGGGCATTGGCCATGAGCTCTCATCATTATATTTGAAAAACAGTTAGGAGGTGTCATTCCATAAACTTAATAAATACTCATGTTTAGTACTCAGAGTACTAACACTGAGAAGGATCTAGGAAATCAGCTGTTCGAACAGTTTCAAAACTTTCTAGCATCCAGAAAGCATTTTCTTCAATATCTCATGAGACTGCTCAACAGGTTGAGTGGCTCCAGTCCAAGCATGCTTTTCTGGAGATGAAGCCCTTCCTGTGAGACTTCATGACATCTACAAATATGTGCACAGAATAAAGAGATTTTAAAATCGGCTCAGATACCCTAATTTTCAGAAAGGCAATTGAGGAGGCAAACCATGGCTACAGCTGAGTTTGAAGACCAAGATCATCCTATTCCTGGTACAGTACAGATGCCATTACAACCCTCTACTCTCCTCTTGTTGAAAATTATTGACACTATGTGGTCATCCTTTTAGTGCCGTTCTAGACTGACTTATAGAATATGTCAATTCACTAGCCTCTATTTATCTTCCCTCCTTTACTTCTTCCAATATAAGCATAAAAGACATGACTTTTCCATGCCATCTTGTATTTGTTTAACTTTCCAAACCCCTACGTTGGCAAAAGAATGGCCTCAGGCTCCTCAGTTATGCTTCCACTCCATCAAACGAATCAATCCCCATTTACTCTCAGGCTTCACTTGTCATAAATGCATTCTGAATGCATTCTCTTGTTCCAATTCCCTTAGCCCACCTCATTTTGCTACATTCCTTTTCCTGACCAAGGGAGATGATCTGATTAGGGTTTATGCTGAAAGCAGCCTCATGATCTTTCCAGGTCCCTCTGATGCCCTCGTATGTGGAGGATAACTGGTATCAATAATAGCTTCTGTCTGGGTGCGAAGCAGCCACTGAGGCCGATACACCACTGTTGCCTCTTTTGAGATATGCCAAGAAACATCTATGTGCCAGCATGTAAAGCCAGGTTCTGATGGATGAGAAAGCATGTAGCAGCTGATAAAACCATAATCATAGGATAATGACGAGCCTGGTCTATCTGTTGGGGGACAATGGCACATTCTTCCAGCGTGACGCTAGCTATGAGTGTAATATGACACATATGAATGATGAGCAAGGAAAGAGCTTGGGTCATTTTAATTTAAGAGTTGTCAACATTTTTTACACTCAAAGTTAATTTAAGAGATAAAGAGACTAGACACTGAATCAAAAACATAAAAACTAATTCTCACCTTATCTTCATGGCACGTTGTTATTGGAGCCCGTAGCCTCCTTTAGAGGAAGCATATGTGAGAGAGTGGAGGAACCATAAGTTGGATATTTTGTGGTATTAGAGGCCCCAAGATTGATGCTGTCCATTAGAAAGGGAGCCAGTCAGACTCGGCCAGACATTTGTTACCTGGATTTTCCTCCCAATGTTGCAATATCACAAATTATCATCCTGCTAATGCTGGCCATTGAGGAGACCTTTCCATACTCTAGGGGGAGGGTCCCATGAAGGGAGGGTGGTAAGAGGGAAAAGAGACTAAAAATTGCTCTAATTTCCTGGTCCAATGCATGGGAGCTACTGAACCCAATAGGAAACTATTCAGTGGAAACAAGAAAGGCATTGCTGCCCACCATGGGGCCACCTGCATTTCTAACACGCATATTAAGTACAGCAGCGTCACAACTATCAATACACATATTTAAAAGAGACTCCTGGCATATTCTGCTCAAGTTCTATGTTCCCTGAACAAAAATGTTGCCATGGAAACCTCTACCATAAGGCAGGTGTAGTTCTGCAAAGGACTCTGGGCTATGAAAGGCAGGTTCCCATGGCAACATTTTTGTTCAAAGCCTGAAGAATCTTAAATACATGTGCCAATACATATTATTACCCAGCAGGATACACAGGTGGGATTAATAAAGTTCAATATTTGTTCAACTAAAAGTTGTAATCATAGTAAAAATAAATGAATTAAAACTAGTTCCTATGGATAGCTTATATAAACAGAACTTAGAGTTGTAACACCATGCCACATGAATAAGTAAATATATGTAAAGTGTGAATAGATTACTTTTCTTTCACAAAATTCAGAAGGCAGGGAAATTGTCAGGAAAATTATGAATACATTTTAAACTTTGGAATATATCTTCAACTCATAATTCATTGATGATATTAAATCACCCAGACTTAGTATGGGAAATTAAGTGCACACTGCCCACCTGTAATAGAACCAATTATTACGGTGACCAAAGAGCTTAAGGAAAAAAAATGTCAGGTTGATTCATCTGTGTTATGGAAGCTCATGTTAATAAAAAGTGCCAGTTGAGATATTTATGATAATTGCCATTTCCAGAGCCACAAAATATCTGTATAGATATAGCAAGAATCAAGGTAAGAAATCCTTTCCTTTTATCTTTTACAAATAATCCAGATAATAATAACCATCTATTATAACGATACATCTCAGAACATAAAGTAAGACACACCCCCAAAGCAAATATTCATTTTTTAAATGGATTACTGCCTTATTCATTCTCATTTCACAAGCTCTAGTCCCTACAGCTCCACAATAAAACTAATAAATACTGATGTATCTCTTAAGAGGTCAGAAGCTCTGTTTTGTTGTCGTGTCTAGAATACAGGACATTTGATAGATACACAGCAAATGAATGAATGAATGAATGAATGAGTGAATGAATGAAGCACATTAGCCGTCTGGGTAAGAAAGAACCTTACATTTGTAATGCTATCTCTTACAGAATTACCTAAGGTTGAAAACGGTGTTGCAAGAGAAATTTCTATTTTGAATTCAGATATGCATATCAGTCTTTTTGATTGTTTCATAATTAGTATTGATTCCCAAAGCTTTTGCATTTTCCCTCTTCTTTTTGTCCCTAGCCATTTAATCAAGTGGTTAATGATCTACGATCAAATATTAAATGCACCAGGAGAGCCAAGCACATAAAGGAGCCCTGGGGACCTAATTTTAGAAAGTAAAGATTCCATTTTTTTAAAAAATGCAATTAGTCAGCTGCTAATTTATCTGTTTTGTGAGTTATTTTCCCTACCTCAGGTTTTATTTATCAAAGTGTCACGCCTGGGAACCTTGCATATTGAGTTCTGATTTCACCTTGAAAAAATAATTCAACCAAATTTTACAGATTTTCTTAAAAGTCTGAGAAAGTGACCACAGCTATCAAATTCATTTCCAAAGTGTTCATCCGCTACAAGTAGATTCTTCAAGAGATGCCAGTTTACCACAACCTTCCAAAGCAATATATCTGCTAAGCTTCAAGACAACAAAATTTCCAAGGGAGAAGCTAATTCAGAGGTACCAACAGCTTAGCTTGAATGTGTACGGAAGATGACAGGCTCTGGCTGAGCAGCGAGGCAATCAGTCCAGCTCTGATGACACTGTATCCCACCCCAGCATCCCTCCTCTGCTGAAAGGTTGTGCCAAGTCAACCTCCTCCTCGAGCCTCAGCTTGCTTTCAAGCTCTTTCAAATGGCAATCCTAGAATCCCCATTCAGATGGATTTTGTGGGCATGAAAGGACATGGGATGTGTGAAACGGCACTCTCTCAGAATTAAATAAAGTAAGAAAAACATAGTTCTCATAGTTGAGAGAGAGAGAGAGAGAGAGAGAGAGAGAGAGAGAGAAAGGTGGGAAGTGCATTTAGCAGCCAGCCTACATCTGCTTCTCTGCATCATCAAATTCACTTCTTCCAAGAGGGAGAACTCAGGTACGGGACAGCCGCTTAAGCCCTGAAGAGCTATGGTGTCTACGCTAAGATTTGTGTCTCTTTGCACTCTCTGTCTCTCATTTACCACAAGCATTAAAGTCTAATAGTATCAACAAGGTCAAGAAATTCAAAGATTCCTGAGTTTAGGGATCTTTCAGGCCCTGGGGAAATCTGAGTTGGAATAAAAATATGAAACCTGAAGAAACAGAAAGTTTAAGTCAGTCAAAGCTTACTAGAAGTAAATGTGCTTAATATTTTTCAGAAGTCCTCTAAGGAAACAAGCACTTTAGACATGTCAGAATTTTAGTATTTCCATGCAATCAGAGGGAAACTAGCAAGCACAAAAATGCATCGAGCACAGGGCACAGTTGTTATGTTCCGTATGAAGCATCTTCCCCGTGAGGCCACATTCATGGTTTCTCGTTTGCCCACTCAAAAAATGTTCACTGCAGGTTTTTATACTTTGGAGGAAGCGTGGAGACATGACTGCTTGTTTTACAAACCTTGGGTAAAATCATAATCCTGTGGCATGGGGATGACTCATCATGACCAAGATGTTACAAGATTCTCCAAAGTTTCCCCAGGGTGGGGATGGGGAGGGAACTCATGAGAGAGCTGAACCCTCCCCAGGTGAAAGGAACATAAGAACTTGGAACATCTTGCAGTGGCTATGAGTACCATATTCAAGAAGGGCCCCGGATGCATTTACACACTTCCTGTTTCCTTTGCAGTAAGAGGAACTGCAATAAATACGTAATTGGGGATTTTCCTTGTGTGATATTTTGAGGTGCTCAATCAACTTAATAAAACAAATGGTGGTATAAATTTATGTTTGGGGCCTGCAGATGGCTTAGCAAGGAAAGGTGATTGAGAGCAGCCTGATGATTTGAGTTTGATCCCTGAAATTCACATTGTGAACAGAGAGTACTGACTCACACAGTTGTTCACTTGACCTACACACACACACACACACACACACACACACACACACACACACACACACACACAGAGAGAGAGAGAGAGAGAGAGAGAGAGAGAGAGAGAGAGAGACATACTACGTAAATTCAATAAAGAATTTAAATTTATGTTCACTGTTAAAAGGAATATGAACCAACAAGATAATTAAAATTGTCCATTGTGCCGGGCGGTGGTGGCACATGCCTTTAATCTCAGCACTCAGGAGGGCAGAGCCAGGCATTTCTCTGCGAGTTCGAGGTCAGCCTGGTCTACTGAGCAAGATCTAGGACAGGTACCAAACCATATGAAGAAACCCCATCTTGAAAAACCAAAAAAAAAAAAAAAAAAAAATTGTCCATTGTGTTCAAAACTGTAAAAACTCAAATTAGTGAGAAGAAAATGAAAATTTTATTTTTTTGCTTTACAAAGGTTTATTATTTGTAATTATGCATACATGCATGTGACTATGGGAAGTAGTACATACTTATATGTGGGTACTTGCACAAGCCAGAGGTACTGGATCCCCTTGGAGCTGGAGTTACGGGTAGTTGATAGTAACTTGATGTGGATGCTTGGAACTAAGCTCAGGTCCTCTGGAAGAACAGCCCATTTGCTTAACTGTTGAAACATCTTCCCAGTTTCAATGGAAACATAATTTTAAAAAGTCATAAATACTAAGCCAGTTTCAATACAACAGTATCACCTGATACATGAAGTTAACACCTTTGGTGCAAATTAAGTTGATTCATAAATGGATGCCCATTTAACAGATTAATAAATGGGTTGGTCTTACTGTGTAAGAGATTTGCGTAGAGGACTTCAGGCAGCAACAGAGAGTGTAGATATGGATCTAAATGCAAAGCAATATGACCAGAAAATGTGATTTGATCTGACACGGATGACCGTCAACATTTCTTCCTTTTTAACTTTAAAAAGCACATTTTCTATGACTTCATTTTGACGATTAACTAGAAGCACTGCTGGGTCCCAAAGAGACAAAAGCCTACAACATCTGTACAGACTTCTGGGCAGACAGATGGTCTGGGGACAGAGATGGAGTATCTAATGTAAGATACCATGGGAGTGGGTGGGGGGCACTGGACTCGCCAAGAGGAAAGGGCCACACTCGCCCCTTTCCCTTTCACAGGACTGACGATAAAACGTTTCCTAAAAGGTCTTGACAAGAATACCGCGAGGTAACTTCCACAATCGTCTTCTGTTTTACTAGAAAACTGTAGTGAAAATTGCAATCTGTCTGCTGTAGAACACACGGGAGCACGATCTCAAACTGATTACAGACTTGTAGAATTGTATCAGCATCGATTTATAAGGCAGAACCTGCAGCATGTCAGTGTGGCGCGGCTTTGTAAATGCAGCAGGCAGCGTCTGTGCCTGAGTCTAGGTGATCCCAGGAGGCTGCAAAAGCGCCTTCAAGGAAAACCGGGTTGCTTCTGGGAACCTTCAGAGAGCTCTTCAAAACCACAAAACGGGGGACTTGTAGGATCCTGGAGTTCTTCAAAAATGCATCCAACAACTGCCTAAAATTCAAATTTTTCTTTCTAATGTTGTGATGCCAGACCCTAACTTTTAGCCCACCCACAGCAGATGTTAATTTCGTGTCACACACAACATGACAGGGACTGCGTACGTGGGGAGCTACAGCTGGACACTCACACACCACTACTTCCGACTGTGGACACACCGTGACCAGCTGTTTTGGCCTCTGGTTTCTCTGTCTTCCCCAAATCTTTCCTTCCTTAAATTGCTTTGGTCTGTGTATTTTTTTTTTTCATCGCAACAGCAATAGAAGAGAATAAAAAGAGGCTTCAAGGTGAGGGAGAGTGGTATATAACAGAGCAGGCGTGATACGAAAGTGGAATGCTGGGGCAGAAAGGCACGGTGGGGCAAGGGGTGGTGGTGGAGAGGAACAGGTTGGGGGAATCAATCAAAACTCAGAATGCATGAGAGTGGCATAAAGAACCCATCACAATGCATGCTGATTGGAAAATAAAACAAGGCAGGCAAGAGGGCTCAGGGAGCAAAGACACTTGCTGCCAAGCCTGACTACCAACCCCTGAGTTTGATCTTCTAAACCTACATGCTGGAAGTAAAGAACAAACTCCTGAAAGTGATGAAATGACCTCTACAAATACCCCGGCATGTGTGTATCCACACACGTCCATACATATACCCTGGCATGTGTGTATCCACACACGTCCATACATACACCCTGGCATGTGTGTATCCACACACGTCCATACATACACCCTGGCATGTGTGTATCCACACACATCCGTACGTATACCCTGGCATGTGTGTATCCACACACGTCCATACATACACCCTGGCATGTGTGTATCCACACACGTCCATACATATACCCTGGCATGTGTGTATCCACATGTATCCATACATACACCCTGGCATGTGTGTATCCACACACATCCATACATACACCCTGGCATGTGTGTATCCACACACATCCATACATATACCCTGGCATGTGTGTATCCACACACATCCATACATATACCCTGGCATGCATGTGTCTATACACATCCATACATACACCCTGGCATTCGTGTACCCACACACATCCATATAAACACACACACAATAAATAAATGTAAAAACTTGTTTTAAAAATACATTTTAAATATATTGTTAAAGAAGAACAACTCCCAAAAACCTCTTGCTGTTTTTCAAATAAATCAGCTAAGAGTTGGAAAACTTCCTCAGATTTTAGTTAGATGGCAGGGGCTGAGGCAGCAAGAAGCAACCTGTTATGAAGCTTCATACTTCAACACAGCAGAGGAAAGGTCCCCTGTTTCTTTATCATTACATCCAGGTTAACAAGGCAACTACCCCACCCAGCCATAGTCCAGGCCTCCACCCTCACCTCGTATCATTCAGGAGCAAACTCACTGTTGCCCAACTCGGTCACATGCAAATTGGTTTTGTACAGTAGCCATCCTTTTATTCTGACTACGGTGGGCTCCTATGGACTAATTTTTTTCTTTTTTCATTTTTTTTATAGTTAATAGACTAGGGGTGGATTTTGAACTTCATACACACATACACAAAAGCTTCATTGCTACTTGCATTTGTGCATGGCTAACAAAAATTATCAGAAGCTCCCTCAAACCATTAAAGCCAAAAGGAAAGAGAAAGAGAGGAAGAAAGAAAGGGAACAGAGGCGAGAAAAGCCTATTAGGTAAAGCCCATTTAGTATGGATTCAAGTTAATTATAATGGGATAGTTCAACCTATAAAGAATAGCTGATTTCCCTTTTCAGATCTTCAGAAAGGTTGATACCATCAGTTTAATTCTAAAGTTCTTTTAAACATTGGAGTGGTAGGTTGCTCCTTTGTCAAACACGCACTTCTGAAAAATAAGTCCATGCAGGAAATATGAATTCCGATCAGAACTGAAACAGGATTCCAGCAAGGGAATAAAAGTGATGAGCACAGGGTGGGGGTGGGGGTGCAGAGAAAAACTCTTTGTATCTCATCTCCACTGTTCAGTTGCAAAGACGTCCTTACCTAACTGTGTATGTCCTGAGACCCTGGTAACTTCCCATATTGCACATCCTACACTCTAGGTCCATATTGTGATCACTTAGCCTTCAGCCTTCCTGGTTTGTGTGCATGTATCTCTCTCTCCCTCTCCTGTTGCTGGAGAATTTCTCTCCAGCTCCCGCCACCAAGTCCCGCCAGTCTCAGAGCCCACTTATAAAATAAACACACAGACTCTTACATTATTTAAACTGCTTGGCCATTAGCTCAGGCCTGTTATTGTCTAGCTCTTACTCTTATATTTAGCCCATTTCTATTAATCTTTACTTTGCCACATGGCTCATGGCTTACTGGTACCTTACATCTTCCTTGTCCTGATGGCGGCTGGCAGTGTCTCCCTCTCAGCCTTCCACTTCCCAGAATTCTTTTCCTTGTCCCGCCTATACTTCCTGCCTAGCCAATGGCCAATCAGTGATTTATTTACTGACCAATCAGCAACACACTTGACATACAGACCATCCCACAGCACTCTCCCCTTCTCCCCTTCCCTCTCTTTCCCCATCCTCCACCCCCTCTCCCAATGGGGGTGTCAGGTTTTGCCTTAAACTCACCACATAGACAGGAAGGGCGTTTGAAGATTCTCCTGCCTCACCAGTCACCACAGCATACTAGGTAAGCCCTTGGTCACCTGGGAAATACCCTCAGATCATGGATCTCCTTTCTCTCCTTACCTGTGTACTGGGATGTGGGACATTAGGAGAGTGAGAAAGTCTCCATCCACCCCTCACCACGCCTGTCAGAATTATGGAGATGGTATGCTGATGGACATCTCTGCGTCTCAGGTCCTTTCCGTACTTGCTTTGCTAACTCTTGACTCTCACTCATCCTGACCCTACCCTTAGGTGTGGACCTTCTCCAAAGGCCAGAGCCAAAGTATTGGGGGCTCTGTCCAGCTCCCTAAGTCGGGAAGGTGGAAAATGGGATTTGTGACTGCCACCTCTTCTCATTTCTCTGTTATGTGGCTTTTCCACAGGTACCACTGATCTTCATTGAAATTCACTGGCATTTATTTACCCTTTTTCTTTCTCCTGTTCCTACAATTCTGTCTCTGTGTTTGCTATAACAGCAAGAAAAGGCGCTATTGAAGAAACAGCTAAAAGTAACTGAATACGACTTGTAAATGTTTGGAGACATCAGACAAAGATGGGGAGAAGAGTGTGGGAATGAGGTTTCCTAAGGGGTAACCACAGTGTGCTTGCCTTCTCAATCGGGATTATGGACCATAATCAAGTTTCGAACTCTCTCAGTGATGGACCCCTGGCTGTTTATTTCCAGGTCAGTCACAGGTTCAGGTTAATGGTGAGCTCTCCTGGGTGAACAAGGGGCACACACGTGGTTAGCACTACACTCGCTCACCATCTTCCATCGTTCTAGCTTTCTGAAAGAACGGTGGTGCATGGTGAGAAAAATGGCGTCCGCTGGATTCAGCACCTTGACATGGACGTCAGTTAAGTCTCATAACTCACCACGAGAGATGTGCACAGGGGTAGTCCAGCCCAGCACACCACACCTGCTCTTTATTAGTGAAGTAATAAGACCCAGGCAATAAGCGCATGCATTGAAAACAGGCGATTTGCTAAGTATTTCCTTATGTATGTCTCTGTAAAGCATCGTCATAGCCAAGACAGCATACGTATGTGTCATTCTCCAATTTCCTCATGCCCCTTTGCCTAGCAATTGGACATTTTGAGTATTAGCTGAATGGAAAAGAACTAATAACACTGGCTTCATTCTCCAAAAGATCCCACTGTATCTATGGCACAACCTTTATTAGAAGGTCTTCAGGGAAGACCTCAAATTTCTAATTATCTAACATTCTAAATGGCTTTGCCCATCCATTTGGTCCTAGGCAGGCATTGTACATGCCTGCTCCCTGTCCATGCCCTCTTATTGTGTGTGTGTGTGTGTGTGTGTGTTCTTCCCCACCCTGCATCTCCATGTACTGCCCACTAAAAGCAGTTTTTTTCTCTCACAAACTAGGCTGCATATTGAACTGAAGTGAATTTGGGGTATGATTTCTTTTTAGTGAAATGTATCTTTTTTTCACCAGATGGAACAATGGAACAAACCTTTCTGGCATGTTCTAGTTATGGGCTCTGAAACTCTATGATTAGAACTCCAACTAGCATTGTGATTATTATGTAAAGGAGTCAACTGCATGGAGTTGGAAGGACACAAACTGGCTCCAAACAATTAGCTCTTGTCACTCTTACCGTGTGAAAATTGAATGATAACGCTCCCGCCAGGGGCTCAGAGCCCTGTGAACAGGGAGCCTGAATGTTGCTAGTCACATAGTTCCTGGACGCTACATAAAGCCAAGCTCCTTTGGAAACTAATACTCTGAATGAATCCATTGCTTTGTGTGAATTATCTTTTTTGTAAGCATACAACTATGATATAGTGGGAAGAATTTTCTGTCTTTTCATACTGCTGAAGTGATTTCCTCTGCATTACAGACAGTATGGCCTTGGCTGATAGATAAGGATGTTTGTTAGGGAAAAGGTAACCACTATGGCAAATGCCAGAAGCCACTGATTTTATGAAGGTCCAAGAATCTTCTCTTGCCATATGGCAACTGGAAGAAGCATTAATAGTCAATCAACTGATTGATCGATCGATCGATCGATCAGTACTCACTGAGATAAGATGTAGCTACTTTCCCTCATTATGTCCTTCTCAGATTTGTAAAAGGAACAATTTGCTTGAGCATTCATGAATGACTTTCTGTGTGATTCTGTTCTCACACAATACTAGACCTTTACTGAAACCATGAATACATAAAGATTTTATAGTATGTTCAAGGAGTTATGGTGTATATAAATGTTAATGTGATATCATATGGCCTTCAGGGAGCTTCCATCATGACAGGAACGTATACAGCACTCAAAAGATGGAGGATGGATGGTGATGTTATAGCAAGTCTGGAGTCTAGGCATTTAGAGCCAAGGGAATTTGGAGTTATTTAGGCTGGGTTCCCATTTTACCACCACTATTTATAACCTGTTCAGACAGCCTTTGTTATAACTGTAAGTAGTTCAAGGATATTGTTATATGCTTATCTCTTTCTTGAACTGCTCTAGAGGCCCTTTGAAACAACAGACAGACCTATCTTGGTATTAGCACACAGTAGGTGCTGCATTGCTACTAAAGGAATAGAGGAGGAGAAATTGTATCTTCAGTGCATGAGTTTGGGGCAAGTCTGCTTATAGAAGTGTGTCCTCCAGAGGCAGTTAACAGTGTCCCCTCTGTCCTTTCTTCAGAGATGAGTCAATTTGCTACCTTCAGTTTGCTCCCTACAGGAAGAATTACAAAACAAATATACAATTCTGCAAACATGCAGAAAACTATTAAAAGTGAATGTCTTTTGCACAACTTTGTCCAAAGTAAGCATCATTAAGAGTTTTGCCCATTATTATTACCTTTTTGTATGTAATAATATTACACTACTCTTCTGTCTAAAGTTGCCATTGTGTGTTTCACATTTAACATTTATACCACTCTTTAAAATATATTTTATGTATATATTTGAGATTCCCAACATGGCATTATGGGACACATACAGCTATTAAAATACAATGAATCAAATTAGCATATCTACTGCCTCACATATTTTGTATGTGTGCATTAAGAGCAATGGAAATCTATTTATTTAACAAAAATCTCTGATAGGGCACATTTTCATTAACCTTGACCCTGGGAAATGGAAGGGAGACATCACAACCCCAGATAAGCTTTTCCTACAAATCTGCCATTTTATGTCCTTTGAAGAACCCCTACCTGAATCTCATCCCCACTCCTATCAAAGGAAGAAGTAGTTTAACTTTTATATTTGCATATTTTAGCTCCTTGTATAAAACAATTACATATAAATAAAATTTTGCAGTGTTTAACTTTCTGGGTTTGAATTATTATACACACACACACACACACACACACACACACACACATATATAAATATGCTTCTATACAGATAAATGACTACAGATAGACAGAGTTTGTTTTATTTTTATGTGAAGATCAGTTGTGGTTTATTAACAAAAAGCTTTACTATGGAACTAAGCATAGGCATGAAGAGGGGAGAAGGAACAATAAGAGAAAGACAGCCGTCCATGCCCTACAGTAGGCACAGGCTTCTTGAGAGACAGTTCCTTAGAAAGAAGTTTAATCAATAATCTAATCCGCTTCTTTGTTCTTCTTTTGATATTATTTGTTCCAGCTTAATTGTGTAAACAAGAGGTGCATGATAATCTTCTAAAGTCTGTCTTTCAGTGTGGGATGGAATGTTCCATCAGGTTTTATTTCAGGGCTAAGTCATGTGACTCTGCCTCAGCATTTCCAGCCCTCACCTGGGTCCTGGAAGGTGGCCTGGAGAACTATAATGATGTCACCGCCTTCATGCCATTTGGTATTTTTAGTGACTCCTAAAGATCCAGTCCTGGGAAAGCTTGAGTACTCTATCAAAACACATAGTCACTACACAGACAAAATGTTTGACATGACTTCCACACCTTCCCTACAAGTCCTCCCATTCCTCTTTTACCTCCAGGCCCCTTCTAGAGCAGCTTTCCCACCATGTCTGCCTCAGGCACCATCTGATGGCTACTTGTTGTAGAATATTATTTTAAGATGTGTTACATTTGTTTATGCTGTGGAATATTTGTTCAATGATTCAAAGGTGTGTTGCATTCTTTTATGTTGCATTTGTTTAACTCTGTGAAGCTGTGTTACTTTGCCAGTCTAAAACACATGATTGGTCTAATAAAGAGTTGAATGGTCAATAGCAAGGCAGAAAAAAAAGGATAGGTGGGGCTTGCAGGCAGAGAGAATAAATAGAAGGAGAGATCTAGGAGGAGGGGATAAAGGAGCAAGAAAAGAAGGGGCCAGCCATCCAGCCACACAGTCAGCCACGGGGTAAGAAGGAAAGAAAAGATATACAGAAATAGAGAAAGGTAAAAGCCCAGAGGCAAAAGGTAGATGGAATAATTTAAGAAAAGCTGGCAAGAAACAAGCCAAACTAAGGCCGCACATTTCTAAGTAAGAATTAAGTCTCCGTGCGTGATTATTTGGGAGCTGGGTGGCGGGCCCCCCAAGGAGCCAAAAGAGTAAGCAACCAATGATGCCACTTCTCCTTAATGTATATTGAGCCTTCCCTTCCTGTCATCCTCTCTATTCCTATGCAGCCCAAAGATCCGAGACGTCTTTGATAAGTGGCAGTGGTCCCGAATGATTATAAAAGAACTGGAAAATCCTCATTGCCTTGTGACATCTCCATCCCCTATAAGTCCAAGTGCATTTCTCAAAAACTTGTGGAAAGGCTTGTGTGAATCCAACTCCTGCCCATCAAGCATGTAGAGTGTGGAGTATTGATAATGATGACAAACGACTGTTCCGGATTCATTTGTTACTGCATCATACTTCTAATTGTTATTTCAGAGAATGTTCCTTCCTGCAAAAAGCACAAAGTGCCCAGGAAACAGCCTGCTGAATTATGCAAATAGCATTGTGCCTCACTTATCTCAGGTTTACCACAACTCTTGATTGTATGAAAAGATAAGTTCGAGACTAGCCTGTATAACACAATGATACTCCTTCTTAATAGTTTCTTTAAAAAAAAAAGAATAAATAAGCAGGATGTGTTGACTCATTGGTACTTGCCATATAGGTTTGTGCCACTAACCAACACACGTGCTTTAAGTGCCATGTAGCAGACGTGTGGATATACTCTCTATGCCTTTCTTTTCCTCTTCAACACTACAGTGATCTCTAAAGAACTGTTTTGATTATTTTCAAACTCTCATTGACCAAGACAGCACCCACACTCAGCAGGTACAATGTATGCTTCTCAAGTGAATGGCTTCACTGAATCATATGGTGAGCATGGATGAGAGCAGTGAGTTAGCATGCTTTAGGTCAGGTTCACGGACCTGGGAGAAGGTCATAGTTGTAAGCCTTGGCCTGGGATCTCACTTCACTGTCTCACCATGGGTCCTGACACTATACCACAACCCCATTATGTTCTTCTAAACCAGTAACCATGCCAGGAATTGGCTTGCTGGATAGGCAGCCAGCCTCTAAAAGTACCTTTCGCTGCAGTCTGGCATATGTGAAGAAGCACGTGCTCAGTGCTTGGCTTGTTCCTCACAGGGGATCCCTCAGTCTCGCTCTCATCTTAAAATTATGTTTAAAAATTGTTAGGGATCAAACCCAGGCCCAAATACGAAGCAAGAGATCCACCCTCATGCCAGACCTTCCCTTTTTGACTTTTCCCATGTCCCCCAGATACTCAAAATTTGGGAAGAATGATTAAGCCTTCCTTGTTTGCCAACTACATCTCCCACTGGCCTACTCACTGCTAAACACTGGTGTTCTCAGGGAAAGGGAACGGTTTTACCAGAATAAAAGAGGCCAAAGGAAATTTGCATGGCAAAGGTACACAAATCATTTTAGGCATGCAAATTATTGTTTTTAGGAGAATAAAAGGCTGTAAATATTTTGAGAAGTGGGCCCCTAGTGCCTCTTAAGTATTCTAAACTACACTGTGTGCTTCATAATTATGTAATATATAGAATACCAGCTGCTTTGAATAGTACTCCAGAGGTTTGGATGGCACAGGAAAGCTCTGCTCCCCCAGTGAGAGCCATAATCAAGCCAGCATACCGTGAAGCCACATCCAATTGACATTGAGTTGCTGGATTTTAACACACTTTGAAACAGATGTTAAGCCCGTGTGGTGTGGCTACATAGGAGCATATTTTTTGCTTAAAAAAAGTAGTTTTATGAAGGTGAATACCTGTAAAGTCTTTTCATATTTATCATCTCATTAATATCTGTGTAAAGGGATATAGAGATTGCATTGGCGGATTGTGAGTATACTTATATATTACATATTTAAATATTTATACCTGTGCATTCAAATGTATACATATATTTAGTTAAAAGATAAAACCTGGGATGTCTCTTTCAACTTTGGCAAAGAGCAGAGATGCAGGAAAGCCTCTGGAGAAGAAAATAAGGTACATTAATGCTCTTCCTTGGAATCTATGTCTGACACGACCAATAGCTTCCTTTGGGTTACTCTAGAAAGGGATGGGTTAATTATTTATAATCTGAAGGGTCCACCTTCCATTGCATAGACCCTGAGCAGAACCACTTGTGGGCACTCTGAAGAAATAAATAATAAGCAAAGAATCTGAGCATACACGTAATGTCTCTTTCTAGGATTTTAAGGCCAAGAAAAAAAAAAGGCAACTTAACAAAACGACTTCAGACAGAGAGGAAAGTAAGAAATGGAATGGGCCTTATCCTTCACAATTAAAAATTCAGGCACAGATTCACACGTCTCTTTGGAAATCACTGGGATTGAGTTCAGAGAATTTCTTCTGCAATTTCTAGAGAACTAGAAAGCCTTGGCTGTCCCCACAGGCTGCAGCCAAAGAGAGTCCACAGTTATTTCATGAAGAAAATATGAATTTTGCTCCAGAGGCTCAGTGGAACAAATCCCTCAGAACTTCATTTGGCCGAGAATGCTTCTAGACCAGCAGTTCTCAACATGTGGGTCACAACCCCTTCAGCAAACCTCTATCTCCAAAAAGTATTTACTTTACGATTTATAACAGTAGCAAAATTACAGTTACGAAGTAGCAACGAAAATAATTTTATGGCTGGCAGTGCCGGAGGGGGGGGGGGAGCGGGTCACCCGAATGTGAGGAACTGTATTAAGGGGTCACAGCATTAGGAAGGTTGAGAAGCGCTTCTGTAGACATAGGCACTGGAATCAGACTGCGCACAGCACACTAAGTATAGGGCCGTCCACTGGCCTCTCACCTGGTTGGTGGGCCAGTTTTCTCACCAGTCAATGCACAATGATGGTCACAATGAAGACAGATGTCCTGATGTGACACTTGCATCTTAAGGGAAAGAGGACACAAGGTCCTCCGAGGCCTTTGTTCCACACTTTCAACTCAGAACTCACTTTCAGTAATTAAGCAATCTGTATGTCTAGTGTTAAACAAACTATGGTTTCCATTCTGTTGAGTCTGAGCAGAAACAACCGTCCTTAGGATAAAAGGGTACAGAGATATAGGAGGAGATGATTCATAGAAAGAAAAGCTGGAGAGAACCACGAATGGAAATAATCTCTGTAATCATAGGCTTTGCCTCCACATCTGTCCTTCACCTGGGCTTGTGTCTCAGGTGAAGTCCAGGCCTGGACTTCAATAACACAATGGAGAAGTTCGGCAATTAAAAAAAATGCATTGTGAAAGACTGGTGAGGTGTGCTTATTTACTGTCCTGCTAACATCAGTTTTGAAGCTCTACTCAGTGCCGATTTTCAGTGTTGCACATGTAATAACAATTGCACATTGATCTTTGCTCTACTGCCATGATCAGTTATCAGTGGTCTGAAGGGAATCACACTCATAGGTAACGAGAAGCCCACATTGGCAGGGGAACAAAAGCAATGGCCATTTTGAGTGGAAATGTTTCATAGTTTAATTTACAGGCATTCTTTTAACTGCCCTTTATATTTCTATTTATGATATTGTAGGTGCATTAACTTAGAGCCAAGCATTTCCTCCTGCCTAAAACTAATCCTCTCATATCTTAATCCTCTTTTAAGAAGCAGTAAGCTAATAATGGAGAAAACCACACAGGACTCTGGGTTTACTCTCTCTTCCTCTTCAATGAGAACCTTTGAAAACCCACTATCTAGGCCATAATAGCAAACTATATAGCATCAAGGCTATGCTCACCTGAAGCTATATTTTATTTGATTTGAGCTAGGTTTTAAAAAGAATTTGAGTCAAGAATTTAGGATACACAAATTTCACATTAAAAAATAAAAGTAGAACATAGACCCTTTAAGAAATCAAAACTGCTGGTAATTTGGGCTCCCATTTCCACATGGCAAAACTCAATGGGAGCTGCCTTGTTGACACCCTCACGACACATGCTATTTTTTAAAGACTAACTACTTAGGGTGGAGTTCACCAAGGCTAGCACTTGATCTAGCTGCCCCTGTGGCATACGTCCACTGAAAGCCTTCCACTCATTTCATTCCTTACTTCCCACAGTGCTTTGAAGAGAACATCTTTAAAAGAAAAGTATTCCAATCAAACCCCATGATGAGCCCCTGTGATGCATCCCTAGTCTCCTTAAAATCCCTGGGTACCTGGACCAGCTGGTTTCTGGACTCACGGGTACTCCAGCGTTTCCTGGACTCTCTTCTGGTTCTCCTTCCCCTGTCCCTTCTACATCTTCTCTCCATCTCTCAGCTCATCCTTGCTGTACTTCCACCCTCTTCCCTTCACCCAGAGGACGTCTTCTGTGTTTTCTTTAGTTCCTACTCCCACCTGAGCACAGACAGTATCTCTCTCTCCAGCCCAGATTTCTGTCTTGAAAGGAGATCTGTTTATTGTGCTTACACAGACAGATGGTTCTACTCACTTAAGGTATCTAAAGCAGACTCATTATAAATCTCTGCAGCTTCTAGCTGAGTCTACTGGCTTCTTTCTCATCACTGTATGGTTTGCATTTTTTCTTTTTCTTTTTTTTTGTTTTTTTGAGACAGGGTTTCTCTGTGTAGCTTTGCGTCCTTCCTGGAACTCACTCTGTAGCCCAGACTGGCCTCGAACTCGCAGAGATCCGCCTGCCTCTGCCTCCCGAGTGCTGGGATTAAAGGCTTGTGCCACCACGGCCCTGCAGTTTGCATTTTTTCTAAGGAACAGTTTCCTCACACTCCTCCATGGCTCCAATTCACTGAGGCTTTTCTCCCCTTCTAGGCCACACATATAACTGAATGCCATCATCCCCTTCTGTGTGCTCCAGTCTAATTATCACCTAAGCTTCTGGAAGCCTTTCTTTCCTTCTCAAGTACACTTTGCCTATCAACAGCAGGCAAATCTTCCAGAAGCACTTTTATCTTCCAGTTAAAAACCTACCCATGGTTTCAGAGTATCCAGTGGCCTTGGTTGGAAGACCACAAGATGCTCTGTCTCCAGAACCAAATTTCTTATCTTTTATTCTGAATGCTCTGTCATGCCACTATGTTCTCCAAAATAGCCCTGGGTCTGGGCTATGCCTTTATTTATATTGTTTGTCTTATTTCTTACTATGTTCTTAGTTGTGTTATTTTCTCCCCGGATGTCCCATCTATTGCCACATTCTGAGATAGCAGATTTCACATTCTTCATCCTCTCATTTCAGCTGCGGGGAGGGGGGGGGGTGTCAGCATACCAGGCTGCAGCAGCTAAAAAGCTGTCATTTGTCTCAGACTGTCTGTGTAAGACTTCATGAACGCAGCAAAGAAAAATCACAGTTTTCAGTGGTAGAAACACCTTTGCCTACACAGAAGTGAACAATGGAAGAAACACCATATGCTGAAGAAATAAAATATGAGCTTTATTTTGACAAATGATCAAAAAACCCAAAGTTAAACATGGGCTTCTGAGACAGATCAGTGATTTGGGTGCGCTAAGTGCCAACTTTACCATAAAAGGTTAAATTCTGTTTTGTTTTGTTTTTCTTTGTTTGCCACAGCTCATTATATATGCAACCCAAGGTCCACTAAAAGAAGTCTAAATAGCATAAACTTCACTTCTGCTCATAAGCATAAAAATTGTTGGGTCAATTCTTTCAAGAGGTCTGATTTATTTGAATGAATTGGCTTGGGCCACCTATTTTCTCAAAGAAATCATGCCTCGCCTGCTGCCGCCCCCACATGTATGCCAGCACAGCCATAGCTCTGTCTTCATATGGTGACAGATGCTGGGCTGCTTCAAACCTAGAGATGATAGGTTGACATGCAGCTGGTGATGTAACATTAGAATAACTAACATAATTTGATATTCAATTTACACTTTGACTGGTTTTTAGGTGCTGTGACCAAAAGCATTTTAGGGAGGAAAGGTTTGATTTCAACTTAGCCACACTAAGTCAGGATAGGAACTCAATGCAGGAACCTGAAGAGGAAGCTATGAAGGCGTGCTTTTTACTGGCTTGCTCACCATGGCTTGCTTATCCTGCTTTCTTATACTACCCCAGACCACCAGCCCTGGAGTGGCACCACCCACAGTGAGCTGCAGCTTCTCATGCCCATCACGAACAAAGAACATTCCCTACTGACAAACTTGCATGCAGAGTGGGGTAGTTTGAATGTAATTGGCCCCCATAATCCCATAATCCCATAGGGAGTGGCACTATTAGGAGGTGTGGCTTTGTTGGAGTGGGTATGGCCTTGTTAAAGGAAGTGTGTCACTGTGGGGGCGGGCTTTGAGGTTTATTATGCTTAGAATACCGCCCAGTAAGTCAGTTGATTTCCTGTTGCCTGCAAGATGTAGCACTCTCAGCTCCAGCATCACCTCTGCCTGCATGCTGCCATGCTCCCTGACATGACGGTAATTGACTGAACTTCTGAAACTGTAAGCGAACCACCATAATTAAATGTTTTCTTTATAAGAGTTGCTGTGGTCATGGTGTCTCTTCGCAGCAATAGAAACCCTAACTAAGACACAGAGCCATTTTATAAAGGCATTTTCTCACTTAAGAGTCCCTCTTTCAGATATGTCTAGGTTTGTGTCCCATTCACAAAAACTAACCTGCATACCTGGAAAAATAAAATAGCCCGAATTTTACTTAAAACTACACTTTAAATAATCCATTTTCCAAAAGGCCAATTTTAAAGATAGAAAGTCAACTCTTACAGTCCTTAGGAAGATAACCTCTGGCTCTTAGGGGCATGCTAAGTTATGACTCACATAGCAAGAACCCACAAGATGTGCGGATCTGAATCAACAGCTGTGGTTCTGAGCAGCTGGCCCCATGGGTGGAGGTGGCCCCTTCCCATGGAACTGGCATATCACACTTTTCCAAAGGATGACATGCAGACTTAGCTGCCCTTTGTTTTGAGTCCTTTCAATAGAACTGCCTCTGTTTTTGAGCAAACATTCAAGGTAGCTGAGGGGGTAAAGAAAAATCACATGTGATTTCTATTTTCTTGCTTGTATACCTCAGTTTCACTAAAACATGGCAAAGCATTGTCACAGTGAAATGTAGTCACATATTTTCAACATGGAGGTACTTCACGAGGAATGTGGTAACCTGGAGACTATTTTGTGTGTGAACATCAGATTTACCCAAACATATGACAGTATAGTTATCAGGCTTCTCATTTTGTGGGTGGCAACCACATTGGAACTGTGAAACTGATTATGGGGGTCCAAAATAATTAGGCAACTGTTTTTGGTCATTTTGCACAATGACCAAAAGTCAATTCCAACTCAAACATGAAATGATCTGTGTTGATTCTAGCAGCACTCACCTCTGAGCACTGTGGCAGCCCTGATTTGGAACAGACAGTCTGGGTGCTTTGTACTATGCATGCTGTCATGCCACACATGCCAATTAAGGCTGCTGAGACACCTTGCGTCGGATTTAGATGACTGTTTGTTATGAATTGCAGTGGTTTTTCTGCACATACAGAGTTTAGTGTTCTTATAGAAACATAATGGTTCAGTTATGGAAAACAGATTTTTTTTTCTTCTCTTGTGTTTTATTTGGTAAGATTCTGAAAACAAAATATAACAGGGCCTAACAAAGTTTGTTTTAGAGCTGCAAATGTTGGGACTGGGGCAATGACTCAGTGGGAAAGCGCTTGCCATGAACCTGAGTTCACATTCTAGGAGACACTGGAAGGCACACATGGTAGTCCACATCTGTAATCCCAGCACGGGGCTGGAGACTGAAAGATCCCTGAGGCTCATTGATCAGCTAATGCTGGTAAACCAACAAGCTCAAGATTCAGTGGTAGGCTCTAGAATGATTGGACCTTGACCTCTGCCCATCACTCACACAGGTACATGTAGACCCAAATAGAACCCAATGAATATGTACCCCCCACACACACACTTTGTTTTTAGATACTGTGGATACACACGTGGGAGGATTTTTGGCCCCCATGATACATCCTTCAATCGTTTGAGGAACTCCACAGATTTTCTTTCTAATGGCGAAACCAATTTCTATTCTCTCTAGTAGAACCTAATGGCCTCTTTTCTACAAATCCTCACCACAGGGTATCATTCAGATTTTCAGTAAAGCCATTGTAACACATGTGAAAGGTTCTCTCATTCAAACTTGAATTTTCTATCTCACTGATGATTAGTGTCTTAGTTAGAGCCATGATCATGCCAACTCTTATAAAGGAAAACATTTAATTGAGGTGGCGGCTTATAGTTTCAGAGGTTCAGTCCATTATCATCATGGCAGGGAGCTTGGTGGGATGCAGGTAGACATGATGCTGGATGAGGAGCTGCTACGTGTTGATATGAAGGCACCGGGAAGTAGACTGTCATACTAGGTAGTATCTTAAGCGTAGAAGGCCTCAAAGCCCATCCCCACAGTGACATACTATAAGGCCACACCTACTTCACCAAGGCCACACCTCCTAATAGTGCCACTCCTTTTGAGATTATGGGGTCCAATTACATTCAAACTACCACAATCAGTGAGGGTGGGAATTTTTAACATACATGTGGCCATTTATATGTCCTTTCATAAATGATTATACAGATTATACAGATACTTTGCTGTGTTTAATAATCAAGTTATTTGCTTGCTTGCTATTTATTTTAGTTATATATTTTTTGAATATATATATTGTTTTTTTTTTTTTTTCGAGACAGGGTTTCTCTATGTAGTTTTAGTGCCTTTCCTGGATCTCACTCTGTAGACCAGGCTGGCCTTGAACTCACAGAGACCTGCCTAGCTCTGCCTCCCAAGTGCTGGGATTAAAGGTGTGCACCACTGCTGCCCAGCTTCATATCTTATAAAATGAACAGCTAAAATGTATTTATTCTTCTTATCTGTAGTTTTTCTACTCTGTTTCTCACTTTTATTGTTATGTGGATGTTTTTATATTTGCTGTAATCTCATTTTTTCTAGTTGTGTTAGGGTTTGTGCACAGGAGATATTTCCTTGATGTTTGAGATTTTCCACTAGAAAAAACATTTTTCTTGGGTCAACACTGAGCATGTATATGTATATATATAAGCATGTATATCATATGGGAGTATACATATTATAATATATATCTATAATACACACATGCACACACACTTACATATACACACACACATATATGTTAGTATATCATTTGATTATATAGTGTCAGAATGACTGATTTTATAAATTGCAGTTTGAGTTGCTGACTTGGGTTTCATAAAACATCTTTAAATGAATCTTGGCTTGAGATTAAGATAGAGTTTTCAACAACTTCCAAAATATCTTCAAACATACTTTTGCTGTTGCGTTTTATATATGTTTGGTGATTGTATTCTCAGCATTCACAATTATAAAATCAAAATATTGATCACCCCCACCCCAAGCTGAGGAGCCATTGGTAGCTAATGGTGGCTGCAGGAGGTATAATCAATTTTCATTGAGGTTGTAGCCATCGGTAGGTTGCTCAGGTCCCAGTGGATGGCCCCCTATCCATGAACATAGGGGTATCACTAACTGAATGCTGTGGTCTTAAAAAACCAAAGAAACATGAAGGTGGTAGGGGGATACACTAAGAGATTGGAAGTGGGGAGTTGTAAATTTAAATAAGGCTGAACACCATCATAATACACTGTTTACATATATGAAAATTTCAAAGAATAAAATAATTAAGATATCCGCTAACACAGAAAAATAGTGAAAATGCTCTGTTGATGATCCTCCAGTGTCAAATAATCAGCCAAGATTTAATTCTTTATGTAAAAGTAAATAAACACATTCATCTCATTAGCATGCAAATTTTGTTTAATCTTTAATGAATAGCAATATTATATGTATACTAAAGGATTATTTTTCATAAGTTCTTTATGATTTATTATCAGTAAATGTTTGACTTGTTTATCTTTCTGCATAACTAGAGTCATGTGAAAATTTCTCGGGCAAAATGAGATCACAAGTGGAAAATGTTTAAGATGCCCACTGTAGCCCATTGCAGGGGAAAATATCACATATGCCTATTGATATATATATATATATATATATATGTATAGTATTACTGTATCAGATATCACAAGCAGCATTGAAATATTCATGTTTCTAAACATAGAACAAGTATAGCAAAAACACTAGGGAATAAATATTTTCAGTTACATTAACATTATGAGTCCACGTGGTGGGGCCCATCACTGACAGAAATGTTGTTACATGATAATCTGTATTACTTATTAAAATCCTCATGTGTCTGTTACACAGTTGAGGGTCTCATTTCAAAGACTCAGTAGACTAAGTTTTATAGTCAATGATAGCAATGTAGCTATATTTCCCCATCCTCTTATTCAAATACATTTATACATATAAGAAATATGAGTCTTATGGATGTACCTAAAGTACAAAAATATTCTAAATGTAGGATGTATATCATCATTAAGGTGGCAGCCCTGATCATCCTACCCACAAGTACAATGAATAATTGAAACCTTATCTCAACTTGAGAAATAGGATGTTAGTATAGCAATGAGATGGAAATATCCAATTTTTTAATGGACTAGTGTATAGTAACAAGAGCAAGTACTTTTTAGCACAATGGGGTAATATACACAATTAGATTAGAAAACAAAGCACTTATATTCTGAGTCCTTTTATACATTTATACACTGCTCGCTGGGCTAGTGTGCTTGTGTTAATGTAGCAAAAATACTATAGACTGTGTGGCTGAAACAACAAATTCATTTTTCATAATTGTGGATGTTGGAGAATCTAAGCTATGGTCCCAGGAAGGGCCCTTTTCCTGGTTTGCAGTTATCTGTATTCTGATTGTTTACTCACATGGAAGAGAGAACCTCCTGTAGAACCCATGCTCAGGTACCAACAGGACTTTAATATGTGAATGTTGTAGAGATACAGTTCAGTTCATAGAACTTCCATTGCATAGTGTTTAGCAGGGAAGTGCCTTAAAAATCCTCCTAGGTCAGGGGTACAAAAATGCTAAGATCAAAGAAACATGGGGAAGAGAGTGGGCTGGAAGTCAACAGTCAAGAATGATATAGCTAAGCAACATATGATGTGTGTCAGGTGTGTGTTTTCACAGATGAAACCTGCATCCAGTAGAGCTCAGAGCATCCTGGGGAGGCCAAGTTCATCAAGCTGGCAGGAATAGGTTCCAAAATCAAAATGAGCCAAAACAGAATCACAAGGTCCCACCACAAAGATGGGACAGTGGCAGTTGCTCCATCAAGCACCAGTGATCGGGTTGGAAAGGTCTAAATCAAAACAGTAGCAAATGTATTGCAATGAGTGTGTGTCTGTGTAGGTGTATGTGAGCTCATTAAAAAAGTTTATCATAAATAAATAAATGAAGAGCCTACTGCTTTCTACCTTTACTAGAGTGAATTTCCCTTGGTGACCTAAGCTGTTGATCTAGCAGCATGGGTTATAGATATTGCCAAAAGATTTCTCATTGGCATATGCACACCGCAATGATTCACATAGCAGCCTGAGAGATGTGTGAAAAAGCCAGTATGTTAGCACCATGCTTCTGTTTTCCTTGGTGGTCTGGCTGCATGCCTAGCCCTACCTGTGGCTCTTCCTGACTCCCCTCCCTTGGATGCTGTCAAGACCTACCACACAGATGGTCTCTTATATGCCCTAATCTCTTAGCAAATCCTCCTGTAGTAGACCAGAAGGATGAAACCAAGACTGATCCATGTGCTCCAAGGGTTTTGAAAGCTTATTCTTTCCCTGGTAAATTCTAGAACTCTAAGAGGGTTTATTAGTTCATGTCTCTCATTTGCTCCTTTGGAGGGTGGCATCTGAACTGAGTTTTTCTTCTTTAATTTTTCTCTTTTTGCATTGTACCTGAGAAGTAAGTCCTGGAGGTTCTGAGATCTCAGTCAATACTCCTCAGTTCTCACCCACTGCAGACTTTTCGTCTTAATGAGCTTATGGGATGAATTTGCCCATGTTTCTCTGTGTACTCACATAGTCTTCAGGGTCTAACATAAACCTAAGAGACCAAGTTCAATATTCAGGAAATGCTTGTTGGTTAGACACATGTATTTTAAAATTTTTTTCTTTCCTTATTTTCTCACAGTCCTTAGTTTTAATGCTCAACTTTTCCCTTTACTGGATCTGTTCAATTTAGATCACTGGTTTGTGGTGGTTTGAGTGAGCATGGCCTCCAAAGGCTCATATATGCAAACCCTTTGTCCCTAGATGGAACTGTTTTGGAAAAGAACTAGGAGGTTTGGTCTTGTTGGAGGTTTGTCACTGGGACTGGGCTTTAAAATTTCAAAAAGATGGCTCCATAGTGCAATGGATAGTGCATTGGACTTGAAGTGATGAAAATAATTTCAAAATCCTATGCCAGGCCCAGTCTGCTCTCCACCCTCTCTGTCTCCCTGCTTCCTGCCTGCCGATCAGGATGGATGCTCTCAGCTACTGCTCCTATGCCATGCCTGCCTGCCTGTTTTCGTGTTTCCTGCCATGATGTGCATGGACTAATCCTCTGAAACTGGAAGTGAGCCTCCAATTAAATGCTTTCTTTATCCATTGCTTAAAGAAGTAAAAGAAGCTAGACTCTTACCGGTATAAGATAAAATCATAAACAGAAGGGAGTGATGTGTCTTATGTGTAAAAACAGCTGAGATCAGGTGACTAATGGGCACCATGGAAAAAGATCCCACTGTGGTTACTCACATTGGAAGTGCAAGGCTCCTTGCTGCATGTGGGCATTTATAAGCTGCCACTGTTCATGCTTGATGCTTCTAGCTGAAATTCACATGACCAGAAGTGCAGAAATTTCATCTTAATAAGTATCATACAAGTAGACACTTAAAACCGTGACTCTGATACCACTGGCTAGAAATTAATTGTGATACTGACATTCAAACGCCTCTCCTTTGCAATAAACCCACAAAAAGGAGTGATCACCACGGGTGTGATTAAACAGCACCGAGGTCTGTTTTAGTACCTTTAAGATTGCAAGTACTTTATTGAATTTCTACATTCACTGATGGAAAGACTATTTTAATACACTGTAGGTAGTTACTAAATACATCTTTTTAATCTCAGCTCCTTGTTTATGACAATTCTTTCTTTTTCATTTCCCTCTAATCAGATATGCCATTCAAGGTCTTGAATTTTATAGAGACATAACAGTACTTATTTATATGCTGGGAGCAATCCGTTTTCTCAACAGCTGGCAGAGCGGCTTAATATCTTAGCCAATCATTTTAAGCTCTAAAAAATTCAGCATTCTACAGCGTGGTGAAGGAGTGACCTCAGAATGTTAGTGAGCCCGGAAAGCAAGAGACCCCTGCAAAGCTTCTTTTTTTTGACATTTCAGTTTTTCTGATGAACTTGAAACCATTTGATTATCAGATGACAGACTGTTTACCGTAGGAGAGCAAAATCAGGGAGAGGAAAGTTGGCGGTAGGTTGGCAAACATTCATTAACAAACAATTGCTCTGAAGTACCTTTGGGGAAACAATTGGGAGGGGCAGCCTTTGTTCCAGAGGGACTGCAGCAAGGAATGTAGAACACACAACCATGCCTTTAAAGAAACGACAGGGGTAAGAATGGACTATGCACAACATGCGGTAGCTGACGGAAGCTATGAGTGAATGACTCTGGAGGAGCCTGGGAGAAGTGGCCCCAAGGAAGTGACACTGGAGTGGGAATTGGAATAGTGAGCAGTCTTCAAGGTCAGAGGGAGCAGTCTGCAGGGAGCCACTGGAACAAAAAGGATTGTGAAAACACGGAACACATGGATGCTCCTTTGTTGGTGAAGGCAGGTACTCAGGGCTGGCTATGGAGTTAAGTCTAGGCAAGGATGGCTGGAGCTGACTCTAAATAGTGAAAACATGAGGGCAGGTGTACCTGTCCTGAGGAGTCAGACAACGGATATCCTAGTCCTGACTCTGTCACTTCCTAGTTTTGTCAGCTTGTGTGAGCTGTTCAATAATTCCATTAATGTCTCATCCATGTACTCAAGGTAAGTGACTGTCCTCACTTCAGGGGGCTATAACAAAGACTGAAGATGATTTTAACCATAACACATACACATACATGTCTAGCATGTATTAAAACTACCTTTATTTTAAATATCATTAAATGCCACGTGGTATGGGCATGTGGACAGTGGGAACCACTGAAGGGCTTGAACACAGTGAGTTGGGTTCAGCCTGAGAATACATTAGTTGAAAGAACTAATTGGATATGGTGGCTCAGTCATGTGGTAGATAAAGGAGGATTGGGATTTTGAGGCCAGTCTGAACTACATATTGAAAATCTGCCTCAAACAGCAACAAAAAAAATCAATTAATTATATAAACAAAAGAACAGGTCAGACCATGGATATTAGGAGGATATGAAAAGCAATGCGATGGCTGGGTAAGAAGATGTTGACCAAGGACAATAAAGGAAGTCATGAGGGAGTAGCTTAGGGACATATTGAGTCAGTACAATGATCAGGACCTGCAAACTGGCTAAATTTGATACCAAAAAAAATCAAAGATTTATACAACTATCAATAAAGAAATATCATAATCTACTTCACAGTGTATGAAGTAGCTTATTTAGTACAGCATGCATAACACACACTCACCACGCATCACACCACACACACACCACACACACACACACACATATGTGTGCAACACAAGGCCCCAAAGCCTTATATTTTGTAGGGAGAGGGGTTGTTTCAAATATGTAACTTATCAACACTTGCTAAATATTTTTCTATTAAAGTTCAAGTTATACACAGTGCAATTAGCAGATCTTAAAATATTCAGTGCATTTCAGTGAGTGCTGTATTTGTATCATATATGCTCAGTCAAGATATGGATGTCCCCCCAAAATTCTTCTAGACCTTTTCCTAGTCCACTGATGAGAAATCACTCATATAATATGTATAAAAACTAAAAATTTTGCTTTCTCTAGGACTTTTATGTACACTAAATTGTATAGTATACAGGACTTTTTTATTTTTATTTTGAGTCAGGGTTTCTCAGTGTAGCACTGGCTGTCCTGGAACTCACACTGTAGACCAGGCTAGCCTCAAACTCACAGCAATCCTCCTGCCTCCCAAGTTCTAGGATTAAAGGTGTGCACCTTTTATACACCTAGTATATACAGGACTTCTATACCGAGGTTCATACTTATAAGATTCTTCTTTGTATTGTATGTTTATTTTATTGTATGACAACATCACAAGTAGTCTGTTAATTCTCTATTTAATGCTGTATGGTGGTTTGAATGAGAATACCCCAGTATGATCAGATGTCTTATTACCTGGGCCCTAGTTAGTGGTGCTATTTAGGAGTCTCAGAGGCATAGCCTTGCTGGATGAAATAAGTCACTGAAGGTGGGCTTTAAGAGTTTAAAAACAGAACGTTTTGATTTAATTCTGTCCATTTCATGCTTGTGATTCAAGATCTAAGTCCTCGGCTTCCTCTTCCTGATGCCACACCTCAGTGCCTGCATCAAGGACTCTAACCTTTCAGAACCGAAAGCCCAAATTAACTTTCTAGAAGTTGCCTTGGTCATGGCATATTATCACAGCAATAAAAAAGTAATAATGTGGACTGTTTTTTTTGTTTTTTGTTTTTTGTTTTTTTCTCAGACTCACATGAAGACTGTTTCTATGCAGGTCTCTGGGCAAATCTTTTGTCAACATATGTCCTTTCTTCTTTTCAATCTGAGAGACTGAATTGCTGATTCCCACGCCTTCCAGATTGGCTACACCATTTTGTACTCACATAGCCAATTTCTAAAGACTCAGTTGGATCATATGCCTGCCAACATTTCAAGCTGTCAATCTTTTTAATTTCAGGGAGCTTAATTTTTTTTATAGTGGTGTTCATTTGGTTTCATCTTGAATTTCCTAGATGATCAATAATACTGAATATTTTCATGTGTAATTGCTATGCATTTGCATATTTTCTGATTGTTAAGTTTCTCTTTAATATTTTGCCTGCTTATATTAAAAATGGGCATTTTATCTTTAAAAGCAGTTTGTTTATACATTGTAGATATAAGTCCCTTGACAAATATGTGTATTATAAACTTTTTATCTCAGTATGTGGCTTGCCTATTCATTTCCTAATTGGGTCTTCTAATGAACAGAAGTATTCAATTTTAATAAAATCCAGTTTACCAGTTTCTTCTGTAATGTTTAGTAATTCTACATCCTAGGAAGCCTTTGTGTTTTCAAGGTCATGAGGACAGTCTTTTCTTTCTACTAGATGCTTTATAGTTACAGCTTTTATGTTTAGGCTTATGATTCATCTCAGATTAATTTTGATATACAGCATGAGATGGGGATCAAGGTTGCTTTTTCCATATGGATACTAGCAATGCCAACACCACTGATTGAAAAGATTCTCTCCTTTCTTCATTGAAGTTGTCTGTTAACTTGCCAAACATTAATTGACCATATGTGTGTGGGTCTAATTCTGTCTTTTCTATTCTGTGCCATTGATTTGTTTAACTACTCTGATGCCAGTAACACCGGTTCCTCTCTCTTTGGGCTCCACATCCCTGGATGCGATAGAGAGACTAGACAGAAATCCTTGGCGAATGTAGAATTGCCCTTCTCAGAGTGGATGCTGTCTACGTGTTGCCCAATATTTGAAAAACAGTTGGAGTGCCTGGCACCAGCCTCAAAGCTGGGGTGGCGTTTAACCCATCCAAAGGTTACAACATCCCCAATTTCCCATTTCCTTCCCTTCATTCTAGTATTGTCCAGTTATACCCCCAAGAGAAAGGGGTCTTAGTTCTTGAGTTGGCTTTATGCTTATTGCTGTCATTATTGGTGATAGAGAACTTTCAATCTCTGTTTTAATTGTTGTCCCACCACTAGACATAAATACTTTGAAGCATTTATATTTGCATATATTGCACCAAGCAGACTGCCTGGCACATGTAGAAGAAATTAAAGATATGGCTGTTATGTGGGTGATTAAAATCATTTAAATGATTTCACAGTCATAAAATTAAAGCTTCAAAAGTAAAAACATTTATTTGCCTCAAATATATGGTTTGTCAGACTTTTAATAATGACAGATATGTGGCAATATGAACAATTACACTTATATTATGGTTCATTTTGGATATTATCTAGAAGAGTACCATATGTGGGGAGAGTAAGCTTCTTTCTATTAGTTCTATTAAATATAGGTATAGAATTTCATAATCTTATATTAATAGTAATAAATATTTATTTTTAAAAATTTATTTATTTTTATTTTTTGTATGTATGAGTACATGCATGTATATATGTGTAGCAGGCACATACATGGTACCTGCAGAGGCCAGAAGAGGGAGTCAGATTCCTTGGAACTAGAGATACAAATAGTTTGTGAATCATCATGTGGCTGCTGAGAGCTAAGCCTGGGAACTCCGCAAGAGCAATACAAGGGCTCTCAACTACTGAGCCATCTTTCCAAATCCCCAAAAATGTATTTTAATGGGATTTAATATGCAAATAAGTGAACATAAATCTGTTTAGTTATAAACATTTAAAAATTCACCATATAAATAAAATTTTAACTTAATCTGATAAAAATGTTTGGTTAGAAATTTTATTCTTTCATCTTATAAAAAGATAAATGTTTTTACAATAATGTACAAATTTTATTTAGACATTGTAACTCCCTACCACCAAGTTATAAATGCTATTTATTGATTTGATTCATTATAAGGAGTACTCTGATTAGTGCTATTTTAAACATTAATAACTGAAACTTTTAACACTAAACCTCCACCCACTAACAGAGTCATATCCAATAATTACTCTGACAAGAATATTTTGAGATCCTCTTTTTAAAAAGGAATTTGAGGCATAACGTATGTGAGTTTGCTTTCTTTCAAGTCATATAACTAGGGATGTGGCATAGAGGTGAAAGTTTGGTATTATACAGATCACATCGACGGGTTTATCTAGTCTACAAATTCAAATTGCCAAGCAAGGCAGAGACTCTAAGAAGTTCTCAACACTCATAATCCTAACATATTTTAAAGTGTTTACATAATTTCAGAGTTGTGCCTTTAATAACAACGTAATACTTTCTCACAATCCATTAACTTGAACAGTACAAATGTTTAATGTATCTGTGGGTGGAATTAAATGCATTTACATGGCAATGGGGCTTTTATGTAATGTTGTAACATACTTTTAAAAAGCATATGAAATTAAACAATGGTTCTAGAAATAATATATCTTGAGCAGGCTATTATGTAAGGTTAAATGCTTTTTAATTTTTTTAGATGGCAAAATGGGTTAAATATAAGATTAAGTAATATTTATTGAATACTTTTAAATCTTTAAATATTTTAAAATCTTACTAGTTTTCTAACCTAACATGCAATTCAGGGTATAGATGTCATGACCACTATGCAGTACAATGGTTCTCAACCTGCAGGTTATGACTTTGGGGGTCACATATCAGGTATCCTGCATGCGAGAAATTTACATTAAGATTCATAACAGTAGCAAAATTACAGTTATGTAGTAGCAACGAAAATAATTTTGTGGTTGGGGGTCACTACAACATGAGGAAGTGTATTAAAGATTTGCAGAATTAGAAAGGTTGAGCACTATTAATGTAGTGTAATGTTTATTCAGGAATAATAGAATTTAAATATTTAAATATTCAACTTGACATGTTAAAATAAATACTGGGCATTAAAGAAAACACCTTGGGAGAATGAATAATATTTTTCAATAATTCTGTAATAGCTCAAATATTTCGAAGATGAACACCCGACCTAAGAGCAGAAATTTTAGAAAGTGGATTTGAATTGTTGGAGCAGAAAACAAGTACTGAGAGCCAAGTATAATAATTGAGAAGGAATCCTGACTAGTGGGTGATTTTATAGCTATCCACAAATTCTAAAATTTACCTGCACAGGCAGAAGAATGATAACAGGCAACACAACCCTGAAGAAAACCAAGTCGGAGGACTCACCGTGCTACACAATTTCAGGATTTATTGTGAAGGTACAGTGCCCAGGACAGTGTGGCACACAGAAAGGAATAAAACAGAGGACAGAATTGAGAGTCCAAATGCAGACTTGCAAAATATATTGAAGGCTATTTTTGTGTAAATACATGGAATCAATATTGTCTAATTGTCTCAAAATATAGAACTAACTTAGATGGAGAATCAAAGTGTCTGTTTCCTTGTACTTTCTACTAGCCTCTACAGTAGAATAGGAATTACCAGTGCCCAGACTTGAATGTACACATACCTGTATTTATTCTTATATATGCAAATACATTTTTAAAAATTCACTTCACTCAAATGTCTTTGAGTTTAACTTACTGTCCACTTTTTGGTTCCAGGTTCGTCTAGTACCACAACGATTGAATTATCGTGTGCCTTTGAGTGCTTTTGGCTATAAGAGTTTCTCAGGTTTTCCTTCATTTGATGACCTTCACAGTTTTTTGTTTTTTTGTTTTTTTTTTAAATTTTTATTTTGCAATACAATTAAGTTCTACATACAGGCACAGATTCCCTTGTTCTCCCCCCTCCCGCCCCCCTCACCTTCCCCCCAGCCCGCCCCCCATTCCAATCTCCTCCAGGGCAAAGCCTTCCCCACAGACTGAGATCAACCTGGTGGACTCAGTCCAGGTAGGTCCAGTCCCCTCCTCCCAGGCCGAGCCAAGCGACCCTGCATAGGCCCCAGGTTTCAAACAGCCGACTCATGCAATGAGCACAGGACCCGGTGCCACTGCCTGGATGCCTCCCAAACAGATCAGGCCAATCAACTGTCTCACCCACTCAGAGGGCCTGATCCAGTTGGTGATCCCTCAGCCATTGGTTCATATTTCATGTGTTTCCATTTGTTTGGCTATTTGTCTCTGTGCTTTATCCGACCTTGGTCTCAACAATTCTCTCTCATATAAACCCTCCTCATTCTCGCTAATTGGACTCCCAGAGATCCACCTGGGGCCTAGTCATGGATCTCTGCATCCAGATCCCTCAGTAGTTGGATGAGGTTTCTAGCACGACAATTAGGGTGTTTGGCCATCCCATCACCAGAGTAGGTCAATTCGGACTGTCTCTCGACCATTGCCAGCAGGACCCCAAGAAAGACACAGGGATCGCCCAATGACAGAGAAATGGAATGAGATCTACATGAACAGCCTGGACATGAGTGGGGGTAGTGAAGGGCGAGGGTGGAGGGAAAGAGAGCTTGGGTGAGTGGGAGATCCCAGCTGGATCAACAACAGAGAGGGAGAACAAGGAATAGGAGACCATGGTAAATGAAGACCACATGAGAATAGGAAGAAACAAAGTGCTAGAGAGGCCCACAGAAATCCACAAAGATACCCCCACGACCTTCACAGTTTTAAGTTGTATTGGTTGAGCATCTGTACACATGTTAGTTCAGTCTCGTCTCATACATGACATCTGCATGGCTAATCTGTCAGCCAATGGATCATTCTAGCTTTCTCCTCCTGCTTCCCTGTAAAGCATTTCTCCAACAGGCAAGCAAAAATCTGCCCAGCCTGCCCCTGCCAGTCACCATTCATTTGCATAATTATTCTATTTTAATACACGAGGACAGTAGTTTCAAATGCAACAGAAAGCTCATGTACTGTTCAGTTTGCATTTAGTCTTATCATCTCCACTCATCCCTAAGTTATGTAGGCTGGCAACTTTCCCCACTCCCTATATCCGTAAGATTATTTAATACGTTTGAAAAAAAATCCTTTATCAATCTGCATTTCATCCTGAGGCTCCTTAATCTTCTAAACGATTTTTACATTTCCATGTATTAGGAGTCATTGTGCTTTAAGATTGTATAGGTTTTGGCAAATGCCTAAAGTCATGTACAGTACCCTGCCCAGTAGTTTTACTGCCCTAAAATCCTATATGATTCTTCTATACAGCTCTATGCTCTCTTCAAATCCTTTTTACCATCTTGATAATTAGGATGATTACAATTCATATAATATAAAGCCAGTTTAGACCAGTTTCTTTTACTTAGTAATAGGCATTGAGAATTCTTCATACCCTTCACATTCCTAGTCAATATGTCACATCACCGCTACAAAGTGAGGGCACTGCGTTAGAAACTCTTATTTTGAAACTATATGGAGGCTTTTATCCAACAAAAGGATACAAATTTTTATGAGTTAAACACTGATGTGCTCTATTAATACAAATCCCCATATTTGGGAGTCATATTTAAATAAGAAAAATAACTCCAAGCATTTCATCATTAATTTGATAGCCAACATTCATTGCTTCCTCAAGATCTGATTCTGGATTCATATATGTTAATTTTTACTCTTCAGGAGTATCCTTTTTTTGGCATTTTTTAACATTTTATGGGTGTCATAAATAAACTCTCTCCATTTTTCTTATCAATTTCCAAAATAATTTAGATAGCCTTAATCATAATGTTAATGTATTAAATATCCACAGGGTTCTGTTTTAATATAAACACTACACCATAAATATTTTGAAAACAAAGGATTTAGAATTGTAAACCTTTAGGGCGGACATCTGTCACTTTATTGTCTGGCATTTCCAATAAACTCATCCATGCAATTCCGATTCCTTCATCAAAGAGGAAGCTGAGCTGTTTGGGTTGACATCCAAGCATACTTTTTTCCAAATTACTGCCTCCTCACACTGAAAGAAAAGCCTTATTCGACTTTCATTGAATACTAATGCAGCCCTTGGTATAAGCCAAACATGTTTCTGTTTAATAGCTAGGGAAGAAACACATAAGGTGCCTTTAAATCATCAAATGAGCTATGTAGCTGGTGGCCCTTATCTTACTCGGCCTTCATTGTAAGAACCTCTGTAAGGGTGCCGTGACCACTGTACAGCCCAATGCCTGTGTGTCCTGTCCTGTTGTTGCTTCAGAGGGGGTCTTCCAGGCTTGGTCAAGCAGCAGAGGAGGGGGGATGTTCATGAGTTTTGGGTCAATCAGAAGCAAGCACAAGGCTTTCATATATATATATACATACATACATACACACATATATGTATATATAATGCACACACATATATACGTATATATAACTATATGAACATATAAAATATACTCATATATTTGCCTCATGAAAACACTTCATATTCATATAAATTGGTCACAATCGCTATTGCAGAAAATTGCAGCCCTCTGTTTGCTGCCACCATGGGAGACCATCATTCGTGATGAGACTGAGAAACTCATCGATGACAATTGAAGACTCACTCTAGTTGTGGTAACCATGCACAGTGTAAGTGGATTTTCTTTTCTTAGTTGTATTTGTGCTTCTCATCAATACTTATATCACTCGTCTTTGGCTTACAAGAAATTCAATGCAACAGTGGATGATTTAGCTCTGTGGTGGTTCAAATCAGAATGGCTCCCATAGACTTTATGTATTTGAAGTCTCAATCACCCAGGAGTGGAACTGTTTGAAGGGATTAGAAGGATTTGGAGGTGAGGTTTGTTGGAGTAGATGTGGCCTTGTTGGAGAAAGTTTGTCACTGGGGATGGGATTTAAGGTTTCAAAAGCCCAAGCCAGGCCCAGTCTCTCTCTCTCTCTCTCTCTCTCTCTCTCTCTCTCTCTCTCTCTCTCTCTCTCTCTCTCTCTCTGTCTATGGATCAGGATGTAGCTCTCAATTACTGCTCTAGCACCTTCCTGCATGCCATCATGCTCCTCACCATGATGATAAGGGACTAAACCTCTGAAACTATAGGCAAGCCTACAATTAAATAATTTTTCTTACAAGAGTTGCCTTAGTCATGGTGTCTCTTCACAGCAATAGAGCCCCGACTAAGATAAGTTCTACATATAGTGATTTCAGAGATCATCAAAACCCAGAATTTACAGTCATTTTTAGAAATTTCCTCATCTTACCCTAGGTGAGAAAAGTCCTTCTTCTGCATGGAAGATATCTATTCCTTTTCAAGTCCATGAGATCTAATTCCATTTTCATAGTCTATTGGCAAGAAAAATTAGCAATGCCATTGAGATATTTCTGTACCAAAACTCCTATGCATTCTGTCCATGCCATAGATTGCAGGTCATTTCACTGAACATGAAAATACACTTTTCAGAATAATTTTTAAGGTTACTTGTTTAAGATTACATCATAATTTCTGGCTAAACTGTTAGGCTTGTAGGTTTCCTGTCATTAATTACTTTTTTTCCCCTCTAGTATACTTTCAGGAAATTACTTAATTCTGTCTGCATGGAATATAACCAAGATTGGAGGCAAACATCCTTGCAAATATTTTATTGTAAACACTTTAATTTTTATTTTTTCATGTATTTTGCCTGTGGTATCTATGTACCACTTGTATTCAGTTCCTGTGGTGGCCAGAAGAGGGAGTCAGATCCCATGGTACTGGAACAATAGACAATAGTTGGCCACCATGTGGGACCTGGGAATCGAACCCAGGTCTTCTGGAAGGATAGCCAGGGCTCTTAACTGCTTAGTTAACTCTCTAGCTCCAACTTGTAAATAATATAAATGTTGGGAACTGGAAAACATAGTATGAGTGAATCTGTAGAGTAAAGTTTATCATGCCTTGTAGCTAAACCATTAAGTCAAAAATATAGAGTATTCTAGGCCAGTTGATGTTTAAAGGCAAGAATTCCCCTACTACCTCTTGCTTCAGAGAAGATTTAAAAAGTGAGTAACCTCAAAACAAATAAACAAATACTAACAGCAGCATGGATCACATCAGAATGAGTCTGATTCACGTTATTTGGAACACAGAAATGAAGCCATGTCACTTGTATGCTAACAATCAGCTGACTTGTACACCTGTGAAAACTTTCCACATCTGCCTCTCTCCTTTAAGTAGGTTTAAAGCCAAGGCAAATGCATGGTTTGCCTGATGAAATTCAGAAACAACAGTCTTGCTTCCAGGCCTCTTAGCTAGGTATGCATGATCTATTCTGGAGCAGTGAGAATATTCATTTAACTCTTCCACAAGGGAGCATACGCGCTTATATTTGCTGCACACAATAAAGTTTTGAGTTTCTGCAAGAATAAATTAGACTGCAGATTGCTATATTCATCCATATGAAAATAACATAACCATAATACAAGCTTCCAATTTAAAAAATTAGTGTTTTTTCAAGGATAATAGATTCTTATGGAATATTTACAATTAAGTAAACAAAAGCATGCTCAGTACATTACAGGTATTTCAAAGTTTAGTTGTTTTAAATCTTATAAGGCCATTGAAACTGGCTAAAACAAAAGGGAATGCCTGAGTAAGGAAGCTGAGATAAACAGGTTTAGAAGACATTGTACAAAATCCAAATATCTTTGTTTCTTAAAATTTGAGAGTCCAAAGCAAGCTGAACCTATAATTTAAAAAGTGAGTGTACATTCTGGATGGAATCACAGAGTCAATTTGTTTTGCTAGAAGGGATTAGGCAGACTTGGAAAGCGGCCAGGGTGCATACCTCCTCCTCACTATCATTGTAAGAGCCGTCAGGAGAATTCCATGTCCTGCAGACTATAATTATGCAGCTAAATCAAGAAGTAGTTATTTGAAATCCTTGACACAGAAATGAAGAATTTATCAAAGGTTGTTCTTGGGCAGAAATCAAATGAACAATCTCTTGGGACTTCCCTGTGAGAACACTGTGAAGAACTAACATTTATTTTCTTCACCTTGTACATTAGTATCACAAGGAATACCTCAACACCATCTTTTACACATTTTTTACTTATTATATCCGTTAATTATTCTCTCAAACGCTACCACACTGTGTAGCTAACATTGTCTAAGAGTTTGTGCATAGATGAAAAACATGCATGCAAAATCTACAGTCTCCCTTCCCATCCAGTTCTCAACATAAAGGGATGGTTAAGCCTTAAGTGCTGACCCAGGATGTTGAGACAGGTGGAACGTCAAAATAAGGCTGAGTGGAATTTGGCTATTATGGCAGGATTTGAAAACCAGGCAGACTTATGGAGGTCTGGAAAGGAAACCAGGTGTCTGTCTTCACCCCAATAAGAAATGGTTCCTACCAATGAAGGTCCAAGTAAGACAGTGCAGCAGAGGCCAGTGTTAGGCAAGGCACAGCGTCTAAGACATCCAGAGCTAGAAACAGATCTTGGGACAAGAATAAGGAATTTGAGGCAAGAATCCATTTCTGAGACAAATGAGGTGGGCAAGGAAAGCAGACACTTGGCACAGGGAGCCCAACACATCATCCCTTTAATTCTCTAAGTCACACAACTCCAGAACTGGATCTGAGGGAGAGCACAGAGCTTAAAGATTTGGGGATATTAGGAAGGGAAGGATGACAATCAGTGTGTTTGTACTTCCTTATTAAAGAACCAGGTATGTATAATCAAGGCATACCTATGAAGCAAGAGAAACCTCATTCTCAAATTGTTTGGGGCAATAACTTTATAATGTAACTGAACAATCAATTGAAAAACTACAAGTTTTACAATCATTTGAATGAAAGAAAGTAGTTAAAAAGGAAGTATATTCTATCTTTATTACGTTCATTTTAGATGTGTATAGTCACATGGACAATGAAGTTTTCTTTAGCTAGAGCTATGGACTTGACATTATCAGACTGTGATTAATTTGATTTAATGAACTTCAAGAGGGTGGGAGACTAGATTTTCATTACCAATCCTCTTCAGTGTGTAAAAGAAAAGCAACCACCTCATACACTTCGTACTTATTGGAAAGGACTTGGCCCCTAGCTACTTATCCCCAGATTAGATGGCATCATTTGTATTGTCTGGAAGGAAAAATCCAGGGCATGCCTCCGAAATGCAATTCACTGTGATAATTACTGCATTTGCAAACTTACCGGGCAGCTTAATACAAAATCTATCAATGAAATTAGTAGAGTCCAGCAGTAAACAAAACATACATTCAGATGTCACTGGGGTTAATAAGAAAATTTTCAGCTTTTCTGGGAAATCAAAGCAAAGGTAAGACAGCATTGTTTGGAAAGATAACCTGATGAAGCCATAAGTGGCTTGGAATAATCTTCCAGGTGTGTTTTATGGAATGATCGCAGCAGCAGAGGGAAGCTGGCTATGGAAAGGGAAAGTGCCTACATTATCTAACCAGCCACAGTTAATTATTAGTACAGAAGATCCTATCCTTCTGGGTTCCCCATGGTCAAGGAAAGAACACTAACGTTTTACAAGTTAAAATCCCTTCAATTTAAGAAAGTTAATTCTATTTCATACGAAAATAACTTTGGAATAGTTTTTCTCTTCTATTGCTTGCAGGGTAGGTGGGAGATGTATTCTGGGAAGGTTGAGCAAGATGTGAGAAGAGTTGGGCAGAAATGAGTGACTTTCTCATTCACACCATTGGGCGTATGCCATTTCTTCCCTCATTCTGAAACTGGATTCCCATCCCAGCCCCTGCTCTGACTGAGGACTCCAGCAATGACTCAAGGCAGGTGGAGAGGCTGCAACAAGATTTTATTCCAGATTTGATCTCTTAATCCTTTAGTACACTATTGATAAGAGTTGTTTAGTAGCTATATAGAGAAAACTAGGTGATTCCTAATCCTAAGTTTTTTTTTGTTTTTGTTTTTTTTTTTTTAAAAAAGAACATGTGGAAAACAGATCTCAATAAAATTTTCCCATAATTAGCTGGGTGATGGTGGTGCACTCTAATCCCAGCACTTGGGAAGCAGAGACAATCGGATTTCTGAGTTTGAGGCCACCCTAGTCTACACAGAGAAGATGTAACACAGGTCTTCATATTAATGTTTGAGTCAGTGAATGGAGCAGTAACTGCGACATTTTGTGTGTCTCAAACTTGGTGGCAGTTACAAAACCCACATACTCTACATATGAAATTGAAAAAGTCTTGGGAGCTAGCCACTAGTTCCAGGATGGGCAGGGCTACACAGAGAAACCCTGTCTTGACCCCCCCTCCACCCCCGCCCCCCAATTTCCCATAATTAATTAAATCTGTCAGTTAATCAGAAAGTGCAATGGGGGGATACTATGATTATTTTTAAAATGGAAGACTTCACAAACTGGTGTGTGTTAGTGCGTGTTTGGTGTATTTTGAGGTTCAATGCTGGCATTCTCTGTTAGTGTTCCTGCATGTCAATGTCCGCGACACTCTTTTAATGCCAACAGGAGCAATTGTGGCTAGCTCCCCAGACCTTTTCAATTTTGTATGCAGAGTATATGGTTTAGTAACTGCCACCAAGTAATGCTTGAAACTCACAAAATGTCACAGTTACTGTTCCATTCACTGACTCAAACAATAATATGAAGACCTGTATAACACATACACACTGAAATATCATGGAAACCCCATACAATAAGAAGTCCTCAGGTACGGCAAGAAATGCATATTTTAACCTTATTTTTAATTTTTTATACAATCAAATAAAAATGACTCTATATTTTAGATTTTGGTTTCTCTCCCTCTCCCCACCTCCCCCTTTGTCTCTCACACCTCCCTAAATAATCATCTATCACAAAGCAGCTCCAGCAGACCCTGGGTTAAGGGGCCGCCCTATCATAATGGCGGTATGTTAGCAAAGCATGATTGCTAATTTAATGAGAGTTCAGAATTTGTTAGTAAGGGGCCATTTGGTGGATGAAGATTCTAAATTTTGCATAAAAAGCACTTTCCTATCAATGGCCTCTTATCTTTCATACCCCCTTTCTTAAGCTCTTGGAGGTCAGGGCACTTTTTTTTTTTAAATAAACCCTTTGCTCTATGTCATTAATCTTTTCTGAGAAAGCAAATAAATAATCCTTTTAATCGCCAGGACTGATACCACCCTGTTGGTGAGACATCAGATAGTCCCCTGCCAATTCCAGCAGAATAATTTCCATAGTCAGCAAGGAGTGCAGGGTAAACATCTCCATATAGGGTGCCATAGTTGAATTAAAAGGTGCTATGTTAGGAGCAGGGATGGATTATGATTTTATTGCATTATAATCCATGGCATCATTAACTTGGATGGTGTGTCTATACATGCATATCTCCTCTACTAGCTGTGGCTGTGTGCACATAACTAGCACCATTTATGTGGCTCCATGAGAATGAAGAGAGACCACATCTGAACACAACTTTTAAGCATTAAATACTGTGCCTGCCATAAAGTGTTGGGACTTTGTCATATTCCCTAAATGGAGCCATTAAAATTAATCTTTTTCAACCTTTAGGCCTGGTGCTGAACATATTTATTTTCTTTGACCTCTCACAATGTGTGACTTCTGGCCATTTATTCTTTAGAGTTGATTTTTTTTAACCTTATCTCAAAAAGCTCAGTGGGATTTTATAAAATAGAATTATTAGACTTGAACACATTCTATCAACAGCTCTTAGGGCAGTTTCTGAAAAAAACGTGCATACATATGTTTTTGCAGTAATATTAAGCCCCTCTTCCTTTTCACATTGCCTATTGTCTTCCATGTCGTTGTGTCAGATAGAAAAATAAGGATAGGGTGTTCTTATGCATTCCTTTCTGATACTATGGGAGATAGTATGACCATTGTTATCACTACCTTTGCCATCAATGTCACAGCTAATACTCCAGTGAGTATATGAAGAATGGCAGGTTCTATTTCCATGAAATATATACATTTGTATGCAACTTACATATATTTTGCATAAATTACAGTTCTACAGCAGAAGCGTAATTAATATCTTATGCATACATTAGTTCAATTCTAACTATCCCATGACAGTGCTTCTGTCATATTCCTTATTTATACATGAGTGAACTGAAACACAGAGAAGTCAGTTTTTGGTCCAAGGTCACAGAACTAGCAAGTGGCAGAAGTAGACAGGGACAGAGCTCTGTCCACAGTGGCATCATGAGCTGAGACCTTGGGGACTTGGTTTCAGAGTGAGAGCACACTAATGTAAAGATACCACCTGAAGCCTTTCAGATAGGATTCAGTGTCACAATGCGTCCAGATTGAAATTAAATAAGAAAATTTTCTCTTAAGGTCTCAGAGGCAATATCATTCACCACACCTGAAACAAGTATTTGTCATTGCTTAATATTAGTGTTTTCATTGCTTATATTAATATAAGTGATTTACAAATCAGGAAACTACGAACACATTAAGGCCTGTAACACACAGGTTCTCCACCTTCTATAGACTGCATTGGATAACTTGAGCTGAGCTTGAATTGCATTTGTTATCTTTTCATTGAACAACATGAATTATCATCTTATATTTAATACGGCTAAGAGATTTTATGAAGAACAATGGAATGAGAAGCAAAAATAGCATGTCAGATTCGCAAGACTGGAAGACTGCAAAGCTCATTAAAATAGGCCGACAAGTTTTTAAAAGTTTAACAAACTGGCTGTCCTAGTTTTTCTCTGAATGGTTTCCAGTTTTTAAGAGGAAGTTACTATTAGTTGAATAAGTTAATTATTTTAAGATTTTAGTAGCTAATATGCTATGGAAACAGAAGTAAAAATCCATCTAAATATGAAATTTCTCCGTTTCATTAGTGTGAATATTTTAATAATTCATCAACAATCACTAATTTACAATGCTTTGTTATAAAAAACGAGTCCATACCTGACTTTGAGAATATTTATATAAACATAAAAGACATAATTCAAGTATTAAATCATGGCCAGGCTTCATGGCTCACACCTTTAGTCCTCGCAGTGAGGAGCCAGAGGCAGGTGGATCTCTGTGAGTTTGAGTCCAATCTGGCCTATACAGCAAGTTCCAGACCAGCCAAGGCTACACAGTGAGCTCTAGGCTCAGAGAAAGAAAGAAAGAAAGAAAGAAAGAAAGAAAGAAAGAAAGAAAGAAAGAAAGAGAGAGAGAGAGAGAGGGAGGGAGGGAGGGAGGGAGGGAGGGAGGGAGGGAGGGAGGAAGGAAGGAGAGAGGGAGGAAGGAAAGAGAGAGGAGAAGAAGAAGAAGAAGAAAGAGAGAGAGGGGAGAGAGAGAGAGAGAGAGAGAGAGAGAGAGAGAGAGAGAGAGAGAGAGAGGAAAGAGTTAAGTTCTGAACTGGTGGTAACACTAGCAGAACTTAAGACACCTTGACCTAACAGGAAGTGAATGTAAAACAAGTAAAGGTACAGAGTCCTAGATGGATGCCCAGCTCAGTTTCTGTTCAACTAAAAAGAATAATGTCTTGTTCTTGCTTTATCTACCATCACAGGTCAGTGATAATGTGTCACAAAAGCTAATATGCATAATGCCATGGGAATGGGATTAGGATTATTGCAGAAGCATGTGCAGGTCTTTGTTTAGAATTGGCCTTAGGAGCTGTTGATACCATGGGCTCTTAATTTCCAGTGACTGAACAGTCGGAGTTTAGAAGCTAAGTTTAAACTGAATAAGGCCCAAAATATGTTTCTGCTTTCCCCATTATTCTTTCTTCTACAGCAATTCACGTAGAAATAAATGTAAGAGTCCTAACAGTAACCACTGTCTGACAATTAAATGATGGTCATGCTTGTGTATGATCCCTGGTCTCTTCTCCTTGGGGCCAGGAAGAAATGAAATGTGATTCTCACAACTCCATGTCACAAAAGCCACAAGCTGGTAAATGCCAGACCTCGAACGCGTATCTATTTTCTCCTTTCTCCACGGCTTTCTTTACTCAGAGGTTGCTTACTTTCTGTTAAAGAAAAAAAGGATGAAGAGCTTCCAAGGCATCATTCTCCCTTCAAGGAACTTGGAATCATTCTGCCTGCAAGGAGTTTGGAATTTGATGGACTCTCTAGCCCCGAGTATCATTTAGATAATTCTATAGTAAGTAATATAATTACTTATCACTCACTTGCCACTAATATTTTCCTGATACAATTCATTTCAGTGTGTTATTCTTTCTTAATAAAGTCAACTAAGAGTTGTGGCCAAAAAGATAACTGTGCACAGGAAGAGCCTCAGTGAAGGAGGGTCCCCTAAAACGAAGCCTAGCCCCAGCCAGGTCATGTATATTAACTACAGCAGCAGTACCTGGCCAGCTAGGCTGCTTAGAAGGAAGGCCTCTAACACTTCCAGTCCAAATAAGCATATTCTATTCATAGAGTAAAATGAAATTTATCTAAGAAGGCCACTTCTCCTGAAAGAAAGGTCAAAGCACATTTACCATTTTTACTGCTTTTCATGCATTTTGATTTCATTGCTTCCTCAGGGGCAGACACTGTATCTTCTTCCACTTTCTCTTCAATACTGTATTTGATAATTTTCTATGGAATCAGTACTATTCAAGGAAAGGGCTCAAACCACTAAACAAATAAGTCTAGCTATAGATCAGGGAGCAAAACTCAAACAAATGCACACAGGGTCCTGCTCTGGAGAACAGAGTGACCGAGGAGCTTGGGGTGAGGCACAGGGGCTATTTCACATGAAATGCTAGCCGCGTAGATAGCATTTGAGCCAAGACCCACCCAAGGTTCTGGCTTTGTTCGAAAATGACAGCAAACAGAATTTGCTGGTGGATGTCGAGAGCAAGTGAAACCGCAAAGGAAGAATCCCAGATCTGGAGCATGGCAAAGTGGTAGAACAGATCCTTGCTGTATGCCATTGGCAGATAAAGGCTTATTTGGAAGAAAGAAGTCTGTGGTTGGAAAGGAGGAGAAGAAGAACATGGCATACAAATTCAGCTTTGGACATTTTGCTGTTGAGCTGCCCACCAGGCAATGATATACAATGAATGTAGTGTGTAGGGGAGCTTGAGATGATAGATACACTGCAGCATATCCCCAGCATTAAAGTCAGAGGTTGGAAGGGCTCACCATAGGGTAGAAGCTGATGAGGAAGGAAAGACACCAATACTAAGTTATTAGGTGTCTCAGTGATGACAAGATGGAAATGACAATGAAATGTCCTCTGGTACCTGTTGGGTGGCGTCTATAAAAAGACAAATGAGAAATACTGTGTTGATGTGAAGGGAAACTGGAATCCTTCTGTTCTGATGGTGAGAATGTCAAAAGATACAGAAGCCACTGTGGAAATTGTTCTGCGGTTTCTTAAACAGCTTTCTAGGTGAAGGAAGAAGGGAGCTGGGGACGTTGCTTAGTGGTACAGAGGTTGTATTTTGAATAATTAAACGATTTGGAAGTAAACTGTGGCAATGGCCATGGAACATTATTGGTGCATTTAAAACTTTATTTTTGTTATTTCTAGTTTTAAAATTATGTGTAGGTGTGTGTGTGTGTGTGTGTGTGTGTGTCTACACAATATACATATATGTGAATATGAGAGTACATAAGTGCAAGCCAGAGATAACAGATCCCTTGGAGCTAGAGTTACAAACTACTATGAGTCAACTGATGTGAGTGCTAAGAACCAAACCTGGGTGCACTGAGTGTATTTAAACCATTATGCTGTACAATGGCAACAGAAAATTTCTTGTTGTGTATATTTGGCCATTAAAAGACAAGGAACAGGTGAGACTAAGACATGATTGACAAGGTAGAAAGAGAAGTCAGAGAGAGTGGAGGCCAAGCAAATAGCATGGTTATGGAAAAGGAAGTAATTCTTTTAACCTCACATGGTGGCATTTGGGATGCTGAGGTGAGGCAGCTGAGATATTCTGGACCTCATAGTGAGACCCAAGTCAAAGAAAGGAAGGAAGGAGAGAAGAGAGGGGAGGGGAGGGGAAGGAGGAGAAGGGAGGGGAGGGAAAGGAAGAGAAGGAGAGGGGAAGGAAGGAGAGTAGAGGGGAGGGAAAGGGAGGCGAAGGGTGGGCAGGGGACGGGAGGAAAAGGGACGTAGAGGGGAAGGAGTGTTTTGGTTAGAGCCTATGGAGAGGTTGAAGAAGTGAAGGCAGACGAAGATGAGCAGGTCATAAAACCTTATATTATTAACATAATTGAAACAGTCTTCTCTCTGGAAGTCCCATTCAGTTTCCTCTAATGTTATCAGAGTGAATATCAGTATTATCGCAACATGGTATAAGTTTCAAATACTTGCTTTAGGACACCAGGATGCTCTAAAAGAAACCAGAGCAAACTAAACAACAGCTAGGGGAACTGAAGTCCTATGGCAGACACCTTCCCTCCTCCCCTGGGCCTAAAGCTCATGCTTTTATTCCCTGACCTCATAAGTATGGAATTAATCTATTTTAAAAGAAAATAGGGGACAGGGTGCTGATTGAAAGTAATCAATCAGGCAGGGGGTGATTAATAGAAGGCAGTCTTGCATGTGCTGCAGGCGGATCTACAATGCAGGTTGAGAAGTGGTCGTTTTATAGTTCATTACATATCTGGGTGATGTTATTTATTGTTTACTTAAGCAATAGCAATTGAAGCACAAGCCAATTCCTGGGAATTAATGACCCACTGGGAGAGGCCATTACCTCTGGACATTAAACCCCAGTCAGCTCAGTTTTTTCCAGGAAGCTTCCTTTGGAGAACTCCTAGTTCTCTGTCTCTTGTCTCCACAGTTAGAAATAAGACTTTAAATATTTATTTAATGGAAAACCATTAAACTATACTGACAGTTCCACATGATTCAAAGCAATAGTTTCTTTAAATGAGAGGAATTGGAGAGGCTACAAAGGCCTCCTCCTGAAGGTCTTTTTGAGTTCAGTCCCTATTGTAGACAGCAACCTATGGGACATAAAAGTGCCAGTTAAGATACTCTGAATGCTTCACTGGGGCTCATTTTGAAGTAAATGTTTTGATTTCAAACTTTCTAGACTCTCATTTATCTCCCAACCAGAGCATGAAGGGGCTTATGACTCTAGATCTTTCTCTTCATGAATGTACAGAGGAAAAGAAAAATATAGACAATGTTAATAAAAAATATGTGATCAAAGTCCTGGCTCAGTCAGTCACTTAATCAGGGTGGCAGCAGTGTGGCCCCAGACCCTCAGGCTAGGGTTTCACTTGCAAAACAGAAATTCCACTAACAGGCGTGTGTTTTCAGAACAACAAAGGACCAATGTTTTCTGAACGAGAAGTAATATTGATATTGCCAGGGGGCAAGGGTTCTAAGAATGTCATAGCCCCAAATGTCCTTAGTGATCCCAGGGAAAGAAAAACAGCATCACTTGCTCAAAGAGAACATGGACCTTCTCAGTGCCTGGAGTTACTTAAGATGAAAACTTACAATACTATGGATAAAATCTACAGTATACATCTAATACACACAAACACAGACACACACACAGACACAGACACTAACAGACACAGACACACACACAAAGATACACACAGATACAAACACAGACAGACACACACTCAGACACACACACATAGACACACCACACACAGACACATATAGATACATACACAGACACACAGACACAAATATGCACACACACACTAAGCCAAGTGCTTTACTCAGATCAAAATTTTGCTCACAATCACACTGTACTGTAGGTACTCCTATTTACACTCCCATTTCATAGACAAGGAGATGGATGAACAAAAATATCAAACAACTTGTCCAATGTCACCCAGCTGATAAGTGGAAGAATCAAAGGCTGAACCCCAGACAACAGGTCCACAGTCTAGCCTTTTAACAGTGTGCTACCAGGTGTTGGGGAAAAAATCAGCAGCAGTCTGTTTCTATACTTGAACTGTATTCATGGTCGGCTTACTGTATAGGACCATTCTAAATGTCTTCTAAATATTAACTCAAGTTCTCCTAACTCTATGAGATGTTATTACCACAACTCTTAATTTGTAGAGAAGAAAACTAAGGCAGAGAACGGTAATAAGTTGTCCTGAATGTCTCTCAACTTGGAAAACATCATGAACAAGAGCTTTTACACACTCTCCAGCTTGGGCAGCTAAGCTTGTCAGTACAGTGGCTGCTTCTTTCTAGAATTCCCAAACACTCCAACCAATGGACTTGGATTATATCCTCTGTCCTTTCTTCTTCCAACCCACATGATTCCTGATTCTCTTTCCATACGTCATCACCCATTGACCAAAGGAGGCAAAGAGCATGGGGTCGTTTCTGATTTATACTGGTTCAACCTATGGAAGGAATTTCCACTAAATCCATGACACACATAAGATACAGTTGTGGGTTAGAGATACAATAAGAGACAAGGAGACACATATGAGAGGAGCCAGGGAAGAGAAAGTGAGATGAGAAAAAAAATACAGCTCCAGTACCAACTCCAATGGGGATGTCAACAGTACACACACACACACACACACACACACACACACACACACACACATATTGTTTCACATTGCCTATGTGTATATCCTTCCTCAACAAACTTACCCTGGCATTATATGTAAAAACACTTTTCATTCATATAGATAATAACAGGTAATTTTCACTACAATGCTTTGGAGAAGACACTATTTAATTTCTCATTTCAGAGGAGAAAATAGAGGCTTAGCTAGGTTAATTAACATGCCACTCTCTAACCCAGAAGAGAGCAGACAGGATTTGAGCCGTTATTGTCAGACTCCAAAGTCTGTGATCTGTACCAGTGTATAACTGGTCTACTGGGAACTCATTCAAGGCTTAGATCTACCCAGTGAGCCTGTGGGACAAACACTTGCTAACCCAATGTCCTTCCAAAGACCGTTCCCTTCCAAATCTACTTCTGACACAACCCAATATTCACTGGGTAAGAAAGTGTCATTGCTTGGCTCTGTTTAGAGATAATTGTTGGAAACAACATTCCATAATCTCAAGGAACCCATGGAATAAAAAAGAATCTTGCATGTTGGATGTTCTCAGGCTTATGACAATGTTATTTTTAACCATGTTTATTTGAATATAAGGAGCACTTTGATTCAATTTCAAGAATAAAATTGCAAAAAAAGTCAATAAAAACTTAATTTTTATTGGACTCTTGAATGCTAGGCCCTTCATACATGTTCCCTTCCTCAGGTTTACTGAAATAGACTGAATGTTCCTGGCTATGTTGTGTGCCTCATTTCCCAGCCACCATTCATGTATTGAAGTCCTGATCTTGTATGATATAAAGAGAGTGGGCCTCTTATCAATGAGTATAGCATAGCTATTTCTTCTGAATGCAAACATTCCTTATGAACGGAATGGAGAGACCCAAGATTCAGGAAGCTCAGAAAACTTAAACAATGTAGAAGTTCATGAAACTTACAAGACTCATGAGGCCTGCGGAGGCCCAAATTACTCAAGGTCAGAGAATCTGAACTTGCTTTACACAGCAGGGTTGCATAAGGGGATAATTTGACCATGGGTGTGATTATCAAGTGTTTGGAAGGGTCTGCATTTGGCTGTATCTAGCAAGGGGGAGGTCTTTGGCCTTGCTCCTTGGCATTGTTATAAAAAGCCCTTCTAATAAAGTTCTGAGCCATTGGGTATTGACCCAGGTCCTCCAGAAGCTATCCTGTGTTTCCGTCTTCCCTCTCGTTGGCTAGGCCTATCATTCTACCTGATATTTTCTTATCCCTCTCTCCTCAAGAGTATTTAGGGTAAGGTGGGGGCAGGTCCCCCACAGAGGTCCATGTTTGGGTAGGTTAGGTAAAAAGAAAATAACAAGAATTAGGTAATTTGGAAAAACTGTCTGCAAGCTATGCTGGGAGCTATAGCAATAAACATTTTGAGTGCTGTCACACATGCTGGGGCTTTCCAGCAACAGCAATGAGGCTGCCTCCGAGTCATCTATGCTCCTCTGTGCAAGCCCTCACCCACACTTGTAGCTAGAGTTTTCCTGCCTGGCCCACAGTCAGGACAAATCTCTGTCACCCACCAGTCCCACAGCCGCTCAGACCCAACCAAGTAAACACACTTATATTGCTTATAAACTGTATGGCCGTGCCAGGCTTCTTGCTAACTGTTCTTATGTCTTACATTAATCCACTTCTATAAATCTATAACTTGCCACGTGGCTTGTGGCTTACCGGCATCTTCACATGCTGCTTGTCATGCGGCGGCTGGCAGTGTCTCCCTCTGCCTTCCCGTTCTCTCAATTCTCCTCTCTGTTAGTCCCGCCTATACTTCCTGCCTGGCCACTGGCCAATCAGTGTTTTATTTATTGACCAATCAGCAACACATTTGACATACAGACCATCCCACAGCACACACTCCTGCAAGTAGCGTTAACAAACTCATCAGTTCTTCAAACTAGCCTTCAGTGGGGTTCTTCCTGTGATCTCTTGTTGGCTCACATCTCCTGAGAAGAAGCACGAAACACAGGAGAAGTGCTCTTTATAGAGAGGAACCCAAGGTCTGGGAGATGGCTCAGTGAGTAAGAGCACCTGCTGTGCAGGAATGAGGGCCTCAGCAATCACGTGTAAGGCTGGGCATGGCCATGCACGTCTGTAACTCCAGTGCTTTGTGATGGCAGAAGCGGGGCATCACCTGGGCTTGCTCTCTGCCAGTCTACTTCCAGGCTCCATGACAGACCCTGTCTCAAAGAAATAAGGCTGAGAGGGCTAGAGTAGGACACCAGACAATCCCCTCTAGCCTCTGCACATGTGTGCAAGGGTGTGGGCATGTGTGTCTATACCACACACACTTATACACACACACCCAACCCACTAGCAGACACCACACCCAGATAGACAACAACAAAAGAAAAGAAACTGTAGGCTCTCTCAACACTCCTACCTTCTGAGGTCACAGCATGAGTTGTTCTGTGATTCAGAGGCATCACGTGGGCCCTCACCAGACACAGGGGCAGCTGGAACCTTAATCCTAGACTTTCCAACTTCTCAAACTGTAGAAAATAAATGCCTGTTGTTTGTAAACCACTTTTTTGTGTGTGTGTGTTTGGTTTTTGGTTTTTGTTTGCAGTTATCTGTTAAAGTGGACCCAAATGAACTAAGAAATCTTTCTGGACTCGGTCATTCTCTTTTCTCCTCTTTATAGAGGAGAGCACATGGTTGAGAGGTGGACAGTGACTCTCCTAAGTTATACCAACTGTATCTCATAGGGCTGTGTTCTCACTCAGGCTTTCTATCTTGACTTTCAAATATAATGTGTGGGTTTTCTGGCATCTGAGAAAAAAATCCCACTGTGACTAGAATTTGCTGGCATTTGTATGGTATGCTCCTTAAAATTCCACATATACAGTCCATCTGTCCAAAAAATGCCTCTCTGAACCTTCAACACAGTGGGGTGAGTGGTATTCATGAGTTACAGGAAGGAAGGGCTGTGGGTTAAATGGAGAAATGACTGGTAGGTAAGAGTACTTGTCTCAGAAATAATTCATCCCACTCACCTGGAACACCTGCCATGTGTCACAGGAATCTCCCCCAGTGACAGCCACACTAACATATGTCTTTCCACCAAGGTGGGTCCAAACACAGCATGGTGGGTATGCCATACTTGCCTGCTGATCAAATCAATTGTTTCCAAGACAATGTCTGGCTTAGACACTGTTCTTTGATGAATTCTTGTCCCCACAAAGTAATACATTGAAGCCCTAATCCCCATTACCTGGGAATGTAGCTGTGTTTGGAAGTAGGGACTTTAAAAGACCATTAAGGTCAAATGGGGTCCTGAGGATGGGCTTTGACAAATCCAATGGGCATCTTTAGAAGAAGAGGGGGTTTTGGATCCACACAGATAACAGTATACAAGCACACAGAAGGGAGACCTTGTAGAGACCCTGGGAGAAGGGGGATGTTGGAAGAAACCAGGATCATCAATGTGCTCTCTTTAGACTCGTAGCCTCTAAAATTCTGGGAAAATAAATTTCTGTTGTTTAAGTCTCCAATCAGTGGTATTTCATTATGGCACCCCAACCAGACTAACACAAACACTACATGTAGCAATCTCAAGGTTTGCATTTAATGTTTAATGTTTGTCTAAAGCTTAAGCATTCGAGCCAAGTGTGTGAAATAAATATTTTTTTTGCTCTATCACCATTTAGAATAGAGATTCTTCCCTGTCCTTCATTAAAGTTCTGAGCATCTCATTTGTCCACTTGACTTCTAAAAGTTGTACAGTGTGTCCCATTCCATTTGCTTGTAGACTAAGCTTTTCCCCCAGGAAGGCTTTTAAATTAAATACCTTCTAGCGTTACCTGGAGTATTCCCAAATAACGCATTTGACATTTCAATGCAAATTACAAGTGAATATTGAGCAGCAGATCCTGTATCCCACAACTCAATTACTGTCCTGTGAAGGGGAAGGAGACCTGTGGTACCTTAGACCAGTGAAAGGAGAATGGAGTTTTGAGTCTCTGTGACAGTGTGCTCCACTCAACTCCTTCTCAGAACTAAACTTTTGCCTGCCTAAGTCAAATGTAGTCATTTAGAAAAAGAGTAATAGAGCACTTAGCATGTGCTAGCACAGGTACATAAAATATGTTTATGTACCCATTATGGAATTGGGGTGTTGGGATTAGGAAAATTCATAATAAGAGTGGAGCTATTTTTATCAGAAATTAAATATTGCATTTTAAAAATAATCTAAGAATGCTAGCTATAGACATTCTATTCCTTGTGTTTATACTTTGGCACCCATGTCTTAGGGATGAAGAGGCACCCATGTCTTAGGGATGGATCGAAGTTAAGGGGTACAGGGTCTTTGTCAGGAATGGGGAACAGACTGGAATTCCAGTCAGAACCGTTTTCCTACATTTGGGTATTTGGTGGTATGAAACTTTACAATTGGGCTCAATTTATACAAAGTAGCCCATATTAGAACTCTGCTGAGATCTAGTACCCTATTATACTGAAAATAAGTGAAAGTTTGAATCAGAAGTATCTCTCACAGCCTCACTTGATGAGGGCTTGGTCCCCAGCAGTGTTATTTAGAGGTAAGTGGAACACAAAGGCCCTGGCCTAATCAATGGTCTATTGGTAGGTTCACGATTTAATGGGTTATTGAGAGTTGGTTGAGTCTGTGGAAGGTGGGCCTGGCTAGATGCCCTCTGGCAACACACTTTGAGTGACAGATAGTGGTCTTGGCCTCTTCTGTCTGTCTCTGTTCCCCAGCCACCATGAGGTGAGACGCTGCCTTTGTCACATGTCCCTTCTGTCTTGATGCACCACCTCATCACAGGCCTTTGTTAATAGAGCCTCGGAAACCATAGGCCAACACCATTCTTCTTTTCTTTTAGCTGCTAGTCTCAGGTATTTAGTCACAGTGGGGGGAAGTTGATCGAGACTTCCGATGTGTGCCATGAAAACTCCAAGAACTGGAGAGATGCTGTCACTGTATGAATCCACCCATTTGACAGGAACAAATCAATTCTAATTGAAATAAGAAAAGAGGGAGAGAGAGGGAGAATGTGAAGTGATCTACAAGAAGCCACCACCTGGGTTGTTCATTCCGTTTTACAACCAGAGGAGAAGGAGGCCCTTTTGGAAGTGAGAATGGATAGCATAGGGGTGACAGATGCAGCATCTCACATTCCCCAGGAGGGGTAAGACTGAGTCAGCCTGGACACCACTGTACATGCTCCTTACACTGAAGCTAGAGAGAGGTAGAAGAGCATTTAGACCACATCCTGGAGAGCCAGCCCTGACAGGTTCAGAGATGTGTTCTGCAGGTAGTTGCCACAAATGACAGCCTTTAGACCCAAGCCTACCATTTTCTCCACCTTTTAGAGGCAGTAAGCACCATGTGAAGCCCTGATGTATCCTCAAGGGGTTTACCTGATAAAAAAGGTCATATGGAAAATATGCTTACTAACATTCCTCCTCAAGAAAGAGCTGCTGACTTCAGGTAATTTGGAGATCCCAGAAAGTATAATTTCCTACATTCTCCAAGTCTGCGGTTCCTGGGTGTTTATAATCAGTGTTTTAAGAACCACTGCTGAATGAGCTTCATCAGCAATCACGAAGGAAATTCCCTCTCTTGTAACATACACCAGTTGGCTTCTAAGGCGTGTACATTTCTTCCTAGTCCATTAAGTTGTCTGATATATGAAATCAACTTTTAAAAGGGCATTCATTCACAGGTGGTGCTAAGTAGCAAATATATTGGGAGTTTAAGTGAGGACGGGGAGAAGGCGATGGGATAGAACAAGGTGGGGAGGAGAGTCTACCCAAACTAAATATGTATAAAGATGTAACAGGAAATATGCTACTTAGTAAGCTAATTAAAAACTAAAATTAAGTGGGAAAACCTGTAAAAATGTGGACTGAAATCACACAAGTTGTGGAGGGCAATAGATGTGGAGGAAGAGATTCGTTTCTCAAAAATATTTATAGCCATTAAAAGTCCTATTATTTTTTTAAAGCAAATCTTCTACCAGACATGGTGGCTCATACATTTGATGTCAGCATTTGGGAAGCTGAGGCAAGAGAATCACCAGTTTGAGTCCAAACTGGGTTACATATGAGATGGTTCCTCAAAACAAAACAAACAAGCAAAAATTATCAAACAAAGTAAAACCAATTCCTCCCTGAAAAACAGCAAATCAAGTTAGAATTAACAGTAAGTCCCTTAATTTTTTCTTACAGTTTACTCCACCAATATATTCCACTTGCCAAAGCAAAACAAAAAACCAAAACCCTCAAAGTATTCAGCAAATTGATTTCAAACAAACTAAGAGCTCACAGCAGCCACACTTCATTTCAGAGTTGGGATTAACATTGGCCTAGTGAACAGAGAATAAAATAATTTTGGTTTTATGGTTAACACAATTAGTCAATTAGTATTAAAAGTCTCAGATACCCTGAGTTGCACTTCCCTGACTTAAGTCACATGGATAGTCATAAATTCCTAACGACTTCCCAGAGATTGTGCCATGGCACGGTTCTATGCTCCAGATCTTTCATCACCTTTGCTATATGGGAAGGTAATTTTCCTTTGCTATAAGACCTCAATCTAAATGGAGAGCAGGGATTTTAAAGTGCCCAACTACAGTCAGTGGTGATAGGAAGCCACAGAGAATAAGATAACCCCAAAGGCTGCTAATCCAAAATGCATTCGGCTTTAGCTAAATGGAGATTTAAAATGGATAAGCTGAGGACTGATCGGATCATAATCCCCAGCTTCATAACCATGCATTTCTTTTTCAATCTGAAAATCATCTCTTGGTTCTGGCTAAGGAACTGAAGGGAAGCCATTGAGAGCTCAGCCTAATGTATTCACAAGAAAAGGTGCCAGCCACTGACTGACACCAGGTGTCGGTGACTTTCGTCCCCACATGCCACAGTGTTTCCCTCCACTCTCTACTTCCTCAAAATATTCAGCACAATTTACTTTTCCGAGACATATTGAGTAGACCAAAGTCAGGCAGGTGACATTTAAATACTGACAAACACCAAGGAAACAAACACATACTGGCCAAATGCCACTAACCCTTTCTGATCCTCTAACCTCCATCACAGAAAGTGGAGGGTTAAGCACAGCAAACAGAAATGAATACCTCTCTGCTTCATACATGGGCCAAACTGTGCAAATATCATCACTTGAACATCGAGAACACATCACTATCAGGAGCTCTAAAAGGTTACGAAGATATTCTCTTTCAGCCAAAGAAAGCAAATATGTACAAATGATCATAATTTATTAATCTTGTTTTCTCTTCCAAAAGTTAAGGCAGAAGAGGACAGCACCAATATACCTGATTTGAAAGCCATGGAATAATAAAGTTTGTCTGCACGTGTGTGCCTGTGTGTGTGTGTGTGTGTGTGTGTGTGTGTGTGTGTAAGGGAGTAGGGCAGGAAAAATGGAGCACAGTAAAAATTCATAATTGATTGAATTTTATACATTTACTTCTATATTCAAAAAAGGAAGGGGAACTTCTCTCTCTTCTATTCTCTTTCTCTTTCTCCATTCACACAAGGTGTACACACACATCTGCTTTCTCTCCCTTCTCTTCCTTGTTTCCCTCTTCCTGTGTTTATCTTCACCTCTCTATTATAATAAACTCTTCATGTTGGAAAAAAAAAAAAGGAAGGGGAAGACAAAATACACAAAACGATGAGGGATTTAAACAGGAAAATGCCAAAATCGAAAAGGAACAATGGAGCTTCATTCTTTAGAAGCCAAATAGTTCTCGATCCTTTGCAAACGTGCTTTTTCAGACTCCTGGGATGATGGTTAACACTTACTGAACACTTGCAAGGGGGCAGGCACCTACTTTATGCTTTATGCATCTGAATTCACAGCAGTGGGGCATGTTGTTTTGTAAAGCCTACTTTCCAGAGGCATAGTGTCTTTAAGAGTCATGCTCCAGGAGCTGAGTATAGTGATGCATATATAAGGAGAAAGAGTCAGAAACATCATGCATGAGTCTGAGGCCAACCTGAGATATGAAGTGAGTTCCAGGTAGCCAGACCAACCAGGGATACATAGCAGGGCCCTGTGTGTATAGTATAATAAAATTACAGTTAGTAATAATTTTCATTGGGAAAAGAGAATCAGAAAACAGCCTTGCTCCAAGGCTCACTGATGTCCAGCCACAGCCTGTTTTTAGCTAATTTGGGATAAATTGGAGCATTCCTATGCAGGCCTAATATGGGATGTTTATTAAAGTACTATTAATCTCTAATATACAACCAGAATGTTGTAAAGCAAGATATGATTTTAAAAATTGCAGCTCCCAGATAATCTTCAGCATCTAAGTTTTAGGATGTTCTATGTTGGAGGAAAGGACATGTGGCTCACCATATTATAGAATCATTTTTGAGACACTGAGTACAGGAATATGAGTGTACTGCTCTTTCAAGCCACAGTGGTTAAGAAGACAAGCTCTGGTTTTAGACCTAAAATCAAACAGCAGTTCTGCCACACATTGCCTACTTTGACCTTGAGCAATCAATGCAACTTCTTCAAATACCAGTGAGGGCAGTGATGCCCACTTTGCTGAGTAATGGGAAAAAAACTGAAATTATGTTTGGAAGTCATTTAGCATGGGATTCAGCCCAGTTCCATTTATTGTTATTATCACTGTGTGTGCGTGCGTGCGTGTGCGTGTGCGTGTGCGTGTGCGTGTGCGTGTGCGTGTGCGTGTGTGTGTGTGTGCATGTTCCTGTCCACATGTAGGTGTGAGTATCATGCATGTGCTGTAGGAGCCCAAGGTCTACACTGGGTTGCCTTCCTGAATCACTTTCCACCTTATTTTTTGAGACATGGTCTCTCATTGAGTCAGAAGCTCAACAATTCAGCCAGGCAGGCTGACCACAAAGTCCCAGGGACCCTCTGTTCCTGCCTCTCCAGCACTGGGATTATAAGTGTTCATGGTTATATCCCAGATTTTTCCATGGATGCTGGGAATCAGATCCTCAAGCTTGCATGGCAAGCAAACACTGTGTTGACTGAGTCATAGTCACAGTGCCTCACTATTCATTTTTACTGTCTCTTAATGTTGAATTTAAAAAGGAACTGGACTAATTACTATAAATAAAAATGGTACTATATTTAAAACTTTGTGTGCATAGCTGACCAGTTTTATCTACAATTAATCCTTAAAATTAATCATTAATTTTATCAATGCTATATGTGTAGGTAGCTGAAATCAGTATGTTAAATGACATATATATATGTGTGTGTATATATATATGTGTGTGTATATATATATATATACACACACACACACACACACACATATATATATATATATATATATATATATATATATATATGTCCATCCTATATCCCTATATCCTTTCTCTTCTCCATGTGGCCAGTGTTCTTGTACTTTACCAGCTAAAAATATTCTAGCCATATTCTATGCCATTTACTTCCATATTTCTGGATCTGGGCATCTTCAAGGAAGTCACTATGGATCAAATGTTTTCTTTCCTCCCAAGTTCATGTGCTGAAGACCTTAATCCCTAATATGAAGTTACTTGGGGGTTAATAAGCCCTTAGGTTAAAATGCTAATATTTGTTTTGTATTTAAGCATTTTAAGTAGGAAATGTTCTATGTGCCACCCAGGCTCCCCACTTGGGACTAATGCATCAATTCCTCAGCTGCTGGAGGGGCTGGTGTTTATTATCTACCAGCTAAGTCTCAGAATGCCCCTCAGTCACAAAGATTGCCTTGCCCAAGGTCATGATCCTTCCTGACCTAGATTGAGCTGCTACAACAAAATCTCATAGGGTGGGTAGCTCAATCAACAGATTTCGATTAAGGTGCCCATGGACTCAGTTCCTGGTGCCAACTCTCTTCTTGGCATGCATATGTCTACCCACTTGCAATGGAAACTGCAGCCTTTTGTTCTAAGGACATTTGACTACTTCATGGGAGTCCCATCCTCATGACCTCACATAACCCTAAGTCTCCTACAGAATTTATCTCCAAATAATATTGTGGATAAAGGTCATTTCATGGTTTCCCTGGTTGGTCATCCTACCCTCTGAAGGTTGTACAGAAGTTAATTCTGCTTGGACTGTAACCATCATCTGCTTCTTGCTTGATCAATATGTTAATGGATGTTGTATTTACTGCCTTCCTCTTCCTCCTTTAGTTCCTTCGCATTGGTACCATTTTGGATCTCTTAGCACCTTTTCATTGGATTTTAGGTGGGGAAAATTTCATATGTGGGAACATGGTCATTGTAAATAGAAGCCCTGTAATATGTCTTATTTCTAAAAAAATGCCTTTATCAGTTGAGAAATTATGATGAATTAAGAGTAATTTTTAAAACAAAAGTTTGACTTCTATGTGAGATGAGATTCTTCATTCACTGAATTCAAGACTGTGTTTTATTTATTATGCAGAATCCACAAAGGAGAGTTCATACTTGCAAAACAGAAAAGCAAGACATGTTTCAAAGGTAGAGAGTCATAGTTTTATTATAAAATTCAGTGAGATTTTTAAAATGAGTTCATAAATATCACATTATTTATATAGCCATTTAGTGAAACTTTTAGGTAAAAGTATACATTGTGGATTTAGTACAGAACAGACAACATTAGGCAGGGAATCTTGTGTGTTGTTTCTGTTCTCAAAAGAGGCATTATAAACCAGAATGCTACCACTGTATGCAAACTCTGTGCCAGTAATTAGAATGATGATATGAAATCACTATGCATTCAAAAAGGAGGCAAAAGGCCAATCTCAACATCAGAGAAAGACAGCAAACAAAGTACTGGACATGGCTACATTATTAGAGTCATCTAAAATAGGTACAGGGAATTAGGCCATATGATGAATAGAATCTTTAGAAACTTTGCTCAAAATATTACTTTATTTTATATATAAGGAAAATGGCCATAAGAGAAACTCAAATGAGAAGATTAAAGACTATGGCACGTGTGTGGAATGTTCAAGCCATTTCTGGCAGAGTAACTACTCATCCTGGCATAATGACTTCTATAAATTATTGAATTACTTATTACTTCTAGCCTTGTAGTAATGATTTGGTAATAAGTCCAAATGCATCGGGGCATGAGAGAATATCAAAACATTATACTGAGTGTTAAATGTTATTGCCAGATCCAGAAATTATTTCAATAAGTAACATTTGGTGAAAATAATTACGCACATTTAAATTATATAATGATGAGGTATTCTGGAAGAGACAATACAACATCCATACTTACTTGTTATAAGAATCAAAGAATAATCTTTAAAGTAAGATTGGGATGCTACTAGCTGTGCTATGCTGAAGGTTAGACCCATCTATGATTTCTAGCTTGTCACGTGTATGTCTTCATTTTATTAAACTGGCATGAAGTCTGACTGGAGAGCTCATATGCACTATGATGAATTTTCACATATTTATAGTAAGAAATATTCATCTTCATCCACATTACCAGTCAATATACTCACATTTTGAAATGTGCTCCTAGTTTTCATAGTTAACCTAGAATCACATTTTTACCTAGAAAATTTATCCCAAGTATTTTTGGGTAAAGGTAAAGTAAAATAAAAATAGGTAAAGGTACATCTCTTAGAGACAAATTAAAGTGCTCCATATATGATATCCATGTGTTGTGTGTACCCAAGTCAGGTCAAAGGGGAGACAGGTAAGCCACTGATTTCAAGTGAAAATCTGAAGAGATGTCAAATATTTCAGTTATCACAGTAGACACTATTCTAGAAATACTTTAAAGTTAGTATTATAACTATCTATGTGGCACATCAAATAAAGGTAAAATATTCTAGACAAGATTTTGGAACAGAAGAAAGATATTAGATAAAGTGATTTCAGTCAAGTCCAAATATTAGTTAATAAATCCACAAGGAACAAAATATCAAAAACTTCAAATCAGGACAATTGATGTCATTGATTTTTTTGCTTTTGTAAATATGCCAGTATGGCTTGTCACAGCACTGACTTGTGCTCACCTATTCTTTCTTTCTTTCTTTCTTTCTTTCTTTCTTTCTTTCTTTCTTTCTTTCTTTCTTTCTTTACTTACTTATTTACTTATTTCTTGGTTTTGTTGTATAAAAAATGTAGCCACAACAACTAATGCTGATATAATGTAAAAGTCACTAAATCTTACCGAGAAATACTATTATTTGTCAAAGTATTTTAAAGATTTCTCAGTGGTCATATCCCCTATACATAGGAAATAGTTCACATTTTATCATACTCACAATATTCTCTAAAATTTTGGTATTTTACATGGGCTACTAAGTATTTACATGTAAATACTGATATGTGGAGTGTGGTCAGCCAGAAATAGGAGTCCTGATTTCTACTTCCGGTATTGCTCCTGTCCTGAGCAAGACAGTCCACCTCCCTTGAATGGCACGCTTTTCCATGTAAATTTGGCCAGCCTAGGGGACCTGTCAAGGTCCTCTACTATTAAGAGTTACAGATTTGTGATTTGTTTTTTCTGTGTATGCTTCTATTCTTTATCACTGACTTTAAATATATATTAAGCAAAGCATTATAGCATAAAATTATAAAAGAATTGGCTTATCCCATCACTTGATCTTATCAAAAGAGCAAATTAAGGTACTGAAGAGATGGTTTGGTGGTTACACTGCTCTCACAGAGGACCTGGGATTCATTTTCAGCACCCACGCAATGATTCATAACCTCCTGTAACTCCAGTGCTGGGGAATCTGATGTTCTCCTCTGCCCTGCGTTGGTACAAGCATGTACATGGTACAGACATGCATGCAGGTAACACAGTCATGCATATAAACTAAAATAAATGAACAAAGGGGGAATTAAGTGGAGTATATGTGAGCTTTTAGCAGGCCAACATCTGACTACTACCATGAAAGCACAAAAGGAAGGTCTTCAGGGAACAAACACAAAACCCAGCAAATGGAATGTACAGATACAGTATATTCCAAAATGCTGAATTCATATTGTCGATAGAATTTCCCATTAAAATACCTAAAAGCATGGGAACTTGGGAGTAGAGCAGTAGCAGAGCACTGGTTTATCTCACGCAAAGCCTGTACGTAATCCCAGCCCTGTCCGAAAGTTGAAAAGGTAGTTGTTTTATTACTACAGTCCACAAAAGAACCCATTTAAACTGTTTGATGTGATACAAACTTAAAGCATCCAACACATTTGTAATGATAAAAACAATTCAAAACTATTAACAACAGGCAGCTCCTACAAAGGTTTTACACACTGTTGTAAAATGTAACAAGAACTCTTTACCCAAAGACTATACCTGTTTTCTACACTAAGATTTCCTTGATTTTCATTTACCTAGTCGTGACATTGTGGGCTAAAATAATCCCCGTTTAGGGATTTCTAAATAAAGCAACATAAAAGACAAACTATCTCCCATCATATCCAACAAGTTCACAGCCTTTTACTAAGCTAATAGTCAACATTCAATAGTATGTGGCTTGCAGGACATACGCAAGCAGTTCTCATGATGGATTAACTTAGATTTCTTTCAACTTTGAGGTAGTTCAAAAGTGATTGGCATTCTGTAGGAACCTTATGTTAATTTTTGATCCTTTCCCTGGGTGGTGATTTGTGGCACAATTTTCTCTATCCCGCTGGACGCTAGGCAGTTGCAGCCAGCCACAAGTCTCAGCCAGCCACATGGTCACAAAAGGGAGCACTTGACACTCTACAGTGAGTGGCTTTGTCAGAGATTTTTTTTTGGTCCAAAACTAAATAAAGCATGTGAGCAATTCAATACTTTTTTGCTCACTCAACTCTGGGTGAAAGTCAGCGTTTGGAGAACCCTTAATGCAGGCCAGGTAAGCTCCTGTGTTTGGAAGATGAGGATGATCAAATTTTTTTTTTGATGTAAAATAGATTCAGTGGACAATAGGTTTATGGGGACATACCTTCATCATAAGCTAGGGTGCATTCATATTCACTCAGGAGTTGTGGCATGCAGGGCCAAGGTAACTAAAAATTACGTTATTTTTAAATTTCTTCCTCTTTCTTAAAAATGTGCAAAAAAAAGGATCTAAAGGATTTTATTTAGATGTTATTAAGAAATTATTCATGGATAGGATTGATGTTAAAAGAGTTTAAAATGAACCATTAATTTCTTATGTAGAGAGGAAAAATGTTATTTTAAAAAAAATTGAACTCAAAGTCATATTTGGCAAACCTTTACCTCCCTATTCCAAACAAGGTTAAATATATTTCTAGAATTTCTTAACAAATGCTGACAAAGTAGAGGTCAATAAAAGTCTATAAAAATTGTGAAGCATGTCGATTAGAGTCGGCATCAAGTAAATTCGGTACACATTTGGCCAAGTCCAGTCATCATAGAATATTCTAGACATTGAGATGCTGTCTCTACTTATCTATACTTAGACCTTATAAGGAGTGAGAAACAACCAATCACTTAGATACAATATCAGTATGTTTATTATTATAAAGACAAACACTGCCCTGTGGCTCTATTGGCAATTCCACAGGATGCCTTAAAAGGATCCTTGAGAAAGGACTTGTACAGTACTTAAAATGACAGTTAGGTAGTTCTTATTGACACTGGTTCAAGTTCTTTCATGTATGTTCTTTTCTTTTTTTGGTTTTCCAAGACAAGATTTCCCTATATAACAGCCCTGGCTGTCCTGGAACTTGCTCTGTAGACCAGGCTGGCCTTGAACTCACAGAGATCCATCTGCCTCTGCCTCCTGAGTGCTGGGATTAAAGGTGTGCCCAACCACTGCCCAGTGTATGTTACTTTCTTTAATTTTATGTTTTTAAAATGTTGTTACAATGCTAAATAGCCTGCCATTTTTAAGACAGTAAACAAAAAGAACAAATAAGTCCAATAAGCCTTTGAACTGGTGGCTATTATGCCTCATAAAAAGCTACAAAAAGGCATCCAGATACACACCTTGACTTTCTCTTGCAACTAGGAAGACAGAAATAGGAGACTGTTGTTTAAGTAGGGTACCATTTTATCAATAGGTTCATTGTTTACAAAGAAAACTATGCTACAACCTGGTCCTTGCTTTCAGGCTCATGATATGAAAAATGATCTTTTAGTCTATGTAGCCACAAATAGGTTCCTCTTTCTAATTCTGTGTGTTCAGCTGAAAAGCAAATGTATCATTTGTAATTGAGCCATGCAGAAAGGTTAGATATAACCCTGTTGATTTTTCTCCAATTTTGAGCTATAATTTACACAATTTATTCATAGGGAAGAGTAGAGAAATGGAATTTTCATGAAGTTATACTCCATTCAGGAAGAATGATGCTTCAAAAACCTACGTGTTCTGCATAATGCAATGTTGAAAAAAAATTAAATCGCATTTGAATTTGTTTTCTTTCTAAGCTCCATTTGTGCTTTGATCCTAAAGAAAGATGGTACTGAGTCCTTGGAAATAATCCATGTAGAATACACTGATGAATCCATTTGGAAGCCACACTGCCAAATGCTGACTTCCCTTCATTGACTCTACACAATTCTCCCATCACTCCCAACTTGAGAACTGACTGAGAGGAAAAGTTGCTTTTGATGAGAGTTGGCAGTTTGTACTTTTGATTAAAAAAAAAAAATCTATCTATCTGTCATTTACTTACCTACCTATCTATCATCTGTCTATCACTTACTTATCACTCTGTCATCCCACCAATAAGAACACCTTCTTTTGATATGCTAATGTGGTCAGACCATTGTCAAAACCAAACAAGAGTCCCTGGCCAGAAACTATGTGACCAGGCCTGCACTGGGCACAGCTGCAGTTTAGTTGGCCCTGAAACCAGGTCCCATCTGTAAGGGTTGGATGCTCAGTGACACTGGCCAGTCTGAAGCCAATTTAAAGAAGGCTGAGAAAGCTAGGCAGACAGATGGCAAAGCAATACAGTAATGAGGAAAATTTAGCGTATGTTGATGATGCATTTCTCTTTCCAAGAGGATGTCACAACTATCAAGTAACACTCCATAATGGAGCATCCATCACTCACAGGCATGCAAACATTGGTGCTAACCACACAATATCAGTCAAGGTGTTTGTAAATATCTCCATATGTAAACAGAACACAACAGTCTGTTAATACAATTAGCAATATGCATCTCATAACACAATTAGAGCTTCCAATTCCATTGGCTTAGCTCTTACCTCATTACTCTCATAAGACCATCTCACTATTGTTAATTTTGGTTTTGATTTTTGCTATGGGACTCAGCTCAAGTGAAGCTAAAAGTATTAGAAATAATGGGTTGAACCAAATGTGGATGAAGTATCATTATGGCTTTGGTACCCCCATGAAGGAGGAAAGACCTGAAGGAAGGCTAGAACAGAGGTGCACAGGGAGGATGCAGGAGGGAAGAGCTGGATTTCATCCCGATACAACTGTACCGCACTAATGGGTTCTGATTAGGAGAAATGTCTGCCTCCATTTATATTCTTAGCCCATCCTTCCGCTTGCTGGGTGGAGAGTGGACTAGAAGAGATCATAACAGAAAACAGATTAGGAGACTGTTGCACTTTCCTGTGAAATGAACAGACTGGTTTGGGGCTGGCTGAAATATACAGACATTTGCAGTGTGGCGAACAGGAAGGATGGATGGACAGAAAAGTACCAGCCCTGGTTGTTGCCTTTCCCTGGTACCCCTTCTTTCTTTATAAAGTTGCTTTTTGTGCCTTAAATCTCCGTGCCATTATGATTTATGGCCGCATGAAATCTTTTAAATTAAGATTTGTTTGATTGTCTGTTTCTATTAAGGTGACTATAATAGCAATTTTCCTTTTCCAAACAAATGTTTTGCCACGCACTGCAAGTCAAGAGCCTGTGCATGGATCCTGACTGTGATTAATTTCTGCCTCAAATTCTTTATTTTCTATAACTAATTTAAGATAGCTGCCACTTTTTAATAACTAAAGGACATAAATCCAGTGGGATATTTTTCCTTAGGTAATTGATATAACATCTTCATATAAGTGACTATAAATTATGGCTGTGCTACCCCATTCTGTCACCCTGCAAGGCTGCTCAAAGTGTGCACAATCCAGCCCACCAGTTGTGCAGCGGTGCATACGATTTATCCCAAACCAAACAACAAATCATAGAGCCAAATGCTGTCTAAACCAATCATTTACCTAGAATTTCATTCAGCCAAATGAAAACCTCACTGGCAATCTGGTGCTCCCTTATTTGGATTTTTTTTTAATAAAGGTTAATGATAACTAACAAAAGGAACCCACTCTCTTATAGAACTGATATTCATGTGGGCGAGGGGGATATCCTACATCTATATTAGCTTACAAAAAAAATGCTAAGTAAATAGATAAAATTAATATATAAGGAAAAAGAATCCCTCCAGATTTCTGAGGACTAGCACATTTGCAGTCCAAATGATTTGTTTCTCTCAAGTGGATGCAATTTCTCTAAGTGTATTCAAATGCCACTTCTCTAAAGACAAGGCCACAGATATTTGTGACTCTTGAGCAGAATCCCTTTCTGTAACACAAACACCAGCAGAAAGCTGAAGCCGGAGCTTGGCCAAACGTAGAAATGAGCTTCGGATTACATTGGTGCTGGCTTATACGTAACATAATTTTGTCTCTTAACCAAATCGTGGGGGAAGGGTTCCAACCAGATTCAAAATGGCATCCAAATCACTCAGAGAGAATGAGGACATCTGTGCATATTTATACCCACAAAAACATGCAGTACATTCTTACATCAAGGGATCCCAGCTGCGAATGAATGGTGGCCCTCCGATCTGATGCTATCAACCTCTCTCAGCCACCCACAGCAAGGACATCCTGACAGTAGCTCCCTGAATGCTCATACACAAATGTAATTGATTCCATTTAACTTCATATGATTTGTAGATGAACGATGGCTGCTTGTTTATGCAAAGCATCTCTGTGAAGAAATGAAGCTAATTTTCTTCTTGAATAACCCGTGAAGGAGCAGAGCAATCACATGGCCGCAAGAACACGTGGCAACATGTTTCAGTGAGGAGCAGGGTTCCCAAGTTCAGCCAGTCAACTGCCACATGGTAACAGCTGCAGTGGGGACTGCTTGGTATCTGAACAAAAATGGGTGATGATTTGCAGCAAAGAATAATTAATGTAGAATTTAGAGAGGTGAATTCCTAGCATATGCCCCTACTAAAATAAGCTAAGAATTAAAGTGAGCCAACAGCTACAATTTGGCTACCAACAAATCATTTCAGAAAGCTACTGTGCTATATTTATGTTTACTATGAAAGGCAATTATCGATCTGGTCAGTCTCTGAGAACCATTCATTAAAAAGGTTGAGCATGCCAAAGATTTCTACCAAGTAGTTAAGAGCTAAATGTTGGCTAATGATTTTATTCAAGGAAAGAAAAAGAACTGCAGCATGATATGTTTGAAAAGGACATTGATATCCATTCAGTACCACCTGAACTTTTTACTGGTAAAGAAACATTAGACGCAAATCACATGGCTCTCTAAACTGTAAAATTCAAATGAGCTTCATAAGAAAATGTTCTGGAAAGATTATGCTGTGCATGGGTGACATGAAAACCACTGAGGTGGATCATTTCTTCACCTCCAAAGAAGAGGTTAAGCCCACTTAATAAATACTTAATTATTTTCTTTAATATAATCTAGATAAAAATTGGTTAGTGGTAGGACTGGAGAGATGGTTCAGCACTTAAGAGTATTTGCTGTATTTCAGAAGGACCTGATTTTGGCTCCCGGTTCCCATACTAGGTGGCTTACAACTATCTGAAATTCCAGTTCCAAGAGTCCAATGATTTCGGCCTCCAAGGGCACTTGCGCTCATATGCACATACCCATATGCACACGCACGCACACGCACGCACACACACACACCCCAACATGTAATTTAAAATAATAAAAATCAATCTGAAAATGATCAACTGCTTTATTATAAAAATGTCCACATCCTGTAGAAGAAGAAACATCAGGAAGTATATGTATAGAATTATAATAATATTCCATATTTGTTTATGGTTTCTGGTTTTACTGAGGCAGCAAATTATGATTTATGTTATATTGCATATTGTGATACATGGCACCTATCTTCTTTATCTATCAAAATGCTAAAACCGTTTTTAAACACTAGAAGAATTCTGTATGACACAAAAGCATCAGCTAAGACCAGTGGAATCATCTTTCTTACAGTAATTTTTTAGTTAAAAATACTTTGTTAAGGGCATAAATATGGGAAGGGGACAGAGATGGGGGATCCAGGAGGAGTCGAAGAGGGTGGGAAACAGAAGTGGTCAAAATACATTAATGTGTATGAAATTCTCGAAGTGTAAAATAAAATATACATATTTAAAAGGATTCAGGGAGTAAACATCTCAGAAGTCTCAGGGATTCCCTGAAGTTTACCAGCATCACAAGGCTCCGCCCTCCTCAAGTCTGTATAAGTAGTAAGGGCTGCTGAAGAGAGAAGACTCTCCAACCTGTAGAGCTGCCTGTAAGTCATGCAGAGAGCTCCAAGGTCCCGGCTTTACTGGGTCATCACCTGCTCTGAGTGGGGCTTTTCAGGAATGCTTTGAGTCACTGAGGTCTCAGAAGGACCACCTTTCCCAGACGCCTATAAGAAACCCCAATAAATGCATTTGTTCATCAAAAAAAAAAATGCTTGGTTTTATTCCAATCTGATAATCATCTCTTTAATTGCAGATCTTACTCACTAGTCTTGGCTCCCTGTTGTTTTTGGTTGTTTATAAAATCCTGGCAAAAGATAACTTTTATTTTCCATTAAAAACACTCAACAGACATTCCTAAGAATTGGTCTCTAGATACATTTTTATCATCTGCTATAGGGGACCACTTCGAAAATGGAAAACATTCTCTAGAGAAGTTTTGCAGAGTCTGTTTTGAAAGTCAATAATAAAATCTGTCTTTTTTTTTATATCAGCTCCATGTCTATAGCTTAATTATAAACATGGAAGCACTGTATTTCCTTTTGTGATTCTCACTGCCCCTGGCAAAATGCTACATTCCATGTACAGGCTGAGACTAGTTAGAGTTACTGACATAACTCTTGTGGTACAGGTCTATTCCCCAAATCTAGAACCCCAGGAGATGCATACCAAGAGTGAGAAAGTCAGTACTCAAATGCTACTGGGCCCATCAGGCATCCTGCAGGATGGAGAATGGGGAGGCTAGAGCTGAATGGCATGGAAAATTCCACAGTGGTAGCCGGAAATCTATTCTACTTTGGAGGAGTAATTTTGTATACTTTATCACTTTTCTAATTATATAATACTCGAGCACATATACATACATGCACACACACACACACACATACACACACATATATATACAGATATAAATACATACATAAATATACACATACATACATGCAAAGAAAGATGTGATTGCTGCACACAAACACACACACACACACACACATGCACACACACACAAATAGCTAGTGATTGAGTTTGCCGCTAATACTTTCTTCTTAAACATTGCTTTTGTGCCCCTAACCATACCCTTGACCATCAAGCATATTGTACTAATGAGAACAAAACAGTTCCATCCCAGTTCAGGGGATATGTGATTTGCCCACTATCCTGTGATAGTGTTAGTGCCATGGTGGGTCTGGATGGTCCTCTCTTCCGACCTGCGGTCCCTTCCATGAACCCTGACTTTATTCATGCCACAGCAGAGGAACACAACACTGGCGTTCTGAGTGTCAGAATCAACAGCAAGTGGTGTTAGTTAAGCAAATGCACTGAGTGCTATGTTTCTCTTCCAAAGCGACATGAGTCAGATTCCTCGAAAGATCAAATGAAGCATACATGCATCACATTCCAATTCTGTTGTCATCTGACAGTTCATTGCTACAGGGAAGTGAGGCAAAAATAAATGCAGGAACCCATAAATTGCTTCCAATTGTCTGTGAACTCCTTAAGTACACAGTAAGTCATTCTAAAAGCGGAATCTAGATTCCAAACAGACTCCAATGTGCTTTCAAGCACCTCTTAACATATTTCTTTGGGGAACTGCCTAAGTGCCGAATGCTGAACTCCCCCTTGGTTGGCACAGCTTCCTTGTGTTCATCTTGTCCTAATGGAACCACCATGTGGCCAGATCCCACAAGTGTGTCACCAGAGGACCCTCCATGATGTCACCCTCAGTGCCACTATATGTAAATGTTTCAGGGAAATATGACATAATGAGAGGCTATTATTATGCAGCTTTCTATAAGCCCTAATTTGCATGTTTCCAATAAGGTACACAGCTCATAGTTAGCACACACAAGCTGTCATTTTTTCCAATACTATAGTTATTACTTGTGAGCCTTGAGATAATATCTCTATCAATTCCAGAGATTACCACAAGGATGATGGGATGATTAACATTTCTTTCTGCCTTCCAAAAATTTCCTATCGTGGCAATATATTGGAAAACTTCATAAGTCTATAGATCCAGGATAAAAATTCATATTATTAGGCTTAAACTTCAGGAGTTTAAAAAAAGTACCAAGAATGATTGAGAACTAATATAGCAATAAAAAGGGATTCCACTCTGGGAAAGTTGGCAGCCATCTCTCATGTTTTTGATGGAGACATTAGTTAAAAGGCAGAAGTATTATGAGAGAGATTATACACTTGTCAGAAAGGCATTACTGGAGAGACCGTATAGCTAGACAAGGTCAGGATGCATAGTTTCAGTTTTACCTCAGAAATAATGAAGAATAATGCCGATACATCTTTGCCCTCTACAAATATTTCATTCTGTCTTATCAGCAAGTTAAAGCTCAGCACCAAGGGGTTAGCTGGTTATGAAACAGGGCTGTACCATTCTAACAAAATCCAAGCAACTGATATTTAGTATGCTGTGACATGTCTGACTGCTAGTTGTCATTCCTAACCTGCCACACCACCAGATTTTCATGTTATCATTCATTGTCCATCTTCTGTCTATTAGATGTGCTTATATTTGCTGTAAGTTAGTTCAGACCTCTTCTGGGGGTGTATGATCTTTAGTAGGAGCAAAGGAAAAAAAAGGAAAAGAATATGAAAAGCTATGAGAAGAAGAGAGTTAGCATCCAACCAACAAAAACTGAACAATTTCATCTCCAGTAGGAGTGGGGAGCCAGGACTTGGTTATATTTCATGCTCTGATCAGTTTTCTTATGAAGAGTAAACATCAGCTATCTCACAGCAGATTTTTTGAAAGATAAAGTTTCCCTCCCAAGTCCTAACACTGTGGCCATCCAGCAGGTACTTACTGCAGCCATCCATGACTAACTGTGTTTTCTAGTCTCCGTAGGTCTTTTACAACTCCTTGGTGACCTTTTACCTAGCCTTAGTCATTCATTCACTTAACAAATATTTGATGAAGCTGACAGTATACCGGGATGTACTCAATGTGCTGAAGCGGTAACAGAAACCCAGGCACCAAATATAAACAAGCCACCCATTCTGGCAGGGAAGCAAGTGGGGAAAACATAACACTATAACAAAACTATATAAAACGTTCCATGAATCAGGTGTGCATGGAGACAAAACATATGGAGAAAGACAAGAAATACTATTTATTAGTCAAAAAGGAGTTGTAATTTGAGAGTAATGGTCAGAGAAACAGTATTAGTCTCCTTGGAGAACATTCAAGAAAATAACTGGACTTTCCAGGCAGGGGACACAGCAAGAGAAAAGGCCCTGGGGTGGGAGAGATGTTTGCTATAGGGAGAGAATGGAGGCGGTGCGCTGGGGCAGAGAGATGGCCTCATCACCAATAGCAGCCGTATCTGAATGTTGGCCAGTAATGCAAGTATTACCTTGTCATCAAACGGGCTAGGGACTCTATCGGCTCCCTCTCCTCTCCTGCTGTTCAGATCCTCACCAAGCCCAGAGAATCCTGGGTCTGTGACCATGTGAGCATGAGGAATGGCCGCAGAGATGGCATTAGAGAAGAAAAGGGGTCATACATTCTTATTCTGAGTGAGTATGGATGTCAGCAGATGGAAGCAAAAATAAGGAAGCAAATAAATAAACAAATAAAGGAGATTAATCTATAAAATTAGGACCTGAGTTGGGACTACGGAGTCAACTAAATAAGCAAATTACATTATTTTCCACAAAATTTATGTTCATATATGCATTCATCTAACAATCACATTTTAAATACTTGCCCATTATTCATGGCAGAATTCCCATAAAATTTACACACATGCATCTGCCTCTACTTCTTGTCTATATTTTGACTTGTAACAGGTAACTTTTTGCTTAAGAAAAAAAAAAGTCCCCCTCGATATGTTGACACTGAGCTGGTAAGACCTGTTTTGTACACATTCTCTAAAATAAGTAATTTTATGACTACTGCAGCATAGCACCAGGTGTACCAGGAGACTCGGTGCATTTTTTTTGTTTTGTTTTATATCATGCAATGAACCAAGTCCTATCCAGTGAGAGATGTGTATACAGTAAGATACAGAGAAAGAGACAGAAAGGAATACATTTTTTCTAAAGTCTGAATGATAAGCCTAAAACAGTTTATACAGTGTAAGATTTTATATAAAAAAAACCTGTGATTTAATTGCTGTTTGTATACATACACTTGCAAGCACACACATAAACTAGTTTAAGAGTAAAACATAAAGTAATTTTCTTTGTTGAGATTGTAACTTCCCTTATGTTACTCAAGGGAAAAAAAATGGGTGCCAAGACACCCTCTCAAGCCATTTCTCCTTTTCATGCTCAGAGCCTATATATACACACACTTATATAGAGGTTAAATTGTCTTTCACGTCTTTGACATTCATGGTTTTCATGTACTTTGTATACGGTCATATGAATAAACTTTTTGGTGTGAACTAATAGGAAGTAATTTTTGTTTATTGACACAACGTGTTTTCTGAACGCTTATGTTAAGGTTCTCCATCCTCCCAAAAGATCCTTACAGAGTTTTTTCAACTAATACAAATTATTCATGAATAAACATGATTTCCCCTCAAAAACTTGAGTTGCGTAGATGGATCTCATGGGAACATCAAAGAGATGCTTCTCAAGATATCAGCCAGTTGAGATCATTAGCATAAAAATATCGTTAACTATCATTAACTAAAACACAGCTTGGATCGCAGGAAACCCTCAGCCTTTAAATCAACAGCAGTCAATAAATGGAAAGTAGCTTAGCAGCCATGCACTAACTTAAGTGTATGGCCAAATCAAACTACCAATTATCTGGACCATCCCCCAGGTTCTGTCCTGGATGGATTCCTCAGACTTGAATTCACAATGATGAATCAATGGCTGTTTGCTCTGTTTTTGCTGGGGAATCGTTGCCTATTGATGTTGCAGTGTCTGGATGTCCTGGTAGAGATGGAGCAGCACATCTTATCATTTTTTTCCCCTCTCCTTCTCTTTTCACTTCCCTTTCTTGTGTACCAAATGGCATATGGCTACCCTGCCAACTCAGCAAACAGGTTAAGGAGGATTTTGTCTGTCTCTAGTATTTCCCCCAAGGAAACACTCTCTATCGATCTAGGAACCACATGAGTAATAATTCTTTCAAAACTGCTCACTTAACATCTGCCTCCCAAGCAATTTTCTGTTTGTTTATATGTAAGTCATTCAAATATCATGACCACAGGGGTCTCTGTTAACTATTGCCAGTATTTAGGGAAGGAAATGAAGACACAGGTCACATGCTTACTTAATGGTAGAAAATTATTCTAATCCCAACCATCTGTGCCTTTGTATAGTAAATGTATATCTGGCCTTCATCATGCAAGTACAAGGGGACCAACTGGTCTCCCAGAGTAATGATTCTCCCATAATAATAATTATCCCCTGTCATGTGTGAACTCCATTTTCAAACCTTATATCCAGACTTGAATATATATATACATATATATATGTATAGATATATATGTATATGATATATATGCATATGTATGCATCTCTTTCTGTATATTTCAACACTTGTGGTACTGTTGTTTACATTATTACTTGTTGCTTTGCATAGATAAGAGCAGGCTCAAAAAAATCATGATACAAGGAAAAGTAACGACCTGGAAAATATCAATCAGGACTTGGAAGAATAAATCATATTGAATTGGGTAAAATACAAAATCAATTTAATTTATGATGTATAATTAACCAGTAGTCCCTTGTAGAGCACCTCTTCCATCTATTTACATGGACTGTCACTCAGGAATACCTTTACCACCTCTGGGCTAGATCACCATCCTGTGAACTTCAGTCTCACAGAATACTCAGGTATGGTTTCACTCCTGCCATGGTCTTTCCTGCTGGAGCACTTCCAAAAATAAACCAAAGCTAGAGCAACTCCTCTCCTAGTACTCAGGGTCATGAAACACTGCTCACGTGTCCCACTCGCAGCTTCTCATCTCTCCGAACATCTCAGATTTGCTGTACTTCATGAATTAAAATTTCTCCACTTCACATCATCTCAGAGTGAGCACTGGTTGCCTGGAGCAGGAGGAAGTGTCTTTGGTGAGACAGTCAACAAACTGTAACTATGACTACCCGTGGGCCAAGTGGCTAAACTGGAGGGTGTGGGCATGTGAGGGGTGTGAACCACTGAAATCCTGACGGTATATGTGTTGGGGTCCCACTGCCTATTCTGGCAATAACACCATGAATTAATGAGTCTAATTTCACAGGACTTTCTCTTGGTGGATCCAGGATGCCCCCTAGAAACCCCTGCCTTCTCCCTAGAAGCTGGTGACAGGTGCCTGTCCTTTTTCTAGGTCAATGTGAGACTATTAAGGATGTGCCCCAGTTTCTAACCCTTACCTTTAATGACTTTTGAACATCAAAAGTCTTCGAGACCTTCTGACACACTTTCAAGATCCAAGTGACAATGAAAACATACCCCCAAGTTCTTTTTATAACTTTCTGCCTCATTCAACTAGATTAATGGTCTCTTTCATATTCTGATCATATCTGACTTCTATTTTAGCCATGACTATTCCAGTATTTCCAAACTAGTGATGAGTTTGACAAAGTCTATATAAACAAATTGGAAAGTTACAAATCATAAGACCTTAACTTGGTCTTGAGTGTGTGTATGTGTATGTGTGTGTGTATGTGTGTGTATTCTATATGTGTGTATGTGTGAGTGTATGTATATGTGTGTGAGTGTGTGTCTATGAGAGTGTGTGTCTGTGTATGTATGTGGGTGTGTGAGTGTGTGACTGTGTATGTGTGAGTGCATGTGTCTGTGTGTACGTGGGTGTGTGAGTGTGTGTGTATGTTGTGTGTGCATGTGTGTGTGAGTGTGTGTCTCTGGGGGTGTGAATGGAAGTGTGTGTCCAACACACACAGGAGAGCAAAGCAGCCCAAGTGGTTTTACCAACTTCTTGCTCACACACTATTGCTTCTCCCTGAACAATGTAACCTGAGGTCTTGGGAATCAGGGAGATTAAGGGAACCACTACCATTTTTTAAAACTAATTTGAAATTTGAAAATTTGAGGGAGGCAACAGAAAGGACTCATTGCTCAGAATTCACCCTGTAAAGATACAGAGCAGCATGCTTCTCCATCTGCCCTCTCCCAAGGTCACATGATTTCCAGTCACTGACCATCCAATGAACAATACACAGTGTAGAATGACCAAAGACTATCCTATGTGAGTATGAAACTCAGACATACTTCACAGAGTTGCCATAAAGATTCGATGAGATTATTTACTCTGAATATCAGACATTATTATATTAATGATGAGAATAGCGTTTGCACCAAGACTTTATCATTTTTATTATGAAAAATTTCAAACACATATGGTGGTAAAAAGATGAACATAATAATCTTCATTTGCCCAGATCTGTTTCCATGTTTTTAAGCCTTGAGCAATCATTTCTTACATCTGCAGTCACACGTACATTACTCTTGGAGATATTTTAAACATACTTCCAGATATAATATCATATCTAAATACTAGTGTGTATATATCTCAAAATAGATGCACACCTGACAAATCACAACCAGAATGGCATCATCACACCTACAGTTTTAATGGTATTCACTTAAGATTATCAAACACACCAACAAATGTCTCTGTGTCTCTGCTGGACCATTATTTCTTTGCATTTTAGGTTGGAGGCCACAATGTTCACACTGTGCCCTTTCTCTGTCTCAGCTGCTTGTGCTCTGTGGCTGTCCCCTCCCCTTCTCCTTTTGCCCCTCCCATTTTTGTTGTTATTGAAGAAACTAGGTCATTTTTTTTCACTTGGTACAATTTCCCATAGAATTCTGTTATATATAAAAACAAAACTTCCTTTCACTATAATCAACCTGACTTTTCTCTGTCCATCTCAAGGGTTCTAATTTATAACAATCATATCTCTCCTTACACAAAGAATTCACTCCAGAAATATGTATATGTTTATTTTTCTTAAATACTGATTTACTCTAGCAATTACTATGTGTCAAGAATTACTCTAAAGTCATCACAAATATTACTTCATCTAACTGTAAGAATAATGCTTGTTATTGAATTTACAAATGTGATGTATACAGCTCTAAAGAGAGAGGCCATGTGACTATCACTTTGGGTCACAGCTAATAAGTATGTAGATAGTTTTACATAGAGATGAAAGCTTGGAGAACATTAAGTGTTGAGTTAATCTAACCATTTTTTAAGTTAGTATTTTCAGCTGAAACAGTACTGGACCAGGGTGTTGATGCAGTATATTTCACTTATTAGTTATGACTCTGAGCAGTGTACCTAAGAAACACTAACATGAACCCATCCAGTAAAGAATGACAAGAACTGGGGAAATGCTTGTAATGGATTCACCTTGGGGCCTGAAGAGATGGCTCAGTAGTTAAAAGCACCGACTGAGCTTCCAGAGGACCTGTGTTCTATTCCCAGCACCCACATGGTAGCTTACAATCATCTGTAACTTCATTGGTTCTAAGGTTTTTGTCTGGCCTCTGCAATTACCAGTCACATGTATAAGGTACACAGATACACATGTAGGTAAAATACCCCCATACATTAAAAAGTTAATAATGATTTCTACCTTGTAATAAGTCCTACCAGTTATGAATGTAGAACAATGGTTCTCGATTTTCCATATGCTGTGACCCTTTAATACATACAGTTCCTCCTGTTGTGGTGACCGTCAACCATAAAATTATTTTTGTTGCTACTTCATAACTGTAATTTGCTACTGTTTTGAATTGTAATGTAAATATCTGATATGCAGTATATTTGATATGTAACCCCTGTGAAAGTGTCATTCAACCCCCAAAGGGGGCATGATCCACAGGTTGAGAACAACAGATAGGCCATAAACTGTGATAAGTACCATATCTTAGGAGCAATTATACTCCAGTAATTAGATATCAATATTATAAATCATTAAATATTTACTAAGTTGAGACTCTGAATTACAACTAAAATGTTCAACATGAATTAATTGAAGGATGGGTTTCTTAAGGGAGAGCAACTGCCATCTTATTTAAATGCATAAAACACTATCAAAATAGTTGATATGAAAAAGCAATCAATATCAGTCATGATTATACGGATTTGCTTGTCATAAAATGATTGAACCTTAGAAGATAAGTTTTCAATTTAATGCATTTAATAAATGTCACCTAAAGTTGTGAACAGAAGAGGAGTGAGTTAAAAAGACAAGATTAAAGTTAAACCATAACCCCTAGTTCAAGTATAAACTGACTATTGATCTTATTGAGCCTGAGTGTTAGCATTCCCAGAACAATCATCTCTAATAAATTAGAGCGTGTGCTCAGACAACACTTGTAAGTTGATGAATTGCCAAAATAATGGAATATGTGGGACTCTTCACAATTCCCTTCAAATTTAGTTTTACATTAAATTTAGAGAGCAATGATCTTGTAGCTTCACATTTCAGGATTTATTTCAAATATACATTCCCAGATGTGCAAACATCAATACCATGGCATCCTGTACTCAAAACATGTCAAATGAACCAAAGTTGGTTTGTACTTTCAAAAAATTCTTTCTTTAAACAGGGAAATACTTTTAGTTGCACACCTGCCATTTAAAAAGACCCTGTGGAGGTGTTTAGGGACAAGGCTCATCATCTTGATCCTTTGGAAGTTCCTGTTGTATTCCAGAGGTGACTGTCCTACTCTGTCACATTGCAGAAGCAATTGTTCTATCAGCTCCCACTGGGTAAAGTCTCCCTTAATCCCCACCCTGGAAAGCAGAGACAAGAAGGTTTCTTCAGAGCCAATCCAAGTGTTCTCTCAGATCAACAGAAAAGTTAAAGGCCAATATAACTTAAGAAATGTAAGGTTTTCCCAATAAGAATGTTTTAATGAAGTTATAGTTATATCACTCCCTCCCTTCTTCTGTCCAACCCTTCCCATGCCCACAACTCCCTTCCAAATTCACAGTCTTTTATTCTTTGTTACATGTGTGTATGTGTGTGTGTGGGGGGGAGGTTATGGGTGGGTGTGTAGACAACAACAATATATAACTGCAACCTGCTGACACATTTCATGTTACTTGCATGTATGTGATTTCAGGGCTGACCACTTGGTATCAAATTAGGGGACTCGTTCCTACAGAAGACTAATTCTCCCTCTTTCAATAGTTGTTGGCAATTGTCTGTAGCTTTTCATCTAGGGGTGGGGCTCCATGAGATCCTCCTGTCCCTATCCACATTGGCATGTCCATTGATGTCATCATTCAGGTCTTGTTTAGGTAGCCATTCTGTTGACAGTGCATGGGTGTGGCTTCCCTGTAATATCCAGTAGATACAATCCCACAGCAAATGTCTTGATCTTCTGGCTCTTATAGTCTTTCCCTGCTCTCTTCCCTGGGGTCTTTGGTACAGGTTTATACTGTCGGGTCAAGTCCTGCCTTTGCCTTTCCCAACCCCACAGTAAGAAGTTTTTCATCTAATAGTTATTTTCTTAAACCATAAAAACTGTACAATAGGCACCTCATACATGAAGAACCCTAGGATAGTTTACTGAAAGCACACAGGTACCATGAAAAGTGTTATTGTATAAACCCACAATTCAACACTTAAAGGTTAATGATACCTAAAGTGATTCAGAGGTCTATGGCAGGTAGCCTCTATTTGCTCAAGTTGAAGGAAGTACGTATGAGCGCGTGCGCGCGCGTGCACGCGCGTGCGCGCGCACACACACACACACACACACACACACACACACATACACACACACCAGTGAACAAACTCAGAGATGGATGACAAAAGACCACTCATTCCAGACAAAACCAACCTATAGTTCCTTCATAATGCCACTATAATTCTGTTATTGTATTCACCCAAGAAATATTTTATTGACATAATTGTGCCTATTTATGGGATACTATATAATAACTTGATATGTGTATATAACATGTAATTATGAAAACAAGGTAATTAGCACTTCTACCTTCTTAAACATTTGTATTAGGATGCTGATAATAAATTTGTTGCCTATTAAAAAGAACAGTATTTTAAAAGGAAATTTGGGAAATAAAAGGCCATAGTCATTCACTAGATTCTTTTTTTATGTGTTACATGTTTCAATAATGTTTTCAGACTATAATTTGAATGTAGGCTGCAGAATGGTGATTGGGAAGCCTTTTATTTGTTTCTTACAGAAACAGATTCATGTTCACACACAGAGGGAACAGTCAGGATCTTATTTTGAACATAAAACTTTCAGTCTCCTCAAAGAAATGCTAGAATGATGAGCTCTGAATCTATAAAAGAACACAGAAGAAGAAAGGCAGGATACACATGCCCCCGCCTTAAGAGTCCTGGATCAAAGAAAGTATGCCCTCTGGCCGGACCACTCACACAGTTAAAGTTCTTAATAATTCCTCTTCCATAGAACCAGGATCAGACACTCCTGGGCCGCTCAGACCCTTGGGCACAGAACATGGGACTCCTGTCAATAACTCAGGAGTGTCACTGAAGAGTCCCTTTCTGTTTGTATTTTCTACTAATGTTCTTCCAATGCACTTTGAAAGTAGGTAGATTTTGATAATCCAGAATATATTAATATGGATAACATTAATATGTTTCATGTTGAAGGAAGTGTTCTGTTCTGTAAAAGTCTTAGATCTCTGAGTGCAAATAGAAAACACAAGAGAACATTGGAAACATATTTAGTGAAAGACGTTTTAAAATTATCATTGACCTCTGCAATAGTTGGAATCTAAAGTGTTCCCTAAATACTCAGGTGTGGAAGGGTTGGTTACCATCCTGTAGTGGCTGTTGCGAGGTGGGAAGACCTTTAGAAGGGAGAGTCTCATGGAAGGAAATCATGTCATTGGAGGCATGTCTTGGGATGTTAAGGCCTTGGTCTGTCTGTCTAGAGTCTGTCTCTATCTGTTCTGTCTCTGTTTCTCCATATCTCTGTCTCTCTAATGGTGAGTGTGTCTCTCTTTCTCTGTCCCTCTTTCTCTCTTAAGCTACCATGAGGTAAGCAGGCCTCTCCACTATGTGCTCCCACCATGATGTACTGTTGCACGAGCCATGGGCTTAAAACAACAATACCCAACAACAATGGGCTGAAATCTCTGAGCCTGTGAGGCAACATAAATCTCCACCTTATAAGATGATTAACTTAGATATACTGTCATAGTTGGAATCTGACAAACACAATGCCAAAGAAGTAAAGAATGAAAATATTCTGGGAGAGGGTGGGTGGTCCAAGTCATCAACATTATCTCACCAGCTTTAGGGATTTTGTGCAGTTAGCCAACTCCCAGACAGCTTGCTTAAAAGTTGTCTATCTCTTGTCTTCTACAAAACGTAATATCTATGTGTCCATGGTCCAAATGTAGTTTGTAGCATCCCCAAAACTCATATTGAGGTTTCATCCCCAAAGTGATGCTGCTGAAGGAAGGTAGACTTTAAGGGAGAGAAATAAAGCTTGAGGACCCTTCTCCTGGAAAAGGTTAAAGTAGTTCTTGCAGGATGAGTTCATTCCTATCAGAGAATGTTGTCATAAACGAGGGATGCTGGCCCTTCCTTAGGATCTTGCTACCCCCAGTCGTCTAACAAGATCTCTTGCAGATATTTCTGCTAAGTAATGTCATTTACCATGAAGTCCAGTGTAGTGTTCCTGGACCTCCGACACTGTGAGCTAAATAGACCTATTTTATTGATAAAGTATCCAGCACTAGATACCTTGTTACAATGATTCTGAATTGACTAAGATAATATATTCTACCACAAAAGTGCCTGATGATCAACCTCCTCTTTTAAAACAGAACCTAATACCAGAGACTGCATTCCATGGTGAACATGGAACCGAAGAAGCAAATCTCTCATTTTAAAAATGAAACACACTTAACAGCCGATTTTAAAACTCAGGACCTCCTACTAGCTTCTACTAGTTGTTCACCCCAACCTCCTAATGCTGTGGGATGTTCTGTATGTCAAATGTGTTGCTAATTAGTCAATAAATAAAACACTGATTGGCCGTTGGCTAGGCAGGAAGTGTAGGCGGGACAAGGAGGAGAATAAAGCTGGGAAGTGGAAGGCTGAGTCAGAAAGACACTGCCAGCCGCCACCATGACAACCAGCATGTGAAGATGCCGGTAAGCCACGAGCCATGTGGCAAGGTATAGATTAATAGAAATGGATTAATTTAAGCTGTAAGAACAGTTAGCAAGAAGCCTGCCATGGCCATACAGTTTGTAACCAATATAAGTCTCTGTGTTTACTTGGTTGGATGTGAGCGGTTGTGGGACTGGCGGGTGAGAGAGACTTGCCCTGACCGTGGGCCAGGCAGGAAATCTTTAGCTACATCCTAAGAACATAGATTACGCCTTTACCTCACAGACTTTGGGACAAGGGACCAACACACACACACACACACACACACACACACACACACACACACACACACACACACACAGAGTGGAAACTCCACTATCCTACAGATGAAGAAAACCATGATGCCTTTCCTCCCAGCACTAATCTGAACAGCCAGAGCTTTTCAATAATCAGGGGACCATCCAAAGAACTCACTGCAGACCCCAGCTTCCTCTCATAGCCCATATGCTGAGTTTGTCTTTCTCTTGAGACTCACCCTGGCAAGTTGCCACAGCCTGTGGGTGGGGTGTGTGTGATGTGTTTAATCATAGTGTGCAAAATAAAAGGTTTTTAATGATGCCTCAGAAACTTAAAATTAAGTTGTTTCATTTATAAACATTTAGACCAATGGCTTTCTTTAGAGATTAGAACTTCTACCGAGGCTGGTGAGCCATTGGGATGCCTTTGGTGTCAGTCTGTCATACTTCACTGTAGACTTTGAGTTTAGGACCTTGTATAAATTGCCCCATTCTCTGCCATAGAGAAATGTTCATAATGGCAACTTCACTTACTATACGTAAGATGTGAAAGTTCACAGCAAAATCTCAAAACGTTTTATAGCTATTCCTCTTCACTCTTACAATTTCTACTACACAGTTCCTATCCCCATATTTTACTTTTTCTAGCCTAGAAATATCAGTTATCTTGGTTGTTTATTTTCTTAGTTTCTTCTCCTGTTGTTGTGATAAAACACTCTGACAAAAGCAACTTCAGGTAGAAAGGTTTTTTTTTTTTTTTTTTTTTAAAGCTCACTGTTCAAGGTATAATTAAATTTATGATTTAGGGGAAGCTAAGTCTGCAGGAGTGTGAGATAGCTGATCACATCACAGCCACAATCAGGAAACAAATGCATACTGAGACCCATTTCTCTCTCTCCATTTCCTGCAGTCCAGAATCTCTTGCACAGAGAATGGTACCATCTACAATTCAGATGTGTCTTCCCAATCACGAAAGATGGCTCAGCGGGCAAAGGAGCTTGCAGCCAGATGTGATGAGGTGAATTTGATCCCTAGGAGCCACATGTGGAAGGAGAGAACTGATGCCTACAAGCTACCCTCTGACCTCCATACATGTTCTGTGATTTGTCCCCACCCCTGAAATAAACAAAGACTAAAAAAAAAAAATGTTTGTAAAAGAAAGGTATTATTATATTAATTAACTCAATCAAGATTACCATATGCATGCCCAGAGTCCTTTCTCACAAGTGGTTCTAGATTCTGTCAAATTGATAATTAACTTTAACTTTCAAGTACATGAAGTAAGATACTACATTTATAAGTATCTGGATAATATGGGTGCCATATGGAATCTGTATATGCATCCTACAGTATGGGAATGGCTGGGTGGGAGAATTCTGTTTGTGAACACTCTCTTCCAGCTAAGAGACACATAGAATTCTACTTCAGATCCAGGCCACCTTGGTTTCCATCATCAAACTATATCTTTATTTTAAAACGTTAGCTCTACAGATATTCACTGAAACAGGCAACCTGAATTTAACATTGTCCTAAAAGGAAGAACTGGGTTGCTTGTTTGTTTGGATGGCTGTAATACAAACACCACCTTCAGCATTCCAGCAAAATAACACAAGAGGAAACAAAATATTCCAGAGAAGTGTCGCCACATCTTCTCATTGTCACCATGCCATAGTATGGCATTGAGATGATGAAAGTCACAGCTCCAATAGACAGTGTGCAGACCACTTCTTGAAGGGAGCCACATAATAATACCTGGAGCGTAAAAAGAGAAGATGAAGTTTAATTAAGTGTTGCCGCTGAAGTCATATTGAAAAATCACAATGAAAGGAGAGAATAGGAAGAACATCTCCCCCAAGAATGGGGAGAACGTGCTGCCAACTATAAAATGATGACTTTAAAATTACATTATTCGTTAAAAATAGGATGTATGCTGAGCATGATTATATATATGCAACCCATAATACTCTAACAGGATGCAGTACCTATAATAGATGTGTTCCAAGGCTAACCTTCTGGGAAATCAACTTTCTTTTTTTTTAAATATTGATTGAATTATTTGTCTTTTTAAAAAATTATAGTATTTGTATAGAAGAGTTCAAAATTCATAAGGATCTGGCATATATTTTAAAGTTAGTCAATTGAAAGACCTTTAAATACATCTAGCTTTAAATCCATTAGCAATATAAAAGTGAGTGAGTTGAAGGGCAGGTTGCAGATTAAAATTTGCATATTCAGTGAGGATAGCATGAATTAAGAAAGAAAATGAGATATGAGGGAAAAACCTAGTTTTAAACCTAAATACTAAGACACATGCCTAAAGATTAGGTTTTTAAATACAATATTCTTGGGCTTACTTTGGCCAGAATAAGAAAATTTCAGTTTCCTGGCTGAAAGGGACTTACAAGCTATTATTCTTAAGACGTGGGTGCTAAGACATGGCATATCACTATCCCATCGGTGTCTACATTGGTCCCTCTGCTGCTGTGCCCACCATTCCAGGTCCTGTCTCTTTGGAGTGTCTCTGAACTCAGTAGCTGTCCAATGAATGCAAACTGTGTAGATTCTATCACCATGGAAAGAGGACGTTTCCCCCTCATTGACCACATTTCAGATACTCAGATCAAGTTCAGAAGGTGATATTGTGTTGATACCACCTATCAATATTTAAATGAGTGAAGTAAAGCATGTCAGTGACTATCCCTTGCTTAGCACTAACAATTATATTAATAGTAGCAAGCACTTCCTATATAACATGTACGATGTATCAAACCTTGTTCTCATCAGCAACATGCGCCAACTCTTCCTACAACCCTGCATGAAAGTGACAGAAGTGGAGTCCTCATCTATTGATGCGCTGATGAAGAAAACAAGATGTTGGGGTACTACACAGCTTCTCAGTGTCTCTCTGCTTCTAGGTGGCACTACCTGGATTTGAAAGGAAATACTCTTTCCAGGGTCTAATTAAGAGGATGGGGTGCCAATTTTGTAACAGAAATTTCATAAACTGACCTCAAACCTCACAGCCACCCATCTGTTAAAACACAGCAATCACAATTTTAAAGAAGAAGGAATCAGTTTTAAAATGAGACACTGTGGTGGTTGGAAGGAAAATGGTCCCCATAGCACTATTAGGAGGTGTGGCCTTGCTGGAGTAGGTATGGCCTTGTTGGAGGAAGTGTGTCGCTGTTGGGGTGGGCTTTGAGGTCTCCTATGCTCAAGCTACATCCAGTACCACAGTTCACTTCCGGTTGCCTGCTAATCAAGAGGTAGAACTCTCAGCTCCTTCTCCAGCACCATGTCTGCTTGCATGCCACCATGCTTCTTGCTGTGATGATAATGGACTAAATCTCTGGAACTATAAGCCAGTCCCAATTAAATGTTTTCCTTTATAAGAGTTACTGTGGTCATGGTATCTCTTTACAGCAATATAAAACCCTAATTAAAACAAGGCCCGAGGTTGTACTGAAAGGGAACAAGTGTTAAACCCAAGATACAAAGCTAGGCCTAGCTAAATCCAGTACCTGCACACTAGGACATATAAGAACATAGGCAAATAGGGCAGATAATTTCCTGTTAAAGGAAAGAATCTGTTACCTGATCTTTCTAGAAAATACATCAGGTCTACAGTGGCGACCCAGTGGACCACCCTGTAGATGATGATGCACTTTGAAAACCCAAGGAAGCTCTCCTTGAATGAAGAGTAATATCTCCCCCCAATGTTAAAATAGATTGTATATCTGATAGTTTTAAAGTTTTATGTATTCTGTAAGTTTTAATTGAACCAATGATGCTTCCATCAGTCACATTTAGCACTGAGTTTTGTGGAAACTTTAACATCTCTACCTAGATTGCACAGCCACCACCCCCTCTAGACATTAGATGCATTCAAGGATGCTAGCTGAGCTCTCAGCTTCTGATGTCAGAGGACAGCGAACACTAATAGAAATCAAGCATCACATCACGGAGGGGAGAAGTTATTTTTGATATCAATCAAAAGCTACAACACCACCAACAAAAGGCCCTCTTCTCACATCCTGTGCCATTATACCAGCTGTCTTTGACAACTAAATATCAAGTAATCAAAACAAGCGTTAATTAGCACCAAGCGTTTACTATTCATTCAGACAGGCCATCATCTCTTAATTATCAGACCAATAACAGAGTATTGATCACAATTTGTCAACCTGGGAGTAATTGAAACCAGTGAAAGGAGAGTGGAATCTCTTGGTAAACAATAGGCTTTGGGTTCAGAAATGCTTATTCAGCTCTTCTATCCTACCCCTCCATCGATAAATGCTTTTCATACAATTGTCCCTCTTTCAATTGTGCTGCTTTCTTTTTTTTTTTTTTTCTTAAAGAAAATCATGTGATCTGGTAAGAACATATTAGGCACATATATCATTTTGGCAGCCAATACCAAGCCGTGATGGAATTAAGAGAATTAATGCCTTGCAGAAGCACAGAGTAGGTACGTCTACCTACATGCCTTACCTTAGAATAATGCTAGTTAACTTTCATTTCTCATTTTTTTTTAAACCCAGTTACAGAAGGTCTATACTGAGATTCCTGGCTTTAATTATTTGGATAGTTGTGTTTGTCTTCTACATCTTAATATCCAAGGTGGAGACTCACAAAGTTGTTATCTTCACAAGGAGAAGCAAAAACCCATTATTGCTGTCGCCTGATGGCCTTCATCAACGTAAGGCAGCAGTTCTCAATCTTCCTAATCCTGCGACCCTTTAATGCAGCCCCTGATGTTGTGGTGACCCCCAACCATACAATTATTTTCATTGCTATTCATAACTATTATTTTGCTACTGTTATGAATCATAATATCTGATATGTAGGATATCTGATATGTGACCCTGTGAAAGGGCCATTCAGCCTACAAAGGGGTCGTGACCCACAGGTTGAGAACCATTGAAGATAAAAATCAGTTCTACTGGAATCTGAAACTTATTCCTTACTATGCCATTCCTTCTTCAGTAATCATTTCTTCACAAACAAAATCTTCACAATAATTTTCGCAAAGAAAGATGTGATGTGTTAAAGAATGCACTCAAAGGGTGAGAGTGTGGCTGAGATCTTAGGAAAAGAAACTCTCATTGTGGAGTCTACCACGGTTCTAGTTGTCCCACGTTTATCTCCGAACAAAAACAACACCATTTTAGCCACAGTGTATGCTTAAAATGCCTAACTTTATCCTGATTTCAGACCCTCTCCATTTTAGATGGTGAAAACAGAGCACAAATAAGTTCAAATGTCAAGGAACCAGAGACTAACTTAATTCACTCAATTACCATTGTCCCAAGGAACCCTCCCTGCTCCCGACACTTCAGGGAAGTGTTCTAACTGTGCAAAATCTTAACAGCTCACCTGAGGACTGGTGCTCAAAAGCTTTTCCATAATAACTATTTGTGCCTATTTTCTGCCTGAAGAATTTCCATAATTTCAAATCCTAGAAAAACATGACTCCTAATGGCAGTGTTGACATAACAGGACCTCTAGTGAGCCTTGCATAAAGGAAGAGCACACAGTCATTACCGTAATTCTCTGACTCCTACCTGGAGACCCGGCTGGCTAAGTGGATTAGCCTTTGACTTACCACCCCAGAGACTGTTCTTGGATTCAAGTCCTGACTGCAGTGACTGAAAAATCATTCTGACCACTGATGTGCAAAAGGCCAAGGTGAAGTGAGAATGGTGGTCTCGGGCCAGTTATTACAGCGCTGTATTCCCCAGTCCCCATAGAAGAGCAAATGCATACACTTTGCCCAGGACTCACACAAAACCCATGGTTCTAGGCAAAGGTAACAAACAAAAACTCATATTGGTGATTTAAGAATTGCACACATACATCGCCCAAGTAAAACAGTACTAGGGAGATGTCCCAGTGAGGGGAGTGCTTACTGTGTAGGCATGGGGACCTGCTTTGAGATCTCCAGCACCCACAAGATAGACAGGTGTGGAGGCACATGTATGTACCCCCAGAGCCGGGGTAAGGGAGAGAGATGGGCAGATCCCAATATCCTGTGGGCTAGTCGGTCTAGCCAAAACGTCTGTTTCCAGGTTTATTGACAGACAAACCCTGTCTCAAAAGGATAAGAGACTGAGCAATAGGGGAACACAGCTGGTGCAGGCCTCTGACCTCCACATACCTATACATGTGCATCCTCACTCACACATGTGTACACCATACACACACACACACACACACACACACACACAAACACACACACACACACACGAGAGAGAGAGAGAGAGAGAGAGAGAGAGAGAGAGAGAGAGAGAGAGAGAGAGACCTTGATTATTTAATCACAGACTTCCTTTTAACCTCTATGGTATAATAAATTAATACCTTTGTCATAGTGTACTTAACCCAAGAAAAGTATAAATGTGCTCAAGTTTTTAAACACACAATATTTTCATTTCCGAGTAGGATCTGAGTACAAAGGAAACAAAACCTAGAAACGTTTGAATAGAAATAGCCTCTTCGATCTAGCCATAAACGAGAAGTAACCAGCCAACATCTAAAGAGATGCACACATGCACCCAGGAACACTCTGGCCCTTCTTAACAAATGAAAGAGTTAACAGGACTAGGGGGGTTCAAGAAAACCACCATTAAATTACAAATTACAGTCAGCTCTGAGTTTCATTTAAAGTGAATAATTCATTTGTACCTTAAATTTCAGCTGTATATCTGATTTAAAACACTGCCTCCAACAACAGGTGCATATCCATATAAATGACTTTGCTGATTCTGTGGAGGAAGGCTGATTGCAAGCAGAGAGGAAGGGAAAGATATTTTGCTTTTTATGTCAGAGCCGGAGCTCTCTTAGCAGGATTCCCCAAACAAATACCTTTGCAAAAAATATTATGATACTGGGAAAAACAAGATCTATTCTGCTAGAAATAAATCTGAAGTAATATCATATTCATTTCTCATAGTGAGTTAGATACAATACCCCAGTCTCATCATTTGAAACTATGTAAGGAGCCAACTCTCACCTTAACAGAATTCTACGGGTTGCTTTCTGAGAAAATTCAGGCTTCATATAAAGGGGCAGCAACTTAGGAATCAGCGCCACTTTCTGGGGATGGTATTACTGACTCCCCTATTTCAACTGCCATATTTAATTTAATTTGATTAGAGAAGTATTAATGAACTGGAAACACTAACTCATAGCAATCACGCATGAGAAAATTTGCCCAACTGGCTGGCAAGCCCTGTGCATGGGGCAGACTTTCAAGACTGTTCCCTTTAAGATGTCTGATTAAGCGACTATGATTGCAATCACTAATAACTCAAGGGTCACAGGACTGCTCCGAGGAGCTGGGGAGCTCAATTACACAGCAAAATGAGGGACACCAGCTGATGGTCCCACTCCTCTTTACAACACACTGCCTGCCAATAATTGCTTTTCATCAGTTCTCTATTTAATAGTAATATTGTATGATTTTGCATTTTCATTTGGAAAAAAAATTCTTTTGTCCACAAGGCATTTGGCTGTATGAGTTTTCACATCACTGAAAGTCTTGTTGTCTAGCTCCCAAACCTTAGAACTCAAAAAGAAATTAAACACCCTGGCAGATGTTCTCTTTGTAGTTACATGTTTAAGTTCAGGGTCACAGGTCTGGCTTGTTATCACGCTATCCTTTAGAAGAGGATTCACAGAAAATGAACCAACGAGAGCAAGGCCTTCTCTGTTCTTCTGATTGTTACACTGCTGGAGCTCTGATGAGAAAGAAAGAAAGAAAGAAAGAAAGAAAGAAAGAAAGAAAGAAAGAAAGAAAGAAAGAAAGAGAGAAGAAGGGAGGGGAAAAGAGAGTGAAAGGAGGAAGGGAAGGAGAGGGGAACAGAGGGAAAGAAGGAAGAAAGGAAAGAGGAAATAAAGTACCTTAGCAATATATACCAATAAACCTTTTCCCAATAGTTAGAGATGAGAAAGAAAACAGAAGTTTCAATTTTGTGTTATTCACCAGGCAACCAACGAAGACAGAGTTCAGGATGGCAGAGGAAATGGAATGAAGAAGAACGGAAATAAGTTCCCCAAGATTCCTACAGCCCATTTTGCGTCATTTTTTTCTTAAGCACTAAAAAAAGAAAAAAGAGGCTTGTGTTTTCTATCCCAACTGCTCAGGATCGTTCTTCTCTAGGTCAGTAGAAGGACCACAGTAGCGTGTTTGTAAATACGAAGCTTCTGAAACCATCACTGTTCCAAGCTCTCCTGACTCACCAATAACATTCACTTTCCAGTGGCTTTTTTTTTTTTATCATGAAAGCATGACATAAAATAGAGATCAACATGGGGAGACTGCAGAGTTTGGATGCTGGAGCTTTAGGTATGAATCCTGCTTGTAAGCTACGTGATGAACAGTAAACTCTTCTTTTTTGTGCCTCAGTTTATGCATCTGTAAAATGGTGAAATGGATGTCCTTTGCAGAGTAAGAATAGTCCTGGGGATGCTTAAAAGAGCCACGCCCACCATAGACTAGACACTTGCTTGCTATTTATCCCTTGTGATTGTTGTGCCTTTCTATACAGATGGCACCCATACACAGCCAAAGGCAACCTGAGCTCACCAAATAAAACTCCCAAATAATAAACCCTGTTCCATCTTCTCCCCATTTGCTATAAAATGGGTTGGCAACGTAACATATACGTATTCACTGTCCCCCTGCTTAAATCCAACTTATTTTTCATCTATTTCAATTAGTTCTGCAACCATCTTCACTAAAACTCAAAGTCACCAGGCCCCACACATTGCTGGCACTATTCAGAGCTCACAGGTCATTGATAGGACAACACATGTGAGGTCCTCTGCCCTCCTTAAAACCCCTGTCTGCCCTTTGGCAGGTGGCCGTGTTCATTATCACTGCTTTCTCCCGTCAGCTCTTTCCTTGGGTCTATCTCCCTTGACACTGGAATATCTGGAAGCTCAGTTCTTACGTCTCCTCTCTTTCCTGTCTCTCTGTGTCCTCTGGAATTCTGTCTTGTCTCATGGGTTAGCCTATCATTCACATGAAGGCAGTCTCTTTGATGGCTTCCCTGAACTTCAAAGCTAAGCTAGCCAATGCAGCATGCCTGAAACCAACTCCTCCTACACGGAAGCCTTGGAAACCATTTCTTTATGCAGAGGTTCAGGCATAAACCTCAGAGCATCCTGATTTCTACCACTTGGCCTCACCTTAAAAACCTATCCAGAATCCAAGCACCCACGACCTGTGTTACTGGAGGAAGCAATTTCTGGTTCTTAGGCTATTGCAGGAGCTCCCTGCTGTTCTCTCTACTTTCAGCCTTGTTCCAAGTACATCAGGCATGCAAAAGAGTCTCATGCTCGGAATCCTCTTGCAGGCATGTTCAACCTTTTACTACTGTGACAAGACACTCAACAAGACTAGTGTCTTATAAACAGTACATGGACAGAAGGGCATGCGGGGACACGGAGAATGGGATGCCATATACAAACAAAGGAGAGAGGACTCCGAAGAAAGATGACATCCTGGCACCTTCAGTACAGACGAGCAGCCACTAGGACTGTGAGAAAATAAACAACAGTAGTCCAGTCCACACAATCTACAAAGCTATGCCTAAGGGGCACACAATTTAATAATAATAATAATTAAAAAAATACTAAAGAAGAAAACACAAACCCACATGGTGTTTCAAGTAAGTTTATTATTTTGTGTTGGGCCACATCCACAGCTGTCTTGGGCTGCACGTGGTCTGTGGGTCCTGTGTAGAACAATCCTCCTTGAGAGAAAAAGCCAAAGCCCTTGGCATGAGTTAGAGAGCCTATCCTGACATACTCTTCTCTCCGTCTTACCCACTCTGTCCTGGTCGGGCTGGCTTCCTCGCTATTCCTTCAACACAGCAGGCTCCTCATAACTGATAACTTGCTATTGCCCCTGTTTGGAATGCTGGCTGCCCAACTGTCCACATGGTTCAGTTTTGCTTCCTAGATCTTCCCGTGCAGTCTCTGTCGGGTGTCTTTTCTACTGCTGAACTCCCTGTACTTTCCCACTCTGCCTCCTTTTATTCCCCAACATAATCACCACATAAAACAGTCCACTTTATTATTGTGTTTACTCTGCGCTTCCCAGTTAGACTCCAGGAAAAGCAGAACTTAACGTATTTTGTTCAACATTGAATCTCCTGTACCCTGATCAATTCCTGGCTCATGGAGGGAAGCCCATAAATGAGTGTGAAATGGAAAACTTCTCTACTAGAACACTTTTTAACAGACTATTTATCCAGGTCAGTTTTTAGTGGGCAGTAATAAAATCATAGAGGAAAATTTGGTCCTTGATATGAACTGACTTACATCTTCTGCAAACTCAAATGCTGAAGTTCTAACTGCCTCTGTAACTGTATTTGTAGGTGGGCCTTTAAAGAAACAGTTAAGGTTAAATGATATACCATGTAAGTATTGTTAACCCCAAAGACTGGTGTCTCTTAAGGAGAGGGCCACACAAAAGGTCCTGTGGGACACAGAGAAAAAGATACCATGTGCAATCAAAGAAGCCTCAGGAGAAACAGGACCCCCCCCCCACACACACACACACAATGCACCTTTAGCATAGCCACCAGGACTGTGAGAAAATAAATGACAATGGTCCGGTCACCCCTGTCCCTGATGTGCTGTTAGCACAACTTTAGCAGACCGTTACAGCCTTCTGTGTTTATTATTTTAAGAGACACCTCTTTGTACTTATTTTTAAACAAGACACAGGTACAGTGCACCACACCAAACAGAACACTATCCCATCCCTCCAAACGAATGTGCATTTCATTTTTTCTGCACACAGGATGACTGACTAGTTATCCTTGGTGTTGTGATAATAGTCCGGTTGCTATGCACACTCAGCATTATTAACTCCTTCATGGTTCAAATGATGTTGAACTAACTCCACCTTTTAATCATCATGTGCTGAGTAGAATATCAGTGTGAAGGAGCAGCAATCTGCTCTCCTGGTTGGCTCCCCATTGATGCAGCTCAGAGAGAAACGCTCAGGGAAATGCTAGGTTCTTCCACTTACCAGTTCCCATTTTCTGAATTAGTTCCCTGTCACACATTAGGATGGGATCAATTAGTGGCTGGTGTTGTTTTAATTACTACCTATTCTCTTCAAGTTTCTTCCTAATGATTTGAATATGAGAACACAGATGACTCCTTCATTAGTTGAGGCAGCCAAAAGTGGATACATGTACACACACACAAACACACACACACACACACACACACACACACACACACACACTCCCTTCTGAACTCTGGAAATGCTTCTCTGTCCTTATGTGAAAGGACAGCTGGAGACAGATGACCTTAGTTTGAGACTACAGAGTCTAAGTGCAATGATACAGAGAGAAGAGGGTAGTTTAGAAAAATTAATTGTGAATGTCAGGTGAGAAAACAGCAGAGCTCTCATGTAGCGGTCACAGGGAGTCATGTGTTGACTAAGCACCCCATCCATCTCTCGGCATTCTTGATACGACAACACAGGGTTGGAACCCAACTTTCCCCACTTAGATGAGGGTTCCTAGGCGAGCAGCAGGTGAGGGATGTGCTCAGAGAAACAAAGCTTTGCCCAGAATATTGCCAAGATTCAATTTCAATATGCAAGACCAGTAATGCCTATACCACATGCAAGTAGGCAGAATGGATGGATGACGTTCAAGGCCCACAGTTTTGTCTGACATGGATTGCTGCTATCTATGAGCCGCAGATTAAACAAAGACACCCCCCCCACACACCAAAACAAAAGGAGTCTAAAATTATTTTTGCTAGGTTATTCTAAGGAATGAAATAATAAATTCAAACTGGATATGAAATGGGAGGTACAGAGGAAACACATAAACTGAGCAATTATATGACTATAGTTTATCTGCTATTCCTTTGTTAGTCCATATAAGAGATGCCTGCTACACAGGAAATATAGGGGAAAGCCAGGAAGAAACAGGAATAGGTGGTGTTTAGGAGACAGAAAGGGTTTATTTCTGGTTCTTTTTCATTTGTGAAAAGTGTTTTTGAAGTAGTATCCACATTCTATTTTTTTATTTCTTATAGTTTTGAGCAAATGTTTTTTTTCTCCTGTATGTGTAGTGAAGTTGTAAATCTTACACATAAAATATATTAATACGCAGAAAAAGAGGGCTTTTAAGTTATCTGCAGCCAATGCATTTTCTTCTCTTACTCTACTCTGTGAGTTAATAGTGTAAGATGTTTTACATCCTTACTCAACTGAAGACTTAGTCTGATTACATTTCAGGTAATACTGAGTCTCAACGAAAACTCACAAGAAACTAACTGTGGTCTTTCACAACATTTTCTCCTTCTGCTCTTTCTTCTCGCTAAGTCAGCATCAGGTGTGTGTTTCTAGTCAGAATAAAAGACACTGAAGAGCCAGGAGACAGTAAGGCCTCCCTCCCTCTCCTCCCATATCCAGTTCTGTGCAGGGACCACAGAGATGGCTGCTCCTCATTCCCAGACATCTGGAGATGGATTTATTCTTTCGAGCTCTCTACTTGGTTTAGTTCTCCTTTATATATTGGGTTATGGGGTATCATACCAGTTTAACCTCCAATGAGCCTTTGAAGCCAGAAGAGAACCAGTGACCTCTCCACCAGCCGGCTAATACTGCATCCCTTATTAAATTCTCCACACATACAGCCACTGTGCACTGCAAAGCTCCATTTAAAACCATGCTAAACTTTTCTGTGCAGTTTATCACGAAGCCTTGGCAATGATTTATCAATGGGACAGAGAAGAGCTAAACTTTAGAAAGAAAACTAAATAGACTGAGGTCAAGTTTATCTATCAGTAAAACTATGGCGGGTTTGGAAGGCTCTGATAGTAGTTGTGTATATATAACAAGATGTTCTGGGAGGAACTTAGATTTAGCTAGCTCTTTTCTTGAAGCAGGACTATATATGCATGTTTGTCTGAAATTAGCAATAAACTTTAAATCATCGAACTCTCAGGTTTGGGTCTGACATTTATAGGATATGGGAAGTCTTTAAGAAACGCTTTATTTCTAAGTCAATATCTTGCTTGGTAGTTTCATCTTTTGAAGATGAAAATTGATTTTTCTCAGCACTGCAAATAGCCTCATCCCCTCCCCCATTGCTGTGAAGAGCCAGGCATACAGAGAGGACAATTTGTGGAGCCTAGACCATGACTGCAGCAGCCACACGCCATTCTAGCATGGCCCATCTCCTCAGAAGAGGAGGATTAAGTGACTCTCTCAATGTTGCACATTTATCAGGCATTTTCTTTTCTTTATTAGTGACAAAAAATGAGAGTTCAATAGTATTCTTGTTGTCAGCCATCATAAGTATTCACCTCAATTTTATTTCAGGCAATGGTACAAAGGATTGGCTCAGATGCATCTTCAAAAAAACCCCATAAGGGGATTCATGTCCAGGTCTTTTCTCCACAAGGGTAGGATTAATCACTGATTAAGGCTTGAAGTACTCTGCATTTAATGAATCCTGAAAAAGAAACCAAGATAATCTGAAGCATTTTGACTAACCATCCCATTCTCATTGAAGAAACTGTGGAGACATTTAAGAAAATGGTTCAAGTACATGAAGAGGTAGATACAACCTTCAAAGGCCCTAGTGACTTCCTTCCTCTACTCGGGTACTGTCTCTGAAAGGGTCTCTAGCCTTCCAAACCGTACCAGAAATGTTCCAAATATAAGCCTGCAGGGACATTTTGGTCTAAAACCATCACAGATACAGACAAATAGTTCTTGTATTGATGGTTCTCCCTGGGAAAACAAAGAAACATCCATTTTATGATTTTTAAAAAGATGACTTTTATTTTTAATTTGTTTGAGTGTTTATGTCTATGGATGAAATGTCACATGTGTGAGTTCCCACAGAGGCCAGAGAGGACATCCGATCCTCTAGAGCAGGAGTTACAGGTGGTTGTTAGCTACCCAACAAGGGTGCTGGGAACTTAGGTCTTCTCAAAATGGAACAAGCATGTTCACCACTGAGCTGTGTCTCCAGCACCAATTTCATCGTTCTTAAAGACTGTGCATGTGCTAGCATGACAGTTTGGAACAACGTGGAGCTCCAGGCATGAAGAAGACACACACTTAGAGTATAATTATGCTCAAGATTGAAATAAGAGAAAAACACAGAGCCGTGGCACACTGCTGGGTCAAGTGACAGACTGCCAGTTGGGGACAACACTGAAGAGCTTCCACCTTTCCAGAGGCTCCCTTACTTAGAGGAGAAGACATAAGCTACTTAGGGGAAATCAGAAAATTTTCTCATCATATGGCAGAATGAAAAAGCCTATGGTTATGAGGGAAGAGTAGAAACAAAGGTCCTTTGTCCTGGGCAGAGGGACAAGGAAACTCACATGAGCCCCAAATCCTGCAAAGAGACCAAGAACACATATGGCATTGCTTGAAACAGGAATGGAAGAGGCTGGAGATGCTTGTCTGCTCAAAATTGACTGGCAATGTCACGGGAAGGAAGAAAAGAACGAAGATGTTGAAATGCCCTACCTGCTGGGTATGGTGATATTTTATTTGTACTGAAATGTGATTTTATTTGTATGTTAATAAATAAAGTTGCCTGGGGTCAGAGCTAATAGCAAGCCATCGCAGAAGCTGGGTGGTGGTGGCACACACCTTTAATCCCAGCACTTGGTAGGCAGAGCTAGGTAGATCTCTGTGTGTTCAAGGATACAGCCAGCATGGAGACACACGCCTTTAATCTCAATACCAACCATAGAGGACCTGGAGGTCTGTACAGAAAGGCAGTAATGAGGCGGTCATGTGGTTGGGTTTATAACCAATGAGAAGGCAGAACAGAAAGTCTTTATAAAGACAAACACACAGGAAGTAGCTCTCTTTCGGAGAGATAGGACCACTGTGAGAGGAAGGGTAAGGTTTTTAGCTCTTAGCTCTGACCTCTTGGCTTTCTTCTTTGCATTGGTTCTGTGTTTCTTATTTAATAAGACGGTTGGTTACATCTACAGCTGGGGGCTGGAGAGACTGCTCAGTGGTTGAAAGCACTGGCTGCTCTTCCAGAGGACAGGCTCTATTTTCCCAAGCACCCACATGGCAGCTCACAATGTCAGTATCTCCAGCTCCAGGGGATCCAACACCTTCTTCTGGCCCTTGCAGGCACCAGGCACACATGTGGTGGACAGACATGCATACAGACAAAAAACACTCATACTTACCAAATAATAAATCATTTTTTAAAAGAAAAGAAAACCCTTACTTGCAAAGCCCATGTTTGCAGGACCTGCCGAAGACTACAGATGGACCACGGAACTGAGGAACTCTCTCTGCTGGAGTGGCCCACTCTTATGGTTTGAATATGAAACCGTATGAAAGGCCCCACACAAGCTTATGTGTTTGGATACTTGAAATCCATCTGACAGTGATGTTTTGGAATGTTACAGGAACTTTGAGGTGAGACATATGGTACTATGTACCAGCCTTTAAGAGATATAGCCTAATCTGATTGCAACTCTGTTTTCTGTCTAATGCCATGTAGTGACTAACACAAGTTCCCACTTCCATAGACAGCACTACTGAGGCCACTGTCCCTGTCCCTTACTCGCCATAATGGACTGTACCTTCTAACCATAAGCCAATATAAACTTTTCCTTTAAGTTACTTCTGTCTTTAGTGTGACACAGTGGTGAGAAAAGTAACTAATATAAGCTTAGGACATAATAATGAAGGCGAGCAATCAACTTCTTGAAACTTTTATAAAGAATGTATTTGCTATTATTATGAACTTGTCTCTGTGCTATGTGTAAAAGCAGCCATCTACATGCCATAGCAATCTGTGTGGAGATCAGAGGAAAACATTTAGAAGTTGGCTCTCCCCTTCTGCTCTATGGGCTTGGGGGATCTAATGCAGGCTGTTAGGCTTATGTGGAGACTACTATAACCCACACTCAGCTGTCTCCCCAGCCCAGGAATCAACTTCTAGAATAAGGATGAGAACAAAATAAATGTGCAGGTACCACTAAAATCTAAAGGCGGATTAAGAGCAGGAGTCATCTTTTAGCATTTAAGATCCATACTAAGTGCAAGGCAAGAACAGCCCACAATTGGAGGAATTTAACTAAAAACTATCCCAACCCAGCGTAAACCACAGGCTAGACTGATTCAACCCCCTACAGTAATGGCCTCAACAAAACGCACATGGCCATTTCTGTTTGTTAAATCATGGTTAATTCAATGTTTTCTGTTCTTTCACACACAATGTCCGACCCTCAATCTAAAATAACAAGGCACATATAAAAGCAAGCCAAATATTCCTATAGAAGTCTGCATCTTTACTGAGTCTCTCTGAAGGAAGATCAACTGTTATATAATAGCTAAAATGGACTATCACGAAGACTTACATTAGAAATATTTTGAAGGGTAACAGCAGTATTGCATAGGTAGAATAAGAAATTGTTTCTGCCCAGAGGGAGCATCGTGGACAGCAAATGAGAGCTGTTAAAAGAGTGAGTCTGAGGACAAAGGGGAAAAGCGTTGCAGTAGAGGAGCTGCTGATACAAAGGCATGGAAAGATGAAAAAGGCACAAAAATATTGACAAATTTACAGTAAAACCGATAGGGCCTTAGGGGAAGAACAATTCTCTCATTGTTCGGTGCTTTTTCCATGATATCCTCGAATGTGCATCCGTATACAATGCTAATTATTCTCAAATCAAAGGAAGATCATTGACTGCATGCTGGAGGTAAATTGACTCATTACCGTAGTTGCCCCTGGAAGACCGTTTCCTCAGAACCATGGCACTCAGTCATACACAAGTATTGGCAAGACTGAGCTGTCATGATGTTGTGACCATTGATGAGCACTTTAAAGGAAACTCCTAGTACAAAGACACCAATTGTGTATCCCAAAAAGAATATTGACATACATTTCATTGTGTGTTTCCATTGATAGGAAATGATATCAAACATGCTTTTCTTGTGTTTGTTTTACACAAAAGTCAAATTACAAAACTAAGACTTTTAACATTTCTTGATGATAAACAATTTCTGCATCTGAACCATACCATAAAGACTAATATATGTGTTCTAATGAGATATACAAATTATAAACTTTTGGAAATCATCCAAAATGAAGGTGAATGACAGGAGCTTTGACATATAAAGTATATTAAAGAGAACTGAAGTTATATAACACTTCCCAAAGGTTTGAATTGATTTCCATTACAGAAATGTACATGGTTAGCACAGTGTGTTTACAGGGTGCCACTGAGGACCAAGGAAGATGGAGTAAATATGGATAACTAATCTTTACTTTTCTTTTCATTTTTTTAAAAAAAGACAACTCCCTTTGTGTTGTTTCAACACACTGTAGGGTTAAATGTGGAGGCTCCACTGTGGGGGAATCTGTTGAAACTACCATTGGGATCTATGATCTTCACCTAGATGGGGAGTGATGAGATACTTCAGACAGTCTATTGTTCTCATTTGAATATGGCTGCCATCAAACTCATGAAGAATGAATCTCTGGTGTCATTAGATAAATATCTTCATCTGCCAAGTATTCCTCACCAAGATGAACTGCCTCATCATAGATCCAAAAGCAACAGGTCCAAATTACCATAGTCTAAAACCATGAGCCAAAATAAACCTTTCTTCCCTTATAAATGGATCAGCTCAGGTACTTTGTCATAGTAACAAAATGCTGATAAGGCCAAGCTCTGTTCTTCCTCAGCTCAGTAAACTATTGTGTTTCTTTAACCCTGAAATAGAAATTCTCTGGAGGTGGTAAAGGCAAATAATCATTCAGAGACATCCCTGAAGGACACACTTTGGCAGTCTTCCTGTTCTTTCTCATAACTTTCTTGCATTTAACCCAGCACACCACAAACCCACAAAAGCAATCTCTTTAACTGTGAAGGAGCCTCCAGAGATGTGCCCAGTTTTCATGTGCAGTACATGACTTCTGTGGTTCTCCACACACACTCAGCAGGAGATGTGTGCATCTTCCCTTCAATGCTCAGCTTGGTAGACAATAAATAAACCACTCCAGCAAATTACCTCTTCCCATGTACTAAACGATACCCCGGTGCCCTCTAAGACTTCATTTCCATCACTGTAAAAATTAATTCACCTCATATAGTAAGCTATGTACTTCTTGAGAGTAATTTTGTTATAGGATCAAAGCCAGCATGCTTCTAAAAGGAGAAATTCCACAGAGAGCCAGCCCATGAACATAAATCTTAGAGTAGGATCTTCTTTGCTTTTACTCAGGATGCTGTTTGGAAAATGACAGATTTCCCAATATTTACTAACAAGGAAATGACGTAAATATTGAAAAGACGTAAATATTGGTATAATTCTCTCACTACAATGAGTTATAATGGTTGATAGGAGCTATCAAGAAGGCTTCAAACTAGGGACTCAGAGTGAAAGCCCAACTGTGGGTAGCTGATGATTTGAACTACAGTAAAAGCATTATGAAGTTACTCAGCTGAAACCTTCCATTCAAAAAATCAAAGGACACTTAGAAGATACAAGATGTAGAGATAGTATTGTGCTTTAGCTAAACATAATGACCATGGAATTCTATTGTGCATTTTAATAACTGGTATTTAAAGCATAGCTCTTAGAGTTTGTAGACTCTAATCAGCTGAGAGTTATTTTCTTCAAACAGTGTTCTTGCTGTTCCAGTAATGCCTCTTGGGTATCTATATGAAAATGTTGTATTGTCCCAAGATATCAAATCTATGTCTTAGCATAAAAGGTGGCTGCTGTAGACCTCTTGGTGAGCCCCGGGTGTTTACATAAATAGGGCTTTCGATTGGTAAGCAATTAGCCATTCGTGACATTTGACACTGTTATGAATGCCATCAGAGTATCTAATTAAGTGTACTTATGCACATCACACTCCATGATGCAAGGGACCCAAACACACACACACACACACACACACACACACACACACACACACACACACATACACACACACACACACACACACACACACACACACACACACACACACATTTCCTGCTTCCTGATGCCACAAAGCCAATAGCAGGCCAGAAATTCATTACAGCCTGATTATGAATTCAGCCATGATTCCTTTTGAAGAATGCAGACCACTGGTTTTCCAAGATATTTATTCTGGCATTCTTGGCCTTTTCTTCATTCGCTGCAATATTTTCTGCATTCTCAGTCGAATGAATCAGCTCTGCTACAGTTGATAGCTTGCAATGATTAACAAAAATAGGCCAATGGGTTCGGTTAGGGCTGATTTCTATTTCAGCCTCAGAGTGTGGGAAGTATTGGTTAATGAATAAGAGCTGAAAGTAAGCTCTGCTTGACTTCACAAAAATGTCAGGTCCCTTCTCTCCATATCCTTTTCCTCTTTCCAGTACTTTACAATATTTCTCCCTCTCTTTCTACCTACCTTTCCCCTTCTCTTTCTCTCTTTCTCTTTTTTTTCTTCTCCTTCCTACCTTCCTTACTTTTTATGTTTTAGGCACTAATTAGGTATCTGCCATCTATCTGTCTATCTATCATCTATCTTCCTCCCTTCCTCTTTCCCTCCATCCCTTCCTTCCTCCCTCTCTCCTCTAGCTAGCCCTAGACATCCTTCCTACCTAACAACTGCTTACTGTCCACTGAAACAAATAAACCCTTCCTATAATAATATATTTTTGGGGGCGGTAAATGGGATGATAGAAAAACTATTTAAAAGTAGCATTAGATCAGTTTCCAGAGTAGGAAGAGCCTAGGTTGAGTTGATGGAGAAAGAATGAGTAGCTAGAGGATAATGTAAGAAAGGGAGAACTTGTATACAGCAACACATGGAAAGCCCCAGAAGCCCAAGAAAGCCTGGCACACAGAATTTTTATCTGCCTAGCAGAAGGGCACAAAACAAAAGCTACAGCAAGTGAATTTGGAGGTGCATGGAGGCCAGATAATGAAGTCCTCTGAAGATTTGGTAGAAAGGTTTAAACTTTATCCGAAGGTCACGGGAGGCAACTGTAATGTTCTGGGCAGAAAAGAAGGGGTTAGAACCACAATTTAGGAAGGTGGGGGGTTGTCAAAATAGTAAAACCATTTATGAGGCTTTTTGAATTTCTACAGGGAAAGAATCGAGGTAGTTGGACTTGGAATCCTTAAAAGTTTTATTATCTCTTCTTAAACCTGAGAACAGCTCTGGGAACTTCTGGAAGCTTCTGGCTAATCAAATAGGCATACCACATCTTTCCACCATGTTTGGTGTTAACAGTTAATAAGTAAAAGTACCAGCTCTAAAACCACACACACACACACACACACACACACACACACACACACACACGATATGAAAGTTAATCATTGTTATACAAACCACTTCTCCACACTTAAATGATTCTCCCTAAGTATGGCCCCTATAATTAATTTTATTATTAAAGCTGTTTGCGGATTTTTTTCATTGCTGTCATTTTTGAGATATCTCACGTACCTAAAAATTGTCTCAAACTTGCTATGTAGCTGAGGCCGTCCTTGAACTCTGGAGTGTTTAATAGAATATGCCCCCACCAAAGCAGGTGAAGTACAAAATAGTTAATGAACTCCAATATTCACAACCAAGAAATTTGCCAGCCTGGTATTTTAATAAGATATTCAGGCATTTAAAAAGTAATTACTCTAAACTGTAATTTCACCCAACTTAGAAATCTAAAAATGTATTCTTTGAAGTTATAACATAAGAAAAAAGAATCTTACAGTTAGTCATATTAAAAAAAATACCTGTAGTAGTTTGAATAGAAAGGCGCTCCTGTGTTTGAATACAGTGTCCCTTGTTGATGGAATTGTTTGGGGAAAGATGAGGAAGTAGGACCTTGGAGGAGGTGAACTGCAAGCTTCCCACCACCTCCAGTGATATCTCTGCCTCCTGCTTGTGGCTCAAGATGTAAACTCTCAGCTGCTGCTCCGGCCACCTGCCGCTGCCTCCATCCACCATCGTGGGCTCTAACCCTCCAAAACTGTGAGTCCAAATAAATCATTCTTTCTATAAGTTGTCTTGGTCATGGTATCTTACTAAAGCAATAGAAAAATGACTAAGACAATATCTTACAAAGAAAAGAACAGTTAACAGTGGTAGCTCAGCATGGAGAGCTCATGTTTAAAAACGGACTCCGGGTGCATGCAAACACAGCTCTGGCTGACTTTTCCCAAGAAGGGCACAAGTGAATAGCAAGAAACATCACTTTACCAGTGATTTCACAGCATCTCTTTGCCAGAAAGCAGTGAACTGTAAAACTAATGCAGTGAAACCAGATGCATGTGGGTACTACTACGTAGCATGTTTTAAACCAAGCATTCAGTATGCAAAGTCCCTGTGAGCTTTATGCTTCCATGTCTTAAATGCTTCTGTGAGGCTCATTTGTTACCATTTGGGCTCATTTATCATCCTAAAGGGACAATTACAAAAGAAAACATATTTGATCAAGTATGGCGCTTGAACAAGGAGAAACATCTATGAATGATCTTCATAAATCACATAACTCACATAGGCCTTCTTCATTACTCTACATAGGCCTTAAGAATAGAAACATCTTTATGAAAATATTTCCACTCTTTTATCATTTTCAAATGCTGGCTGTCTTTATATATCATAAGCCCTTCATGAATGGAATCTAATATTATTCCAACATAACTATGAGATAGACCGCATGAATTTACTCAGGCTACTGTAACAAAGTACCACAGGCTGAATGGCTTAAACAACAGAAATTTCTCATGGATCTGGAGGCTGAACTAGGACGAGGGCTGTGAGGTTCCAAGGACTGTGAGGTTCGTTAACTGTTCGGGTCTTCCCTCCTTTGTTAGTACACTGCTCCTCTTTCCCAGTGCTTTAAAGGCATTGATTTATCTTCTGTTCATCTGAATGTCCTCTTTCTTATAAAGACACCAATTGTACTGGTTTAGGACATGGTCTGAGGATCTCAGTTTGGTGCTCATAAGGGAACTAGAAATCAGAAGTTCAACATAAGAACTGGGGAGGGGGGATAATTCACATCAGCATATACTATATTGTAATTCCATTTTACAGATGGGATAGTTCAAGGCTAGAGAGACAGTAAGTTGTGAAGTGAATATCCTCAGGAGTCTATCTGGTTTGAAAGATCTTATTCACCACCTTAAACTGCGCTCTAGCCCTGACCTCCCATCCCGTACACCACCCTTCATCCTACCAGTCAAATGAATAAGAATCAGCTGACGAAGAAATAAAAACATTGTTTTTGCCCCAGAGGCCGGGAGAAGCACAAACACAGCACTCTGCAAGCTTTTGTTCAGTATCTCCACGATATGGGATTGCAATCAGCGTCTCAGACACAGAACATAAGAGAACTTGACTATGAATGCCAGGAGCTTTCAATTAATGCTGGAAAACACCAGTGCAAACAAGTTCAAAAGACAAAAGATAAACTTTAAATGACTGTCTCCATTAACTGGATAATGAGAGGTTTCACAATTAAACACTTGCAAGAAGATAAGAAACGCAGGAAGGAAGCGGAGGGCGTTTTGAATTTAGATCAGGCTGGCCTAATATGTAGGAAATCTACAGGGGTCTTCCTGTTATTGCAGAACAGCTGGGAAAGGAGTTTCAGGAGCCTTGGGGCACAGCTCAGTAATGATCAAGTCATTCTTTTTCAACCATCATGGCTTTTAAATATTCTGTCCACCTCCACTTTCAGCAATGTATTACAAATACAGTTTCTATAAACAAAATGTGTAGACACTCCAGAAATGGCAGATTAAGGAAATGATTAGAGACAGGAGATAGATCAAAGTGAAAAGAAAATTCAGAATCTATTTGGATTCTTAGGGCCTGAGTAGATCTGGAAAGGAAGCTACGAAGACGATGCAGAGCCATTTCTTTTGGTTTAAATCAGACCCTATTCAACCATAAGCATTTGGATGTTCAGACAAAATTGTATATTCAAAGGAATTTTTAATTACTTAAGTCAAAAAGTCTAAGATCAACTCTTTTGAAAGTTTAGTTCTGTATGAAATGTCAAAATTAACTAAAGAGGCATATTATCAAGTTTTTCAATCATGTAAGAGCAAGTCAGAAAACAAGAAGAAATCAGAAGAAATGTGAAATATTTTTATGATATATAAATTCCAGAAAATGATCATCATAGATATTGTAGGTCCATGAGTAACCCTCTGTGGTAATTATAACTTTTCTCCTCAAAGGACACATTAGCTACAACTTTCCAAGAGAACTTGAATCCACCTGACCTTTGGATATGATCAAGTATAGACCATTAGTTCATACTTAAACAATAGGAAGTAGTTTGGACAAGACTTTATAAAAGTCAACAGATCACACACATCTCAACACAGTTAGGAAATGTATAGTGCTAACAATCTCAGTCCCCTTGTGGAGACAGCACCTAAGCTATGCGGACTAGAGGAAGGTTACCTTTCAGGATTGTCCCAACGAATGAATGACCTCAGAATCCCCAATTAAAGCTTGTGGTTTTAGAGACAAAGAATTTAAATCTTTTTGTTGTTGTTGTTGTTGTTATTTTGGTCTTCTTTCTCACGTAAAGATTTGTCCAAAGATGTAATGGCTCGTCATGACTGTCAATTTCACTGGGCCTGGGATGAACTAAGAAACAGTGCCTCTGGGCAAGACAGTGAAGCTCTTTCTTGGAAGGACTAACTTAAGAGGAACACCCCCACACACACACCAAGAGTGAACAGCACTTTCTGATGGCAAAAAACAGATATAAAGAACGAGGCTGCTTTTGCATACTTGTCCTTTCTTCTGGCTAGTTGGTGCATCTACCCTTTTGCTATTGGTACTACTCTCCTCCTTCATTGATATCAACCTACTGGTGCATCAGCTCGCCAAGAATCCTCCAGGCCTTCGTGGCCAGACTCAGACTGCTGAGACATCCAGCCTCATAGACTGGGGAGTTACTAGGTCCTGAGTTTTTCCAGGCTAAGAGAGTCAATGTTGGACCTCTGTCTTAGTGTTCTATTGCTGTGAAGAGGCACCATGACCAAGGACACTCTTATAGGACAAAGCATGTAATTAGGGCTGGCTTGCAGTTTCAGAGGGCTAGTCCGTTTTCATCACGGTACAGAGTGCAGCAGCACACAGGCAGACATGGTGTTGGAGAGGCAGCTGAAAGTCTTATGTCTGGATCCCCAGACAGCAAGAAGAAAGAGATACTTGGCCTAGCTTGGGATTTTGAAATTTATATCCCCCCACCATGACACACTTTCTCCAACAGGGCCACACCACCTAATCCTTCTCAAGTAGTGCCATTCCCTGATGACTAAGTTTTCAATTCTATGAGCCTTTGGGGGCCATTCTTATTTAAACCACCACAACCATGCAGATCATATTGTGTAAACCAATCTAATAAATTCCTATGTAATATAGATTCATTCTGTCCATTCTGTTCCTCTAGGAATCCCCAACTTATAAGAAAGAGCATTGTTTACCTAAGCCACAATTATTACCAAATAAGTTTTACAATGTAAAACACATTTCCCCTCCCAATGCATATTTGAATATATTTAGGAAGAGGCTAAAAGTTCAAGTATGTAAAGCAATATAATATATAACCACAGGCTATTAACAAAACAGGACAGAGAAATAAATTATCCAATAGCCATCTTTTCCTTGACTATGAGTGAGGTGATAGCCAGTGAAAAATTTGACCACTGAAAGGTTAACAATAGGTCCTTATCTTTGGAAACCATAGTGCTGCCCTAGCATAGAAGTATATTTTCAACATTGCTCCTAATCCCACTGAAAAGCACAGTGACACAATGCCAATGCATATGTAAATAATCACCAAGTGGCAGATAATTATGCTGAAATCAATAGCTGGACAGCTGGGTTACTCTATGTCAAAACCTAGGCAATTCAATGAAAGCTCCCCTAAGGAATATTCCCAGTTGTTATGGTAAATTTCCCTGTTACTTCTGCATTTTGATTGATTAATACACAATGCACCTTGACATGTTTTCTACTTGTGATGCAAAATGCTCAGGACACGTGAGAAGACAGTTGGGTTCTCCTACGATTTCTTAATGGAATTTTGCTTTAATCTTTTAGAAACACAGCAGATATTTTAAATTCTTCCTGTAGCTTTAAAGAGACTTCACTTCAATATTCCAAAGATGATATGATAGCCCTAAGCAGGATGGCTGTTTGAATAGATAGATACATCAGGAAGTTTCCTGTAAATTATTCCTTTTGTAATTTCACAGGCAGACATCGATAGGAATGCTCGGAGATGTCTAAATCTGACACTATAAAGTATACATTACTGCTAGCATGTCTCTATGCATTCATGAAAACAACATTTTCTTTATTAAGATAGGACATGTAATATTAACTTAGGGCAGGGTTTTTTCTGTAGAAGGAAAATAAGACAAATATCATAGGATAACAGTGAAATTCTATTTCCAGTCCATCTTCCTATCCCACATGGTTCAGCTCCACCTCACTGGTCCAATGGGAAGGATTTTAACACCCTCCATACACACAAGTGTTGCAATTCTCTCCTAAATCTATCTTCACAATTCCCCTCATGGTGCTCAGTGCTGACAGCCATCCTTACTGGTGACAAAATGTGTTTCATGCTGGGTACCTCACAGGGGTGACAAGTTTGCATTTAACTGAGGTGCTATGTCAGCCAGACACAGGGATGTGATCTACAGAGGTAACCTGGGATCTATCAGTGGATCCCCAGAGAAACAGGACAGGTTCAACCACAAGCGCGTGGTGACATTGGCATTTCCATTCTGGTTTTCTTTTCTTTTTCTTTCTCCACAAGTCCCTTCTTTCCCTGTTAGCTGCCAGTTGAAAGTATGGACCACATGTCTTCTGGCCCTTTCTGTTGATGGGAACTGGCTGTCTTTTCTTACAAAACCATTTGTAATACAAGACAATGCTTCTTCCCATCCCCCCATGCCCACACCACAACCTGTCACAGCCCATTGTTCTGATTTGCATTGGAAATATAATTTGTAATTGCCTATAAATTAACTATAGGATTTAAATTTCTCTTCCGGGATTACTAGAGTAGTCCAATCTATTTTGCATCAGTTTCTATTTGACACGAATATTTAAATGTAATTTTTTCATTAAAGAGATGATGAGTGAAGAACATAATTTAATGGAATTGTGCCTAATAAAATGAGAAGGGTTTGGGCAATAATTGGAAGTGTTTTTTTTTCTGGAAATTAAATGTTCAGTTTCTCTACATACTCTTTTGTAGGCATGAGCCTTAACTATCCTATGAGTTTTTGCTCATAAAATATTAAAATGAAGCTGTTCTTGAAGCATTGAAATTTCCATGGAACTTCCATGTACATGGATTTATGTCTGCAGGTAAGGATATGTTTTTTATACAGGACTGCCTTTGTGATACTCCAGCACAATGAAGACAGGAGTGTTCACCTGGCATTTGGAATGAACTTCACTTCAACAGTATCTCTACACTTAAAATATTTGCTTAGATATGTGTGTGTGTGTGTGTGTGTGTGTGTGTGTGTATTCTGTACTTGCAAGAAAACATATTATGATTTGGACTTTGTAGCTCAAATGTTCTGCCCACTCACAGCTCTGGAATACAGGAAACAAGGCTGAAATAATTAGGTAACATTTGAACCATTATTTTCTAGGCCTTAAGGTTTTAATTGCTAAAGTGCCTGTGTAGAAATGTGTTTCCTCATTGACAAACATCTTTTTATTTTCATTTATTTAGTTTGTGTGTATATATGGGGAGGAGATGCACACTCATGCTATGACATGCAACATGCATATGAACGTCAGAAGACAACTTGCTATCATTCTTTCTACCACTTGGGGCCCTGGGATTGAACTCAAGTTGCCAAGTTTGGTGGCAAGTGCCTTTACCCTCTGAGCCTTATTTCTGGCCCCGTTTGATAAACATCCCCAACAATCAGATCTTCTTTGACTTCAGCAAACAATGAAAAAAGCATGAGATGCACACTGTCAAAGCTGGGTTCAAGATGAAACATCCCAGGTACAAGTGAGTCAAAGGACATCCTATACTGTGTCTGGGTAGAAATAGAAAATGGAGAGGTTTGCCCTTGCAATGGGACCCATACTGAGTTTTTCACCTTCTATTTCTGGGTACTTGGCCCAGGAATCAGGTTCCTGGGATCCTAGTCATTAAAATGGAAAGAGAACCAGCTGTATGTAGATTGTGTGGGAAACAGCCATACGCACAACACAAGCAGATTATTCAATGTTTCACAGAGGCACAGATGAGTTCTGTTGCTTCTGACCTTGAACATATCAGAGAGCAGGCGCTGCATTGTAAGAGCACTCACTGGGACCACATCGGTACATTGAGCACCGTGAGTGGCAAGACAGCTTTCATTCAACCAAGCTGATATCAACCATGAAACATCTGACCGGAAAATGGTAGCATTTTCTCTTATTAAAACATAAACTATGAAGTTCCCTAGCTTCTCAGATTTTTATTAACCTCAACATCCTTCAGCAATGACCTTCACACAGCATAATTTTCATTAGCATGCTTCCCTCCTAACTCTGTAAAAAAACCTCTTCTCATCACCATGGAACCATCACCTCTCCTTATGAATCAGTTCCAATATGTCACCTCCCACCTGAAATTCTGCTTATGCACAAATGCTCCCCACCCTCCCTAAGTGATCCATGGCTTACCATATACAGTGCCAAAGCTTTGCAGAGTGTAATCTTAGCATGAGGCCCTTCTTTTTTCCAAATCTTTAGTCAAATACCTAATGTCCAGTAACAATTTTAAAGCAAGTATCTAAGGAAAGATGTGTTTTTAAAATATTTACATGTTTTTCATCATTTAGTCTTTGAAAATATTTTTTTCTATTTTTTTAAATCTCCAGCTCTGGTTTATTCAAAGTCAGCATGGTAAATCAACTTATTTTTAATAAGTTATATTCCAGAGCATCTTAATTTGATTACCTTAAAATTTTATAAATGATCACAACCAAATAAATGACCTATTTTAGTATGTTGTTTATTTTTTAAGATATTTTGTATCTTCTATATAATTATGTCTTCACTAATGTGGGTAGACACATCCACATATTATGTTCATAACTGTTTATAATGTTCATAACTGTTACACATCATGTTTGTAGTATCACTTATCACTTTTCTCTAATCATATCCTTAGAGAGGATGTAGAGATAGTGTCCAGGGTCCCTTAGTGTTTAATTATAATTATTCTGTGACCTAACCCTCCTGTGTAGGAGGCCTGAGAAACAGGTGTCAATGTACTATGTGGAAAACAAACAACGAACTTTGTACCTGAAAATGTAAGGATTCAAGCTATTTTTCTTCCAGCTGAAACAATTATAATCAGGCCCATTAACATGACTCCTCCTTCCACCCTGACCTGCCTTCCTCTTCCATCAGATAGCTGTTATTTAATGTGCAAGGCTGTGTTCTGCAGGCACTCGATCTGCTCTGTAGCAAGAACATAATTCAATCTGTGCTTTCAATTTCCCACCAGCAGATCCCACTCAGCATTATCTACTTTCTTAATAACACTTAAAACATATGCCAGTTTTTCTGGGCTCTGGGAAATCATGGGGCTGAAACGAGGTCTTTCTCATTGGAGATTGAGGCCCAGACTCTAATACAGACCCACATGGACCTCCACTGGTTAACACGTGGGCACCAGTGACAATGCGCAGGATGAAGCTTTGCTCAGTCAGTGTAAGACACAAAGGATGCAAACCTATGAGGCCAGCTCACATGACACAGCACATGTGATGTGGAAGTTCAGAATGTCACAGAAACAAGAGAAATGGACCTGAATTTCTGGACTTTAAACAACAACAACAACAAATCAAACCAAATCAAATTAAACAAACAAACCCTTCCGGCTGGAAGATGGTGTGGGTGAAGGCACTTCCCACCTGAGCTTGGCCACTTGAGTTTTGTGTCCCAACCCCACATAAAGGTGAAGGAGAGAAGCAATCTCACAAAGCCACAAGGTTGGGAGTCACAACAAGCCGGGAGGCAGCTCCTTCCTTCTACTGATGGTTCCCCGGAATTGAACTTAGGCCGCCAGGAGGGCTTTGCACACAGAGCTGTTACTTTCTGAGTAACCTCGCCTGACCCATTTTGAACAATCTTATGTGTCAATAAGAAAGAAAATAAAGATTGGGAATAAGAAAGCAAAGTAGGTTTATTGTTGTTGTTCGTTTGTTTGTCGAAACAAATAACATTCTCTACTTCAAAGAGAGGACTAAACTGACTTCCAGAGCTGAGGCCCGAAATCTCCCCCTCCAAAGAATAGATTACCACACTCTTGGTGTTTGGCAGTGAACTTGGAAGGGCAGGTTATTTCCTGTAATTAGTACTGCCTATCAGCAGCAGTGACGAATTTCAATCTTGCTTTGATTCAATATAAAACGTTTAATTCAACTATTAGTCAAACACAGATAACACGAACTTCCGTTCAGATCCATGTGTGACTTGCCTCTGCTGACCTCAGACAGCATAAGAGCCCTGGGTCTTGCTAATCTGAGTCATATAAATTATACCCTGAAATGTTTTTAAAGAATTTGCAACTTGCCGGTTAATAACTAGCTAACAATACACACCCTGTTTATTCTAGAATTACTGCCGACAGAGGAATAGGTTACAGCCTCATTCATGCTGACTCTCTCCCTCGTGAATAAAATGTTTCACACTCAAACGTTTAGTGTTTAAAGACGGGGCTTGTTAGTTAAATGAATTAATCTGGTGTGAAAACTATTTGCATTTTTAACATCATCAGAGTTTCTTTCACCCCCAACTGTTTAGTTCACTGCTAGTATGATTATAATTAGCAAGAGGGGAAAAGGCATTTTATTAAATGCTAACTGGCATTCAAGAATTCTCAAACAACTTCTAAGACCTTCTAAAGCTACCAAGTAAGTGGGTGGGGTAAAAGAGACTCTCAGCACTGTTTCTGCAAGAACAGTTTCTTCCTTCTGCAGCTGGAGTCATTTCCTCACATGTGTCTGTCTGTCATGCATGTAGCTCATGTAGACATACAAATAACATGGACTGAGTGCTTGTTTTGTGGTAGGCATTGTGGTAGGTTCTGAGGACTATCAAATCGCAGACAGTGGGGATTCTGGCTGAAGGATGGAGTCAGGATAGAGCAGTCCTCTAAATAAGATAAGAAGCCATTTCTCTAAGCTGAATGTGGTTGATCACAACTCTACTCTCAGCCCCTGAGAGAGTGAAGTAGGTTTATAGGTTTGAAACTAGCCTCAACTGCATGTGTGCTGATGATGCATGGGTGCTTCGTAGATATGAATTTGTTAAGTGCCAGGATAAATGAATGAAATAATTTTCCTATGGCCAACTTCTGCCACATCAAAAGTGTGCTCAGCATCCCGAGGCCATGACTAATAGAAGTCTATATTAGACTCTTGAGACTGAACATTCCAGAGTACGTCACATTTGAGTGATGGCGAAAGGATAAGGTGAAGTGGGCTAGGCCATGGGAGACAAAGGAGAATATTGGGCTTTGACTATGAAATGCCATAGCTCCGACAGGCTCCAGGATTATTGCCCACTGGGATGTTCAGCCCTGCCACAGGCCCATGTCAATGGAACCCCTGTGTACCAAGCTCTGACACTGTGAGCCAAAATAAACCTTTCCCCCTTACGTTGTTTGTCCCAGGAGAACATCATAGTGACAAGCCTAGCTAACGCAAAGAACAGAGACTATTTACTGTCCTAGACTGAAAGCATCCCCAGAAACCTGATGTTAGAACTCCTACCCACAAAATGACTAGATTAGGAGGTAAGGCCTTTGAGACATGGTTATGTCCTGAGGTGGAACATTCATGAATGGGTTTGGTGTCCTTCTAGAATAGACCTTGAGAGAACACTATGATCATGGGTAATGACCATCAAAAACCAAGAAGGGAGTTCCATCAGACACCAGATCTGCCAGCTTCCTGGGGTTAGACTTCCCAAGCTTTACAGCTGTAAGAAATAAATTGTTGTTGTTTTCCTACTCAGTCTATGGTGATTTGTTACAGCAGCCTTCACTGAGACAAGTCTATGTATATATGATGAGCGTGTATATATAACTCTTTCACACATAAAGGCATAAAAACACACAGGCTATTTACTTTGAGCTAAGTTATTTATTCAGAGAACTTTTCCCTCTTTCTCAATCTCTGTCCCACTGGTCTTGCTGCATGCTAAAATACAAACAGTGGTGGGACTCCTAAATAGGAGCCATATGAAAAGATATGCTAGGCCTTGTATGGGTATCCATCCATAGAATCCGATCTACTTTATAGCTCCATGAAATGGGCATTGAGATACAATAATGTAAACAAATTCCTAAAGTCACATAGCTAGCAGAAGAAAAACAGATTTCCCCTGTAGGTTAGACACATGGTTAAAACCCACAGCTCTATGCTACAGAGCTAGACAGTCCCTCTTATCTTAGGGGATACTGGAGATTCCTATAAAATGGCACAATGTTACAGGGAGAGATGAGGATTGGAATCTCCAGCTGCAATATGGGGGTCAAACACAATGCAGGAATAGGTAACAGGAGCCCTGACTCATCGGTATAATTGGGCTATTGGTGGCCAATGAGGCCTGGATGGCATCGTCATAGAGGATTGCCTCAGATGTTACCTGAGTGTGTATCCAGAGTGCCTGAGCAAATATAGCTCTTTGCCCTCTCCCGAATTCCCTTTATTCTTCTTTCATTCTTTTCATCCCCCCTTCCTGGCTCCCTTCCTTCTTTCATTCTTTCTTTTAAGTGCTGAGGATAAACTCACGCATGCCAGTCTAAACAGTTATCATTGAGTGACATCTCCACTCTATCCTTTCCATTTCCCATGTCAATTGTCTTAGGAAGATATGAAAATGATTAATATTGCAGTTTGGATGTGAAGTGTCCCCCACAGGCTCACGTGTTTGAACACTTGCTCTCCAGCTGATGATGCTATTTTGAGAAGCTGTGGGTCCTTCAGAATGTGGGGGTCTCACTGGATAAAGGGGGTTACTGGGAGAAGGCCTTATAGATTATGCATGACCCTGGTTCTGGACAAGTTCTTTCTATGTCCTGAATGCATACTGGCTTGCCTAGAGATGTAACAGGCCATAACAGGTTTACACTATCATGTTTTTCTTGCTAAGGTAGATTCTATCTCCCTAAACCATAAGCCAAAATAATAAAACCTTTCTCTGTTAAGTCACTTCTTTTTGGTATTTCATCTTAACCATGAATTAAATAATAGATATAACTAACATTAAGTATCATTCGTGTATATATATATATACACATATACGTATATATACATATATATGTATATATACATATATACATATATATACATATATATGTATGTGTATATATGTATATACACACACACACACACACACACACACACACACACACACACACATATATATATATATATATATATATATATATATATATTTGGATAAGATCCACCCTATTAAACACAATCAAAATGAGTATTCAGGAGAGAAGAATGTAGAAGCCCACAGGTTCTACATGATGAAGGAAGACGTAAGCAAGGACAAGGTTAGACCATAGAAGGGATGGATGCAAGTGGGTACCAGACAGCATGAGTGAGGGAAGCGGTCAGCATAGACAACATGGAAAAACTAGGTTCCTCCATGAATGACATGAGGAGGGAGAGCCAGTCTATTTGCCTCTTCCCACGGGATTCCCCCAGCCAGCCCATCTGAGCCATAGTTGGGTGTAGTTGACTGTTGCTTTGTTTTTTTTTTTTTTACTTTTTGGGCTCTTTTGTCTTTAGGGACCCACCACACTGCTCCCCAATAAACTACACAGGGAAGCTTATTGTTTCATATGAATGCCCCGCTTTCACCTGACCTGTTGCTAGCCAGCTTTTCTTAAATTATCCAGTCTACCCTTTGCCTCTGGGCTTTTATCTTTCTCTATTCGATATACTTTTCTTTACTTCTTACTACATGGCTAGCTGTGTTGCTGGGTGGCTGGCCCCTGACGCCTTCCTCTCCTTCTCTTCCTGCTCCTCAATCTCTTCCTCCTAGATTTCTCCTCATATTTATTCTTTCTGCCTGCCTTAGTATTGGCCATTCAGCTCTTTATCAGACCAATCACGAGTTTTAGACAGGCAAAGTAACACAGCTTCACAGAGTTAAACAAATACAACATAAAAGAATGTAACACATCTTTGCATCATTAAAGAAGTGTTCCACAGCATAAACAAATGTAACACATCTTAAAAGAATATTCCACAGCAGTTGGGAGCAGACATGCCATGGAGGAAACACTCTGAGTTCTCTCTACTGGGAGATGTTCATTTGATCACGCATGGATGATCTCAAAGATAAGAAATGAATTAAGGGGAAGATAAAATTTGCTCTGTTCTAGCTACTTTTGGAATGCCCATAAAATGCAAAGAATTAAAAAATGTGTACACACACAGAGAGAGGTACATGCTTTGTCAGTCTTCTCAATGTCCCTGCTGTGCAAAAGGAAAAAGGTAGACTGGCTAATTTAAGAAAATCTTTGAACTTCTTTCCTGGCCTTACCTTACATGTTAAGAGCATATGCATCTTTTATCCCCTAAGACAAGGTCCCAGCCCTTCCTAGTCTGTATTCTAGTTAGCTAGCATAATATTTAGCACATAGAAGACTTTGAAAGTTCTGGATGAAGAAAGGAACAGAAGCATACATAAAGTTATAGACATGATACACATGGGAAGGAAAGAATAATCCTATTATGAATATCTACTGCAATAACTTTAATTATCAATTTATATAATGTAGCCAATTTAATGTCCTGATCCATGTGTTTGCCCTATATCCTACAGCTGGCAATGAGAAAAAGCCATGTTGAAATCTAAATAGTCACTCCAAAATGAGGAGTGCTCTAAACACATATGTACAACTAGTCCAAGAACAACCAGAACTTCTTTACTTTTGGAATTTTATGGGGAAAATCATAGAAGCTCAGAGTAAAAAAAATCACAACTGATAAATGTATCTGTGATAATATCAACCAACTGATGACAAAACAAAGATACTTCAACAGATACATCACGGAAACATCTGTTCATTGTCCAAAGAGAAAGGTGAGCACTTTCTTTATTTAAATATCCGTATTCTGTGAGCTGTGAGTCTCATCAAGTTGCCTAAGAGAGAAATGCCTGGTATGGAAGTGAGAGGTTCACAGGCCTCCACAACTAAACTGTGGCATGTTGGTAAGCAGTTTCTGTAGCGTAGACTGTCATTTATTATTGCTGATTTCTGTCTTTCAAAATCACCTTCGCAGCTATCCCTATAAATCTCTTACAATTAAAATGCCTTTTATTCGGTACTGACACAAGGCTTCAAAATTCCCAGGAAGTCACTAAAGTCTAATTTCATAGCTCTGATGTAATGTGTTTTTAAATGGATTTTCTATCACATATAATAAAACACACACACACACACACACACACACACACACACACACACACACACCTGGAAAACAAAACACAACCTCTCCTGAGACAGGGTCTCATGTATCACAGGCTGGTTTTGAACTCACTATGTAGCTGAAGATGATGTCAGACATCTGATCCTTCACCTCTGCCTTTAAAGTACAGGATCTTTCAGACACGTTCCATCACATAGGATTTATGTGGGGCTGGAAGTCTAACCCTGGGCCTCCTGCACGCTAGGCAATCACTGTACCACCTGAGCTATGCCACTGCATTCCACTCCTGGAATTTCATGTTTGATATGGAATCCTTAGCTGTCACCATCATGGAGGCAAGACTACTAGGAAACTCTCACCATCTATAAGCAGGATGATAAACATTTGGAGAAATAAACTCCTATAAGTTTCAGACAGATTGAGGCGGTCATGAGGGGGATATTTCACAGTGAAAATCACTTGAAAGATTTTTATCCATCACCTTTCATGATCAATCTATCTGGCGAAATTGAAAGAGGTCTGCGTGAGAGCTAGGAACTGCGGGTTAATTGTTACTGCATTGCACTTTGACAATGCTATCCCACCTGGCACACCTTAGCAGATGCTGCCTAAGCAGACTGTCACAAGTGAACAAAGAACTTCAATTTGCACAGGAGCCACTGTCACACGGTATTAATAAAGTCCCTTCTTGTTGTCTCAATAATGAGCTGTCAGGTGGCTTGCTTTGATTAAAAACAACAACAAACTTCCTGGTAGAAATAGACTTGTTTCGTGTGACATTCCTTCCCTCCCCTGGGATGGGATCCTCTGAGCTGCAGAATCTCCCCTCACATTACTGTGGTCCATGGCGGTAAGGACTTAGTGCTAAAATCAGGCCGATGGAGTGAGAGGCTGGGGAGCCAGTGAGCCCCAGTGATGGGTCCATCTCTCTTCCCTCTTGTGTTGGGATTACAAGTGTGTGTCACCACAGCTTCTAGCTTTAATTTTCCACGGGACTTCTGGGGGTTGAATTCAAGTCCTTATGGTAGAGTGCCAAGGACTTTACCAACTAGACCATCTTTCTAGCACGCCAGTACTGAAATCTTTAAAAGCCACTCCTCCGGTAGTGTGAATCCATATCCTGTGCAGAACGAAAGTCTTCATCATGCCGTGTTATAAATAGATTATTATTTATCAAGATCATATTTCTATCCCCTATGGATGCCTTCTCTTTCTCTTTCATTCGATCTGTGCCCTTTGTTGCCCCCGGGGCAGGACACGGGCTTCCGCAGCCCATTGCCTCTGAATCTTCCCCTAGAATCCAATTATCTGGCCCCCAGCAGCCCTGTCAGTGTCCTGACAGCTGCACGCTGCACGCCTGCCGGGCTGTCAGAGGTGAGAGACTACAAGGCTCCCATCAATTCCTCCCTGATTCCCACTACCGCACGGAAGGGAAGAGGTGCGCGCGGTCTGTTGAAGGGAGTTGGTTAGGGATGCCGGGGAGGTCAACGCCGGAGTGAAAGAAAAGGCTGAGGTGAAAATTAAAAAAAGGAAAAGTGCCAATACCATCCAGACAGGCGCTGCTGCTTTTCCATCCAGAACAGCAAGATTCTTCTCCCAGCTCCGGCTCAGCCTTTGTGGGAGACAGAGCACACACTCAGACTGATTTTAATTGAGATCAATTTAATGAGTGCCATCTTCCACAAGGTCCTCCAATTGATTGAAAACCAAAGGAAGCTCTTCTAAGTGGCGTCAAGTTTTTCTGTTGTTCCCCGCCCCCTCTCCAGAGCAGTGATTATCTGAATTTGGGGAGGTTATGCACTAAAAGAAACAGCATTTATTCCAGGCCTGCCTTAACATATTCTTTAAAATGGGGAATATTTGAGCTGAATTTTTGTGATCCTCTGACCTCCAATTATTTGCCAACAAGCAAGTACTTACTAGTGGCCCAGAATTGCAAACATCCCCTAAAATCTACCTGTCGCATAGACAGCAACCCTCCCATCTCATGGATTCCATTGTGGGAAGCTCGGGGCCAACACTTGGGTAACTGGCTGCCTCTATCTCCTGAGGTACACTTGCAGTGAGGAGTTCCAGTTTCAAGAATGGATTTGAAAAAGAAAAATGTGCAGCCAGTGAGAGAAGTCCTGAGTGAATGTATGTTGTTGACATGGACACAGCCACATCAAGGTCCCCAGTGCCTCAGCACCATGGGAGTGGCAAACCTTCCTTGGATTAGGGACAGAGGGACGGTAAAGCCTTCCTTGGGTTCAACTGCTAATGTCGACAGCCTGTACAAAAAGTGTTTGCTGTAGCTTTCTACCTGCCAACCATGTTTATAGCCCGAGACTGCTCCCCTACAGAGACTGTTCCTATCAAGATGAACTAAATCTGTGTCCTTGTTCAGCTGTGTATAGTAAATGCACATTGAGCTTCCAGGGTACTGTGGCTTCTCCACCCAAGAGCCCCAAATCATCCGATTCCAGCTTTACTGGGATGTGTCTTTGTGTCTGTCCTTTCTTTATTACCTTCTGGCCCCAGTTGTATCAATTCCTGGAGTCATTCAGAATGCAGCAGTAAAAGGTCATCTATGTCATAATGGAGACCTGTTGGCTATCGTTACAGCCAGAAAGAAACAAAACTTTCTTCATGTTCATCATACCTTATATAAGATCACACACACACACACACACACACACACACACACACACACACACACCAAATAGATACAATTTTTTTCTATTAAAATGCAAAATCCCCCTTAAACCAAAAAGAACTACTTATAGTACTTTATTTTTTACTTCTAAGATGTTTATGCCTCAGCTTTTGACATAGGTCAGTATTAGTTTCACAACAAATTAAACAGACTTCATTATAACCCAAATATCACAAAGTGGTACAAATAGCTAAATAAACTGATATGTTTTAAAAATAATAACTTCACCATGAAGGTGCCCCAGAATAGAGCATCATGTAGATATGAATTTGGAAAAACCTGGATTTTTCCTTGTTATCAGATGACCTCAATTCCTGTTACTTATAAATGCTATGTGTTTATTTATATCATAATAGGCACCCAACAGTACCTTGGTTCATACCTGTGCACCTTTGGTGTGTTTTTAAATCATGGCATGGGGGCAATTCTTGAGCAAAGAGGTATTTTATTTTAAAATTTCTCTAAAGCATTACCCTAGGCCCTGGTGCGGTTTGAATCTGAAATGTCCCCAGGCTCATGCTGTAGGTGCTCCTCCAGACTGTGGAGCTAGCTTGAAGGATGCAGAACCTTTAGGAGGTGGACCCTAGCTAGCAGAAGTACCTCACTAGATCTTTGAAGGTAACTCCTTCCTCTGGCTCTAGCCTGTTCTCTCTGCTTCCTGGTCAGCCATCACGTAGGGACCCTGCTATAGGCTCCCACCACCATACACTGTCATCAACGTGATGGTTTCTGGCTTCAGGCTCATAGATCATTAATTCATTTAATTAATAGATCAAAAGTTAATATTGTGAACATGACCATCCTACCAGAAGCTATCCACAGATTCAACCCTAATCAAAATTCTAGTGCTGTTCTTCACGGCAACAGAAAACAAAACTGAAAATTCATAGGAAAACACCAAGGACTCTAGAGAGCCATAAGGAACCCTGAGGAACAAGAATATTGCTGGAGGTAGCACCCCCGATTTCAATGAATTCCACAGAGCCGTAGTGCTGCGGGCACCACGGTACTGGCACAGCACTGTGTGATTCTATATCGTGGCAGTCAGGACGGCTGCCATCAAGAAATTAAACACAAACAAATACTGGCGTGGATCCGAACCGTTGGGGGACGTGTGAACTGGTGCTGCTTCGATGAAAATCAATGTAACCACTTCTCAAAAAGCTAAAAGTAGAGCTGCCATGTGACCCAGCTGTGCTGCTCCTGAGTATACACCCAAAGGACACTATTTCCCTGCACTAGGATGCCTCCACATGCATGTTTGTTGCTGCTCTATTCACGCACACACACACACACACACACACACACACACACACAAGCTAGGAAGTAGAACCAGCCTACAACTCCATCAACTGATGAATGGATAGGAATGGATAATGAAAATGTGGCACATATGCACAATTTGGGTTCTATTCAGCACTAAAAAAAAAAAAGTGTGAAATTGCACAGGAAAACGTATGGTCTTAGAAGTTATGTACTGAGCGAGCAAGGTATCCAGGCACAGAAGAACAAACTCCCTGCAGTGTGTTCTCTCTCACATGTAGATCTTAGCTTCCGTGGTTAGAGTTCTGTGTTTACGTTGGAGTGACTGCCCATAGAAGCCAAGAAACAGGAAGGCAACCATAAGAAGGAGAGGGATGGAGTGACCTGAAATACGTGATATAAAAGCAGAAGGAGAGAACCATGGGAGTACACAAGGTTAAACAGGGATGGACTGAAGGATACAGGAAAGGCAGAAGTTGAAGGGAGCGCCAACCCAAACTAGGATTTATGAAATAACATATAGAAACCTACTACTTTATACATTTACTAAAAGGAGCTTGAATGGAGGTCAGCTACTTGAGTAGATAATGCTGCTCCCAGAAGAAAAAAAGTTCTCAAATGAAAACCCAGTGCCAGGTACAGGGTACCTGCTATGAGTTGCTGGCCCTAGATCCCTCAGGACTCCACTAAACAATACAGGCTGCTGCTGTTGCTTTTGGTTGCCCATCGGAACTAGATGGTTAGACTATATTGCTCAAGTCACCACACACTTTAAATACAGAACACAGAAATCAAGCTGGAACGGAGCTGAAAGCCAGCCCTCTACCCCAACAAGTCCCCTGCTGGCTAGTGTCCACACTAGCAGAAAGTGCCAAGCAAGTGTTGGGGAGAGAAAACTCATCAATGGTCTTACTACCCAACTGTGGACATGAGTGCCACAATACTGTCCCCCAAAGCAAGCTATGCCTGCTGGTGCCACAGTGGCAAGATTCATCTGCGGGTCAGTGATAGCTTTATCATTGTATCTGAGACCCAATCCATGGGAGGGAATACATGTTTGGTATTATATAACTCATCAAAACGTTGTCCATGGCTGGGATAATGCAGGCCTTAGGGGGATCAGGTGCTACTGATGTTTTACAAAGTGAATATGGTGTTTATGCTTATACTAACAGACTGATGCTACTTCCATCCCAGGTCATAGGTGCTTCTTTTTGCAGTTAGCAACCGTGAGTGTAGAGACTCAGGACTGGTTAACACACTAAGAATGAAGTGCCTGCTAGGTACTCAGCCCTAAATAAGTCATCTATAGCATACTCTTCAGCTCGAAGAATATCTCAGAAGTGGGGGTGGAGGCATTAAAACAGAAAAAGGGCGGTGGAAGGCTAATGAAACTCCATATTCTGGATATGGCACATCCCTTACAGTCATGAGCGCATAGCAGCCATGATAAACTTCACCAAGAGAAGGACACAAAAGTGAGAGAAAGACAAGTTGGGGAAAAAGAGGGATTCAGCAGGATTGGGTTGGGCATAAGAGAGGGTAACAGGTAGTAAAGAAGATCATAGTATATTGTATATATGTGTGAAATTGTCAAAATAAAAATAATACTTAAAAAAGAAATCTTATCATTTGGATATGATAAAAAATATGTTTTCCTCAAATCAAATTCAAACATCTATGTGATAATCATGTTGTGACACAATCACCAATGGGAACAAACTTTGATCAACCATACCAAGGTTTCTTTCCTAGACTTTGAACAAAATGATGATCATTATCCCATAAAAAGGTAATCACGGGATGCACCAAAATCTAAAAGATGTAGCCAGATTGCTGATCAGTTTTTAAAATACTGAATGTTTGTGATACATGTGATATTTCTCAGCCTTTTAATTTGTCATATATGGTTGTCATTTCTTATTGTAAATAAATTCTTGTGTTCAAAAATGAGAGAGGAAAAAGAAGGATGGATGGGAGGGAGAGTGATGGATGGATAAATGATAGATGTATGGATAGATGATAGATAGGTAGATAGATGTTAGATAGATAGGTAGGTAGGTAGGTAGATAGACATACATACATACAGACAGACAGACAGACAGACAGATAAATAGATAACAGACAAGACTCCTGGTGATAGCAAGTTAGTTTGTTGCAGACACACTAAGTCACTTGGAACAACTTGAAACTGCATCCCCAAATTGTTCCAAGTGTTCCCGTCTTAAAGAACAGTAATGACAAAAGGTGGATTCTGAGCCCACCGGGTTTCATTCAGATCTTCCCCAGAAGAGGCTCTACTCTAAGCAAAAGAACTAAAGATAGACCAGGAGCCACAGGTTAACCCTAAATTCCAAATAAGTTCCATTTAACTAAAGGGGTCCCATCATCTAGGTCTTCATTAGGGCCAACAGTATCTTGACTCCTAGTTTGTCTAATTATAGAAATCAGTTCAGTGAGATAAGAATTCTGAATACACAATGTCTGACACTGTAGCATTTAAAGATAAAAGAGAATATTTATAAATTTGAAATTGTCCATTTTGTCTCAGACACAAACATAAAAAACATCAACTATTGTGATTATTTGAATGAGAAATGCCTTCCATAGGCTCAGGTATTTGAACACTTGGTCCCCTGTTGGTGGCACTCTTTTGGGAGACGGTACAGTCTTGTTGAGGGAAAAGAAGTTACCTCAATAGGGATTTGAGAGTGTACAGCCTCATTGCACTTCCAGTTCATTCTGTCCATTTCATGTCTGCAGGTTTGTGGATGAAGATGCAATCTCTCAGTTCCCTGTTCCTTCCACCATACTTGCCCCTTGTTATCATGGTGGAGTCTCATCAGCCTGGAACCATAAGCCAAAACTAACTCTGTTCCTGAAGTTGCCTTGGTCATGCTGTTGTCTCAAAATGGCAGGAAAGCCATACAGTTTTAAGTGCATATTTGACAGTTTGGACCATAGGACATTGAAAGATGATAGAGAGGCAATTCACAATGTCTCAGGAGTTATCTGCAGTGCATAACCAGAGAAATATAATTGTCAGAGTGCCTCAAGATTCCTATAGATCAGTGAGATCGTATCCTGTTTAGGAAAGGAGAAAAGACACAGATAGTCACACCACAAAGAGCACGTCCTGGTGAGCAACAAATACTGGGAGTTCTCAGTTTTCATGGCTGTGATTTCCATGAATTTCACCAGTCACCAAACAGGACTCAAATTTCCATTGCTGTAGTGTAATTAAAATTGTGTGAAATATAAAAAATGTGAACAGCTCTTGAGCCCACAAGTCACTGAGCAAATAATAGCTGTGCAAGATGATCAATGACCAGTTATGTCATGCCATTCAAAGTCTGTCTGTGATTGGTCATTGCCCACCTCTTATTTAGTTCATACCAGACAATAAAGCAGGAAGTTTTGTTGCCTAATTATATCCCAAGGATGAACCCATGTGATGTTTGACCGAAATGGATTATCTACAGAGAGCACTGGTAAATGAAAAGGATATAAGCTAAAGATTAAGACAAGAGGAGGCAAGAGGGCTCAGTGGGTAAAGCACTTGACTTGATGTGGAAGTGTGGGGACCTGAGTTCGAATCCCTAGAGTCCATGTATAACTGAGCACTATAACAAGCACCTGCATGTTCCTACCTTGAGAGGGGAGGCTGAGAGAGGAGAACTTCTAGAAACTTGTGGACCAGCTAGCCTAGTACACACAGAGGCAAACAACAAAGAGACCCTATCTCAAACATGGAGGGAGGCAAGGGTTAACACACCTGAGGTTGTCTATGTCTTCCACACACACACACACACACACAAGCGCACACAACACAGACACAAATACACACACACACACACACACACACACAAGCGCACAAGCACACACACACAGAGAGACATCACAAACATATACAAAACATTATGAGGAAAACATTCAAAAGAGCAATAATACTATATGTGAAGTTGGTGTTTAATATAAGTAGACTTAGAGGAAAATAATACCTGGGCAACCTTATGTGACACCATTGCCACTTGAAATGTGGTTCATTGGCAGAGGAATCCAGTGAGGGAAAGCTAACCAGACACCCAGGGAAAGTTCTGGGCATGCTAAAGGATTAGGATATCACAGAAGAAGTGACTTCAGCAAAATATTTCAGCTCAAAGGGATACTCAGCTATTTCACAGCACTGGGGGTGCCAGGGATCACTGGTGGAAGCCAGTCCACACTTATTGCAGAGGGCAGCAATTCTCCAAGGCAAAGAGAAGAGGTTTCTCCCCATTGTAAGTTATACCATGGGAGCACTGTGTAAACTACTCTTACATACTTCTGTAAAAACAACGTAAAACATGTTAGTTCTCAATGGTTCCAATGCTTTACCTTACAAGGAGGTAAACTGGTTTTAGTTATACTATTGCTCCTCTCCTCTATACATTTATAACCCAACAACAAGAGAACGTTTAAAAATATTCTGACAATTTTTTTTTTAAAGATTCCAATGTAAAGATACCATTTGCCTCATTGATCACCGAGTTGTCTTTGCATAATTTCATCACGGGGATCATCCCTTATAGCCTTGCAGCCCTGCGCAAAGTGAGGATGACTTGTACAGGAAAAGGGTGTTCCATGCTTATTAATTAGCCTCTGGGTAAATGACAAGGAAAATACAACTCTGCATTGCCAGATGCTTAAAGGAAGAAAGAATGGTAATGCTAAATGTTAGCCCTCTGGCAGAAACTTGAATTCCTAGGCACTGTAGGTGACTCTGCAAATGGGTTTTAAGATTCTGATAACCACGCTTCTGTCCCTATCCCTTCAGCTACTGCTCTTCATAGAGGAACAGCTAACAGATCTCATCCTCCTGTCTTATACATAGTCTTGACCATATGGTGGTGACGCTAAATATTATCAAAGACGCTGCTATGTTCTAGTCCAAGATCCTGGGCATGGAAGTTATGACTATCAATGGAAACCAGAGAGTACTTGGTCTTGGAGACTGGAAATATAACCAACAGAAGGTGGGAAAGGAATTTGATCCCCAAGCAGCTCACCTGGAAGGTTCCTAGGACAAATGTGTGACCACAGAAGTTCCTTTGAAGAAGGTAATCAAGCCCCTCAGGGTTGTGATGTCCCTGTTGAAAAGGACCCAGTCTGCAGAATAGAAGCAAAGGGCCTATTATGTTCATCTACTGCTGAGATCCTGATAGAAATCTGATTGAGGTGTCCAGCTATGTCTCATCGTGACTGGCACTGGCCTTCCTCGTTCTGTCCCCCAATGTATCATCCTCTCCCTTGTTGTCAGCAACCTTTTGCCCAGTCCCAGAGACCTCCAAGAACTGAGAACTTTGGCATGTTATACATCCTGCAAAAACTGTCCAGGACAGATTTATGTCCAAAATGTTGTTTCGAGATGGACTCCATCTAAGCCACTCCAGTAAATGACTAGTCTTTCCATTTGAAAAGAAAAAAAAATCTGATGACCATTTAAATGCATCCACTGACAAGCACCAGGTGTAAGCCAGCCTTCTATGACTGAACATATCTACTTCAGTACATGCCTACCGGAGAAGCATTCGCAGGAGCAGAACCACAAAAGGGAAGCACAAAACTGCAGATTGACTTTCCCTGTGGACCACAGAAAGACGGAGCATCCGAAGTCAGATACAGGGCACATTCCTACCAAAGCACATGTATACAAATGTATACAAATGGGTGTATATTAATATGACAGGGATACATAGCATATTCATACCACAACTATGTGTATATAAATATGACAAGAGAAATAAAATGGCCAGATGGCCAAAAACAAAAACCAAACAAAAAAAGAAAGAAAGAAAGAGAGAAAGAAAGAAAGAAAGAAAGAAAGAAAGAAAAAGAAAGAAAGGAAACCTACAGCAACACAAAGGAATCTGGCAAGGATACTGTAGAGTGAAGAATCCACCAGGTTTGAATCCATGAAAGAACTAATAGTGGAAGCCGGGCAGTGGTGGCACACACCTTTAATCCCAGCACTGGGGAGGCAGAACCAGGTGGATCTCTGTGAGCTCAAGACCAGCCTGGTTACAGGACAGCTAGATCTGTTACACAGAGAAACCTTGTCTGGAAAACCAAAATAAAACAAACAAACAAAAAGAACTAATGGTGAACAAATAATCTACTCAGGAAAGGAGAGAGCAAAAAAAAAAAAAAAAAAAGGTTAATCCAGGGCTTCTGTGATGTGACATGTTCTCTGTGTGGTCAGAACAGTGAAGGACTTGGGGGTATTTGCTTTGCAAATGCTGATCAAGCTGCATGCTTCATATCTGTCTATTTTTCTGACTAGACACTATACTTTAACAAAAAGTTAGAAATGAAAGTAAAGACTATTGTTTTACTATATGCTATAAGCATTTGTAATGGTTTCATTGAAGTATTAGCAAAGGTGACTCAGAAATGATCTCAGAAACTCTGGAGCGACTCCTGGGTGTCCACGAGGTTAAATGTATTTTTAAAATAATATTTGAACACTATGCACCTCTGCTATTAGGTTGTAATTGATTACAGAAAAGCAATGGCCAGAAGAGCAAAGCCTTTCATGTAGGAAGTTAGTGGTGCCATGGAGCTGGGCTGGTGTCCATTGTCTGTTCCTCTGCCATGTACTCCCTCACTAGAGGAGAAGAAAAGGAGTGAGCAGGGAGAGGGAGGAGGGGGAGAATCAATTTCACTTAAGAATAATTGATGAAGCATCTAAAATTAGCATGTAATACATTTATTGCCAAATGAATAAATACATACTGCAAACGTTTCTGGGTGTTCATTTCTCATACAGCAAACAGCAGCATATCATGAGTGACAGGGGGAAAAGCTCTTCAGAGCCCTCAACAGCATTTAAGAGGAAAAGGAGCTTCTAACAGCAAAAAGTTTTGAGAATCCCTCTTAGGAAATGTAGGGTCTCCAATTATTTTACAACTGTCTCGCCTACATGTAAATAAGCCCTTTTCTGGCATTTGAAAACTTTAGAAGTAGTTAAAATATTCATCATGCAATCAATTCTGTTGGCAAGTTTTATTCTAGCAGGCAGACTCCTCCAATGACAGTCAGTGTTCAAAACTGGCCTCTGCCTCAATCATCTTTTCCCACTGACCAAACAGAGGAGGGACAGACGGCAAGATAACTGCTGTCAACGTATTCAGTGAGTGAACTATGGTGCAATCTGGCAGAGGGAGGAGGAAGCAGCTACTTCTTATTCAGAATAGACCTTTGGTCATAATAGAATTTCAAAGTTGAACAAAATGTGATTTTTCATTGTATTTTTATATGTACTTTTCTATTATAGGTATTCTATAAAGTAAGTTGTTCCCATGAGGATACAGGACTTAATAAGAATTTATTCAGTGTCTCAAAATATACAAATAGGAAATCATAGCTACTATTTCATCAATTCTTTGAAGTGGTGGAAATATTGAATATAATTTCAAAAACCTGAAGGCTCATCAGGGCAATGTTCTTATCGTCTCAGGAACTATTTCAGAATGTATTGCCCAATTAATGAGATTGGTCTTTTGTAAACTAAAAATAAGGTCATGATCTGACTCAGACTTTTAAATACACATATATTCATTAAAAATAAAATTATCACCCTTAGCCACCACAGAAGTGCAGATTAAAACTACTTTGGCAATCCATCTTACTCCAATTGGAATACCTAACATTAAAAAAAAAATGACAACAAATGTTGGCATGGATGTGGAGAAAGCAGAATATCTATTCACTACTGATGGGAATGAAAACTGATTCAACCACTATGGAAATAAGTGTGCAAGTTCCTCAAGAAACTACAGTTAGATCTGCCACACGATCCAGCCATGGGAATATGCACTACTGGCATATTACCAAAAACCTCCATATCCTACTAATAGATACTTGCTCATTCATGTTCATTTCTGTGCTAATTCACAATAGCCAGGAAATGGAAACAGCTTCGTTGGCCATCAAATGATGAATGGATAATGAAAGTAGGATATGCGTACACAGTGAGGTTATTATTCACCTATAAATAAAAATGAACTTTGAAAGTAAGTGGATGGAGCTTTAAATAATCATTCTGAGTGAGGCAACCCACATTCAGAAAGACAAACACATAGTCTGTCTCATGTGTGGAGGCTAGCATTGAGTCTTTGTACATGTGTGTTTAAATTGGAGTACCCAGAGAAGGTAGGAAACTAGTAAGGGGTCATGGGAGGATGTGAAGAGAAGGGCATTGAGCAAAGGTAGGATGAAGGGGGCAAGGGGAATGATGGGATCGGTCAGGATTATGAGGTAGGGGATGGGAGTGTCGAGTAGAGGAGGAAGTGTGGGGATGGATAGATTAACAATAGAGGCTTTTGAAAATGTCATTTGGAAATTTACTACTGTAGAAGCTTACACACACACACACACACACACACACACACACATGCACACACACACACACACACACACACACACAAGAAGTTTAAGTGGAGTTACTCAATAAAGGGGAAACAAGGTTTCTCTCAGCCATGAGTCAAAGAGGGGGGGACTAGGTGGGGCCCATTGAGCACCATAAATGGGAGAGCTGCAATAGAGAATCTACTGAGGCATTTATAGATGGAGATTTCAAATTAGTACCACAGTGGGAAGATCTATACTGAAAACGAGCTCAGGAGATTTGCGGGGGTGCCTGAATAGTCCTTTACTGTGTAGCAATTGGCACCTGCCTGAAACTGAGTTACAAAGGGCGAGGACATCAGGCAAAGGCCATGTGGACAGAAACACATCACCCTAGGGGACCAGCCAGACAGGACACCATACAGTTCATGGGTCAAGGCACAATGTCTGACAGTCAATGAAATATTTATCAGATATGCAAAGAAGCAAGAAAACAAAAGGCTGGTCACTAGGAGTAAAATTATGCAAAATCAACATGGAAACAACACAGGTGATGGAATTAGCAGCAGAGATGTTGCAAACGATCCAACTCTCCCCAGTTGATATGATAAGGCAGGGAGCAGAAGAGCGGATTAAATGGAGGCATGGACGATGTATAAGAGTCCCCAGATCAGAACTTAAAGTGAAATCATGACATTTCACATATGGTATCACACTGAATACAGTTAACAGCAAAATGAATACAGTTAACAGAAATTTAGTTCCTGTAGAAGAAGATGTGAAATCCAAATCAGTCCCAGGCATTTGTTTTTTAAGAAAAAAAAATAAGGTATACTCAGAGATCTCTGTCTCCAAATTCAACATTCACTCTATGTACGAGGCAAGCATTGTTCTGATGCCAAAACCTTAAAAAAAATACTGCAGGAAAACCACAGACAAATTTTCCCCCTAGACACAAATACAAGACCCCTTAACAAATCTTCATCTAATCAAATGCAAAAATGTAAAAAATATGGGTAATATAGTAGGGCCACATGGAATTTATTCCAGGAATGGAAACAAATTCCAGTTTTAATGAATGTAATTCCCCATTTTAACAGACTACCAAAACATATATATCCTCATGATACAGTCAGAAAAAGTAATAGAAAAAAAAAATAAGCAAATTTCCAAAGTAAACGTCCTCAGCTTGATAGAGGTAATCCCTGAAAACCTAAAACTGACATTCTATTTAATGATGATAGACTCACCAGTTTTTACCCAAGAAGGAAATGAGGCAGCAATGTCTACCACATGGACTAGCACTACAAAGGAGGTCCTAAGACATACAATAACAGCAAGCAAATAAAGAAACGCATGTTGTCCAGAATGGGAGAGAAGAGAAACTGATATTGTTTGCAGCCCATGTGTCACTTAAGCATCAAAGCTTAAGGCCATCTGCCAACCAGACCAACTATTCAAGCTTTGTAATTCGTATAATGTATGATAAGCATAAAAATCATTGTATTACTGTATACTGTCAATGAGTAAACAACTGAAATAAAACTGATATCTAAGATGTAAAAAATTTTGTAGTTCAAGATCTGCACATTTAAATGTGCAAAATACTGTTGGAATGACAGCTGAAGACCCAAATAAATGAAGATGTGTATGGTTATGTATCTGAAGCATTGGTATTATTAAGAAAATAGTTCTTCCAAAGTAAACCTATAGATTCCTTATAGCCTTAAATAAAATGTACATGTAAACAGGGTGGGTGATGAAAAATTCTTTTGAATAAATTCTATATATTTAATTATGTTCCAAAAAATAATAAAATAAAATTTACATGTAAACATAAAAGATCCCTGAGGCAGGTGGGAGAGCTGGCCCTGAGGTCAAAGGGGCAAGAGAACTGCCTGTCACCAGCTGCAACACTCAGGAGAGCAGGCCCTGCACCTCACTTGGGCGGCACAATAGAGCCAACCCCATTGGCAGGTGTGGGCAAGCCAGCCCCAATATTGTGAGCATGGAATAGCTGTCCCCATTACTCACCTGTCATGTGGTAGCATGTGCAGGAGAGAGATGTGTCTCCCCCACCCCCCCATTAAGGCCCAAGGCAGGTGGGAGGGCTGGTCCTTCCTGAGGTCATAAGACCGGGAGATCTAGCACTGCCCCTCATCTGCTATAGCACTCAGGAGAGTGGCTCCTATGATACACCTGGGCAACATGGTAGAGCTGGCCCTGAAGAGGTAGGTGTGGGAGATCTGACCCTGAGGGTATGAAAGCAGAAGTGCCTGCCTCTCTCCAGCTCATCACTACAAAGGGTGAACTCGCCAAGACAATGCAAGAGATCTCACCCTGGTGGTGAGGACAAGGGAGAGCTGGAGAACTGACCAACCCTGAAACTACCCAGGCCAGAGCCAGGGTATTGTGTTGGCCCACCCCAATATCCACCTCATCTGTGCTCTACTGGAGCTGGTAAAGAAACCGGTCTTGCAGACCCAAAGCTACAGGATTTCCACAACACAGGGCAACAGCAGGATAACCAAGAGGAGTACCAGTGAGAGCCCAGCATCAAAAGTGTAAAAGAAACCAGAGGTCTTGAACCAGACCAATGACTCTTTGCAATGAATACTTGCAAGCAAAGACATATGGACAAAAGGATTTACTGTGTGACTCACCATGTCACACTACAGCTTCCATGATGAGATTCTCCCCACCCTCTTCTTTTTTTCCTTGTCTTTTTTCTCTTAAATTTTATTTGGGGGAGCTGCAAGGACAGAGAGTGGATACTCAGGGATGGGAAATGAATGGGATAGAGATGCATGATATGAAAGACACAAAGATTAAACAAAAAGAAAGTAAAAAAAAAAACAAAACATAAAAGACCTAGAAAATCCAAAGTAACTTTAAGACTCAGAACAAAGAGTTCTACCATTTGATTTGAAGACTGATTACAGCTGACAGTAATCAACACTGTATTGTAGTGCCTTTCAGATGGGCAGATAGATTGATGAAACAGTGAAGACTACAGAAGCAACCTTTTGTAAAGGTTCAGGATCAATCCATTCAAGAAGGAAACATCTTGTCAACAAATGCTGCTCAAGCAGGTGCCCTCCACACTCTGACTTCTTTGTGTGCATCTCTTGTATGATACAATAATTAATTCCAAATCCAACTTCAAGGGCCGGGGAGATGCCTCAGCGCTAAGAGTTTTTGCCGTGTGAGCAGGAGGACCCGAGTTTGAATTCTCAGCGTCCATATAAAAGCCAGCCGTAGTTCCTATGCATGTCTGTAACCCCAGTGTTTGAAAACAGACCGGGCAGGTCCCACAAGTTCATTGAACAGTCAGCCTCGCTGAAAATGGTGAGTTTAAGGTTCAGGGAGAGACCCAGCATTGAGGGAAGAAGATGGACAGCAATAGAGAAATACACTTGACATTTTACCCTGGCCTTTTCATGCACATGTACCAATGCACACACGTGTACATACATTCACACACACATGCATACCCCCCACACACAATAAGATGTGCTTGAAAAAGACTTTTATCTAAAATACATAAAAAGTTTTGAAGCTTAATAACATACAAACAACTACAAACTCAAAGTAGAGAAAATATTTGAACACATTTCATCCGAAGACATAAACAAATGAAAATAAAAACACAAAGAATTGTTCAGTATCATCAATCATGAGAAATTAAAACTCTAAGAAGATCCTCCTGCAAATCTATTTTTGAGTTTTTGAAATTAAAAAGCCTAACTATCCCAAGTTCTGGCTAGGATGGGGAACAAACTGAACTCTCACAGACTGCCAGGATGGACAGAAAATGACATGACTACCATGGAAACCAGCCCGGGTATATTTTACAGAGACCTAGACCCACTATTTGGACCAGCCATTCTACCCTCAGCAAAGATGAGCAAATATTTCTCTAAAAACATGTAGATTAATATTATTTTTAATCTCTCATATTTTGTGCATACATGCATGGCATGTGTGTGTATGTATGTGTCTGTATATGTGAATGACTATGCCACAGTACATGTATGGAGGTCAGAGAGGAACTTCTTGTGTCAATCCTTGCTTTCTATCCTGTTGGAGACAGGGTCTCTGTTGTTCCACTCTGTGATCCAGGCTACCTGGCCTGTGGCTTTCTGGAGATTCTCCTGTTTCCACCTCCCATTCCAAGGTAGGAACACTGGGATTGTAGATGCATGTTTTTGTGCCTGGCTTTACCGGGTTATGAGACTTGTGATGCTCTTCACACTTGCACAACTAGCCCTTGACCTACTCAGCCATCCTCTGGAATCCCACTCATTGTATTTTGTAAAGCTTTATCAGTAACAGCAACAAACTGGAAACAATTCAAATATGGGACAGGAGAAGGAGTTTGTGTGTGTGTGTGTGTGTGTGTGTGTGTGTGTGTGTGTGTGTGTGTGCTTATAAAATTATAGTGTATATAGTCACAAAACTTTGGTATATACATAACTACACATTAGCACACAATCATACTGCTGAATACACTCATCCATAGAAAGCCACTAAGATCTTTGGAGGCAGCTGATACGTTTATTTTCTTGACTGTGGTGATGTTTTCTTGGGAGCATCATGGTCAAAACATACTTTAACTGTGTGCAGTCTACAACGGGCCAAACATAACTCACTAAAGGTATTCAAAGAATTAAAGAGTCCAGACACCATGCCATCATGCCAATAACATATCAAAGTAGCATTCATGAACTGTACTTCTCCTACTCCCTGACCTCTGTCTGTTCTTTCAAGGCTTCCCCATAGCATGTAGTACCCATCACTTGTGTGTTTGAATTTGAATAATAAAGAGAGCAGAGGGCAAAAACAGATTTGATTCCTGTCTTTTTGCCCACCAGAAAAGAGAGCTTTGGTAGACTTAAAAAAAATATATGAACAAGACCTTAAAAAGGAAGAAAATAATCCTGATTTATTACTTACGTTACTGGGAGCGATCTGGCAGGAAACAAAACCAGCAGTTAATCTGCCAAGCAGAAAAAATGCAACCCCTTTGCTGGTTGTTACACAGCGTTCGGCTGTTTTATAGTGGGAGTCTATCAAATTCAATACATTTTACATGATTGCAAATTCCTTAAAATCCAACAGTGTAACAATGAGAGAATGGGGTACTTTGCAATAACAAATTTGGTTATTCTTTATAAATTCTACTGTTTTATTTTTAATAGTAACAAGACACAAAATGCTATCAATGTTATTTTAATACAAATGAATATGTGTGCTTTAATGTGCATATGAAAAGATAAGAATTGCTCTGCCTCTGTACTCAGCCATATAAAATAACAATAAGACAATCTTATGGGTAAAATGCATCTATAAATATCTGGATAATATTCCATAAATTACACATTATTCTGCCCCACCTCCATCCTTGGTGGAGTAAATGCCCTTAACCAAAGATGCAGGCTGGGAAGAGATGATGCTCTTTATCTTTTCTGCTTAAGCTCTAGTAAATGCAATCCTAAGTGGGCAGCTATTTGCAGAGTAATATGAGATGACACCTGGGACAACCCAGAAGTGTTTCAATTATCAGTGAGGAGCCTAGCCTGGAAGTAGATTGCTTGCTCAATTTTTGTTTGGGCCTATAAGGTGACAATCTTCAAGCCCCCTTGCTGAATGTGATCTACCCCACCCATACCCCTTATGACCACTAAGAGCTTCTTTAGTGCTGATGTCTTCCTGGTCTCAGTCCTTAGCCATCTGCCATGCCTAAGCACCCTCCCTGTTTCTTCTATGACATTGATCCTGACCCAGAGGGTCTCCACCACCCAAGCACATCTCATCTCAACATGAGGATCCCTTTTGCTCTGGGAGTATCCATCTCATTCCCTATGTGTTTGGGATATTCACCCATAGAACCAAAATTTGCTTTCATTTTCTCATTCCCTAAATCTAGCTTAGTTTCTCAAGATCAAAACCTTTTTCTCCCACTCCAGGGCCATGGACAGGAGGCTCTTGTTCTCTTGTGCCCCAGCCACTGCCTTTCAATCTTCAGGCCTGTCCTGCTGAAGTTCATGGCACCTAAGGCCCCATTTCCCTTTTCTGCACCTCATTCAGAAGTTTCAGAGCTCACTGTGTCATTATTCTTAGAACCTTCCTCATCGTTCACCATGGCAACTTCTCTAACATCTGGTACTTCCTAAACTTGTCCCTAGGTCTACTCCAGTCCAGGGAGGTCCACGTTCCCAGAGTCTGAGACCTTGCTAACCTCAGATGACTACTCACAACTCACCTCTGCTGCCTGTTAATTTTCAGCTGTTAACACTTCTAGTTGCTTTGAAGATTTGGTTTATGAGACTAAGTCATAAAAATCAGAAAATAGCCATTATCTTTATGGAATAAAAAATTCCCCCTTTGATTAAGGCAAGCCCATTTTGAATGCCACTTTCCATTTTTATCTGTCCCTTCATCAACTGACCCTATCTCCTTCTTGTCAGACTTTCCCCATCTCTCCCTCAAGCCTGAATCTCCTCTCCATCCCATACCTTGTTCTTTAGGCAATCCCAGGCCATCTTGCCTCCCTGGAAATGTGTCTTTGCAATAGTGACCTCTATACCAGAAAGCTGCACCTCTTCTCTACATTTGTATTCCTTCTTCAAGGTGGAATTCAAATGTCTCTTTCTCTGAATGCATTTCCCACCAGCCATAGCATGATTCATTCCTATGTGTATCATTGACTACTCACTAAATGCCAACCATAACTGGGGATCTACAGATCAATCGGTGAGTAGAAGAGATGGAAATACCGACCCTTGTGGAACTCCCCTTTCAATGAGAGGATGGTGGTAACAAACTAGAAAGATGATAAGCAGAATTATCTATTAATAAAAGTACAAAAGACCAGGACAGAAAAGTAGCAAGGACTGGGAGGGGGATGAGAAGTTGCAATGTTGACTGAGGTGGTCTAAGACAGTCCTATTGACGAGATGACCTGAGAAAGCTCCTGAAGAAACTGAGTGGAACTAGCACACAGGAGCTGTATGACTGTGTTCACTTGGTGTCCAGTTGAACTGAAAATTCTGTGAGAACATGTCTGGTGCATATTTGTGTCTTAAGCTTCCAGAATGATTCCCAGAATCTTGCAGAAGATGTAAAAACTTTATGTGTAAATTGAAAATAAAGCTGACAGCATACTCTGCTTATTTATCCCTGTCTGGGTACACTTCACATTCTCAGGTGACTTTTCTCAGGGTAACACTACCAATAGATAACAGAGTGAAAGATGACACACCTCAATTATCATAAAAGCAACATGCTCCTGCATTCAGAGCTTGTAAAATAAATAGTTAAAAGATAATTGTCCTAAGTGTTGATAGAGTAAAGCTTAAACTAAATTCTTAGCATTCTCCAATCCCTTTATGAGTCTAAAATGCAAAGAAATTTAATTTTTGCTTGCTATTTTATTAACCTAAATGACCAGAAGTGTCATGCAATTTGTAATCAGAACTACAGTGATTCACTACAGCTCTCTGAAAGGAAATTTATTGCTATTTCATCTGAAATGAATTCTTTGAAGATATTGCAACTTCCCCTTTGTTAAAAACATGGTAATCTAAAAGTAGCTGGAAACCTATACTTAAATTATATTACTGGATCAACAAATGTTACATCAAAGGAAACAATTTCAGAGAGACCACATGATGTATACTGTGTATAAGTCTCAATCAGAATAAATCAGAACTTAGAAACTAACTGGAAGCCTCTACATTTAGACCCTTCAGAAAATGAGTTAGTCTGACTCAGGAGAAGAACAGAGTTAGGCTTAAGCTTATTCAGATTTCATCACTGGAGGGTCAAGCTATCTCTGGCGCATCTCTTTCCTTTGTTCTTTTATAGTGTAGACATATACGTGGCTCTCACTCGGCATGATGGACTCAAGAGTAAGCCTAAAGCAACAGGTTCAAAAGGTATCTTTCATGTTTCCGACCTGAGATTACAGTTCTAAAGAAAGCCCACGAATACAGGCTAGAACTATACTTTGGTCTTCATTGAAGCATTTAGTCTGCTTGTTAGAATGATAGCTGATCAATAAAACTGAAGAGAAAAAGAGTGTTTGATGTATGATCATCTGTTATACTCTAAATAAAATGTCTTCATATAAGCATTATGGTCTTTATGAGGGTCTCTGATGGTCTCTCTCTCTCTCTCTCTCTCTCCTTCCCAAAATTATGCAGCAACACACAAAGTTGTTTTGTTAACAAGCCAATTTCAATCAACTAATTGATCACTGTACTGAGAAGAAGGCAGGCCAAATCGACTATCAGCAGGCAAGAGTGCAGTGATCAATTATTGATGTCTGCATGGGCAAGAGTTAGTGTTTTCACATATGCTGTTCTTGGCTTCAAAGGATGATAACACCCTGCTTCATGGAATAGACATGTGATGTAGGAGAAAACTTAGCTTGAGATCTGGAAAGGAGGGGAAACAGTGGGGAGAAGATAGGCAGATGCTGTATTCAGCTGTCCCTCTTTACAGATACTCTTTTTGCTAAAATCTTACATTTACATCTTTTATTTAATAAGGCAAACAAGTCATTCAAAGAATACAAACTAGCTGTCTCCCAGGACCATAATAAATGAGAGAATGATGCTGTATCTGTTGGGGGTTGGATAGGAAAGCAGAATCCACTCTCTCAAGTGGGAAAAGATTTTATCCAGAGCTCTAGCAGAACACAGAAATGGAATCATGAACATGAAGTTGGAGCAATCTGTTCCCACAAACCCTCAGTGGAGTGTGTAGGGGAGGACTCAGAGACTGTCATCTGATCTGAGATAAATTAAAACAGAGATGGGAAGGGCCTTCGGCACTGAACTGAGCTTGCAGGTTGGAGATGTAGGGAATGGGTCAGTTTTAAGCTTGAGAGACAATTGATGAGGCCACATAAGAATCAGCTCTGGAAGGCAGCTACTGAAAGATGCTCCTTGCTGTGACAGACAGCCTGGGTGTCAGCACTTGTCTGCCTTCCTCCAATTCACTCCATCTCTATCACCTAGGAAAATCTCAGTTGCCTTGCCTTTCCTTCCAAACCCTGCAAGGCTCTCCAGGGATATGGAGCACTTAGAAATCGACACTTTATCACAGCCATTGTCCCCATTTTCTCTTTTACTCAGAAGAGACATGAAAGAAAGGGACACAAAAGAATGGCTTTCTGTGAATATTTACAGCACAATATTATGTCATTAGAGAATGCACTGAACAATGGTGATTAAATACCAAGTTGTACTTACTGATAATCATTTCTAATAATTACAGAGCTTAAAATTACCTTGTACAATATAATCATTTTACTCATTACCCAAGAATCTGAAGATCGTTACCTATTATCCCTTTTTTCCTAACAAATTAACCTCCAGTTTCTTTTAAAAACCTGTCTCAATATAGACCAAGCAAGGCAGCCCTCCTCCCCACTCTGCATTTCACTCCTCCTGCTGTACTGGCAACTCCACGGACGGAGCTGAGTAATAATGGTAAATGCTTTCATCTTCTTCTTCAATTTTGCCTCTCATTGATTCCGCACAGCAGAGTTTGAAAAAACATACAATTAGCATTGAACAACAGTTATGTCACTGAATCCTGTTCTGGTTGAGCCATATAAATTTGAGATTATGAAAAAAATAGAAATTTCCATTAAAGTAATACTTTTCAAAAGAAATCATCTAAAAGATTATGCTACAAAAGTCTTTTGTTCTTTACTGTTAAAATGATCTAGGTGGGATCCAGTGACATGGCTCAGTGGGTAAAGTGTTGGCTGTGCAAGTGAGAGCATGAATCCAGATTACCAGCACCTCGTAAAATCTGGGCATAGCAGTACACATTTGGAACCTCAACAGTGGGTAGAAGAAGAGGGGAACACGGAGACAGTCAAAACTCAGATTTGCTGGCCAGCCAGGCCTGCCTAAAGAGCAAGCTCCAGGTCACTGAGCAGACCTGTCTCAAAAAACAAATGGAGAAAGCAATGAGGAAGACATCACAATGCACACCTGTGGCCTTCACACATTTCTGCACTGGCAAGTACAGGGACGGACACACACACACACACACACATACACACACACACACACACACACACACACACACACACACCCCAAATAAATAAATAATTTTCCAGGTTGAAACATTTAAATATAGATTTCTAAACAATTGATATTCAAGGAACCTATGCAAAAGCAACAAATAATAATAATCAGAATTATTGTTTCTATATAATTCTGCTCTAGAAGTCTTAGGCAATAAGATAATGAGTGAGACACTTTAGGAAGAGAAGAAGCAAGGCTATCATATGCCTAGAAAATCCAAGACAAAAATTAAATCATGGAATGCCCCTTGCCCAGCACAAAGCAATGTTGAACAGTTATTAGGGTAACGGAAGTGGTCATTGGTTTAAAACAAATGAACTGAGAGGAAATGAAGGATCAAAAAAGAGATGTTGGGGAAAGCCAGTCTCTACATGCACAAAAGGTAGGCAGGCGATCAACACATGCAATGTCCGTGATTTTATATATCAGACAAAAAGCCAATTTAAAAAGGGAAGAACAGTATAATCAGAACAGAAATATAAAGAGGAATTCCCTGGGGGGGCCTTTAAAATGCTTAAAATGGTGTCCTCTGGGGTAGGGAATTAAGAGGAAATGGCTGCAAAGAGACTGGGTTTATCTGAGTACTATTTCTTTTGGGGGGTATTTAGCTACTTATATATGCATTTTATGTATAAAATAAAGTAATGAATTTTTATTAAAAAGGTTTCTCAAAAGAATAAGACATATATATATATATATAATATACACATATATGCTCCATGTTGATGTATGGGTATATATATATGTATGTATATGTATATGTATATATATATAACAAGTCACCTGTCAATCATCAGGGGAAGGATTGCAAACTCTGTAGCTGTAAAAACATACAGAAAAAAGTCTCTAAAGGTACCCTGAAAGTGAAAAGAACAAACTACAGGACAACATGTAAATGTGGCACATGAAAACGGGTCTAACATGTTTCAAGTAAACACCATGTTCTTGATTAACCAGTAAAAGGGATGGAGGAGTGTGTTCTTTTCTATTTTGTAAATTTAGACTTTGGAAACTTTAACATGTATAATTTTACAATTTGAAAAAGAATCTCTAAGTCTATGTGAATCTAATGTAAAACTAAATGATAACACACCATAAAATATCTGGGACAGGTGCACAAGACCCAGAAGTTCCCATGTATTCCCAATAACCATAAGGCCATACAATGTGAGATTTTTTTTTCTCACCATGGTGACGAAAGAATAAGACGCTGGTTAATACAACAAATGACAAATGTACTTACACCATAATATTGTAATAAAAGCCACAAATAAAAAAGCCTGTAACTGGAGAGGTTAACCGTGCTCCTAACTGGAAAACTCAATATTATAAACATGTAAACTCGCCTAAATTGAATTTGTAGATTTAATGCAGGCTGTTACAAAGTCCCCAGGAGAATTTCTCAGGCTGATCCATCTGGAGTAAAGACTGTGCAAGATTAGCTGGGAAAATTCTGAAAAAAGAAACTGAGAATGGGCTTCATCTATCGGAGAGAAGATGCCTTGCATATTTCTAGTCATTTCCAAAGTATGGCATTAGAGGAGGGACAAAACAGGGAGATAAAGCAAACAGGAAGGAAGATAAATGGGCCGTTCACATTCGAAAACGTGATAGAGACATACAATGATATTACAGTTCCCCAACATAAGAAAAGGAAGCAAACTTATCTAACGCTGGGAGACAAGGAGAACCATGTTGGCTTGTGCTACGGCTGCCAGCTACGTGTCTCCGCCATTCAGGAGAGGACTTGATAGGAATTCTACGTGCTAAAAACCTTTACCCAGAAACTTTACTTTGGAATTCTATTCAATGGGTATCTTCGTATGTACAATAACATTGCCCCCAAAGCACGCAAGTCACCTGTCACCTGTCAACCGTCAGAGGAAGGACTGCAAACCTAGTAGCTATAAAAACAGTGTGCATCCATATGGGAAAAAAAATCTCTAAAGGTACCCTGAAAGTGAAAAGAACAAATTACAGGACAATATGTACATGTAGTACATGTCGATTTTAACCTACAGATGTACACACGTGTATAAATACAGAGAAAAAAGGCATGCAAGAATGTATATAAAATGTTTAACAAAACGTTCTTCTTAAAAGGAATTAGAGTAGCTGGAGAATAAAAGCCAAAATTAACATCACACCCAACACATTCTAGTATAAGTTGCTTTGGGTAGAAATTCTTGCATATTTGCCGTTAGACATTTAATAATTTAATATTTAAAATTTATTAAACCAACCTATCAAAGAACAAAGAGTTATAGCAAGTACATCTTTATCACTCTGTCATACTTGATTTTTTTTTTTTAAAAAAAAACTTTTTGTGAAAAAAAAATCAGAACAGACTTAAATTATGCTTCCCTTTTGGCTTTATCATCATTTCCTCTTTCATTTGTCCCCCTTTAGTACTGTGCTATTTAAAGATTTGTTTGTTTGTGTGAAAAGGAGACCGGGAAGAAGAATAAAGAGAGACAACATAGGAATATTTACAGAAGACACGTGAAGTCAAATCGTATCCCTACTGCATGAGGTAGTCGCCTACCTACAGGGGGCTCTGAAAGCAGCCTTTCACGACAGGGGTCTGGGCTGGTGTAGGTACTGGTGAAGGACAGTATTGGCCACCTACATCGTACTGGAACCCAAGCCCCAAAGGAATCTGCTCCACACAGCCTCCTCTTAGTCTTTCAAAATTTGTTTTCTACGTGCTCCAGCCCAGGCTTTGCCATTATGTCTCTCTTACTGTTATATTCTAGTCCTTTTTGTGCAAAACTGCAAATCGCTGTACGAATTGTTCGATGGGATTATTACCAATTCTCGCAAATTACTTTTTAATGCCTTGCTTCCTTTCCCTAATCAACACCTCACAATAAAAATAAATACATGTTGGGAATTCAAATTAAATGACAGCAATAATGCTGTACCTACAGCCTAATGTGTGCAAAATTCTAAACAATACGCTGTGGGGAAATGAAGGATGAATAAGGCCTGGGCCTCATCCTTATCTCTAAATTCCTACTAATGTAAGAGTGAGGGCTGATATGTAAACAGGCGCTTTCATTCCAGGGTGGACTAAATAGAGGCTTTAATAACTGGTCTGTTTTTGTAGGAGAGGCTGATTTGGACAGGATGGGCCCTAGGAAATGTCACATGGGAAATGATGAGTCACCTGGCTTCTGAACAAAGCAGGGAAGGGTGCCATCCAGAAACAATCCCGGGGCATGAAAGGTTGAAGGGTGAGAACCACCAGCAAGTTTGATGGAAGAGGACAAGGCAGGAAAAGGGAAAAGATTTAATTTGAGGAAATACTTCTGGTGGGGTGGAGTGGGAGGGGGAAAGCTGGGTCTTCCACCTCCGGATGAGGATGAGGATTGAACAGATTTGGGAGGCAGACGTAATATGAGGACTTCCCTGTGTTTTACTAACATGAGTCTTCGGAATCAAATACAAAATATTGTGCTTCCCAAATCATATCATTTCTTAGTAATCACACAAAGAAGAGCAAATTCACATTTTGGACACAGAGGGAGCCTATGGCTTGCTGAGGCCATCAGGGAGACTAGTTCTGTCCTCTTCTACTTAAAAAAAAAAAAAAAAAAAAAGTTGAAAATCAGGAGACCCTGAAGCAGTCTCTGATCAGGGAGCTGAGGCACAGGGGCCTGAAGCTGTAAGCGCCAATGGGAAATCTGAAATGGGCTGTTCAGATTCCGAGTGATGGCATTTTGGCACCATTTGGTACTACCTCCAACCTTGGTCCGAAAATCTTCCTTTTGCAGTGGGCACTGGCAAGTGCAGAGACTTGCAACTGTTCACAATGCTGAGGATAAGGGACTATTGAATACGCAGCCATAAATAAGACTTCTGTACCCCACCTTCCACCTCCGTGCTCAGGGAAGATCCTGGAAGAGGAAGTGGAAAGACTATGAGGGTGAGATAGAGCTCCGTTTGAAGCATGCCATCACCCTTGCACTCTTGATCTCACAGCAGTTGTGTTTACTGACACAAAACCTGTGCTAGCTTGGGGGCTATCAACACCCTGTCATCGGAGAAGCCCCACACTGGGACCTGTATACAGATAAATGTTAGTGAGAGAGGAGAGATTCACCAGTTCCCACCCACTCCCCTGTGAGGATCTCTAGGCAATGAAGGCTTGCTCAGGGAGGGAGAATCTCTTTCTTCAGTGGTGTGGCCATTGGTAAGGAGCCCATGCTCCTGTAAATAACCCTCACACTCATGCTCCTATAAGCAACCCTAATGAAACTGGCTGTGCAATTCAAACCAAGAAAGAAAGAGAGATAGATGGGTGGAGGGAAGGAAAGAAGGAAGGAGAGGGAAGGTGGGAGGGAAGAAGGGAAGAAGGAAGAGAGTGAAGGAAGGAAGGGAGGAAGGGAGGGAGGGAGGAAGGGAGGAAAGAAGAGAGGGAGAGATGGAGGGAGGAAGGGAGGGAGAGAGGAAGAGAGGGAGAGATGGAGAGAGGGAGGGAGAGAGGGAGGAAGAAGGAAGGATGAAGGAAATGGAGGAAAGAGGGACAGGAAATAAGTGGGAAGGAAATAGGGATTAGCAGGAATGGTGGGACATTAGAGAGAGTAATGGGGATGAATATGATCAAATACATTATATACATACATAAAATGCCATAAGGAAACTCTCATTATGTGTAATTAACACTTGCTAATAGTTTTTAAAGGTTTTGTTTAAAGGTTTCTTCTTTAAATACCCACCTACATCTCTGTAAGTTGTAATATACCCTGTACTACATAGGTTCATAGTTTTGGACAGAGTAAAGAATTTTACTAAACCATTCAGTAATGATAGCAAGAACTTCTAAAATGTACCTATTGTGGTTGATTTTTAATATCAGCTTGCCCCAAATTAGAATCTCCTAAATAGGAAATCTCACCTGAAGAATTGCCTATGCTGGGTGTGGGCAGCCTATGCTGGGTGTGGGCAGCCCTCTAGGTAGCAGCACGGATGAAAAGTGTATTTCAGAAGGAAGTTTATCGTGTCTATTTCTCATTTGACCTTCCCCCTTGTCCCTAGTTGATTGACTCCATTGTTGCTACTGCTGCTGGTTCCCACTCTGATAGCAGAACCAGCATTTCCAAGCTTTCATTGTGGAATGCCGACCTGTGGGTCTCCAGGAGTTTTTCAGGCTTCCAGTGCCAGACTGGGGCCACTGAGATACCCTGCCTTGTGGAGTAAATAACAGTAGATCCTTGCACCCCACAGTGAGAGACAGCTCTGACTGCTGAAGCTACATCCTCAAGGAAAAGTGCCAAGTTCTCCACCTCACAGGTGTGATTTGGTCTTCATTATTATTTTAAAGGTCACCTAATAAATTCTGGTATATACTTAATAAATGCTAGTACACACACACACACACACACACACACACACACACACACACACATCCCTCCCCTTGGTTCTGTTGTTCTACAGAACAGACTGAAATGATACTCACTCATGAAACTTCATGGCAATACAATATTTCTTGGAAACTGCAGCTTTTTGTAGCTCCTATGAGGCCTGAAGCAGTATAGAAAGAAAGACACACTATTGGATTAATTTCTAAGTTTCACAGGAAACTTAAATGGTGTAACAGATCCCTTAGTAGAGCCTGAAAAGACTGCCAACCCAGAGCCATTGCCTCCATCACAGAACAATGCCACATCAAGGATTCCCATGGAAAGAAAAATTCAGTTGACATTTCAGAGACCCTTTTGATGGAGACAGTTACTGTGGCTGGTGGGAGGGGCAGACGCAAAAGCCGTGGGAAGTCACCCTCTAATTATATCAGGCAGGAATCTTGACCATGGAGTTAATTAGTGAAAAGTACGCGGCAGGGATTCCATGAACACTATTGGCATTAGACATCACTGACCTGATGTCTAAGCTGGGTTCTTTCTCCCTCCTAATTATAAAAGGGCTTAATTGTTAATGTCAATGTACAAAAGCACTCAACAAAAGGAAGTAGAACCCACACATAATCATATTGCGTGGCTCATAACAACTTTCTGTTATGATTTTACCCCTTTTTTTCTGAAGCTATTCCATTTTTAAAATATTAATATGGACTTCATGGGGTTTATCTGGTGGAGGTACATAAAAAGGTAAGAGTCTGACGCATAAAAAGGGAAAACAGGGGCATGCTTGCAAAAACTGCATTAAACTGTGCTCAGAGGTTCCATTGCCTAAACTTGTCTGCAAATGCAATAAAAGCAACACAGTAGAGAATACAATGAAAACATTCTTTTAGGGGAAAATCTTCATTACCAAAACCATGTTCCCGCGTCACAGCACAAATAGTCATTCTGGTTAAACAAGGTTGACTGATTCCACACTCGCTTCTCTGCAATCCTGGGACACGATGAAGACGTTCTTACCTAAGTAAATTTCGTAAAAGCTGTAATAGGCCCAACACAGAGAACAAAGAAGACAACAATCACTATTCCAAGCGGAAGGGGAAAGCTCCGCGATGCCATTCCACCAGTAGATGCTCACGTCAGACTCTAGTTTCCCTTTCACGGGATTTAGGAAAGTCTTTCTCATGGCAAGCACATAAATTTTAAAAGTCCACATGTTTCCTGACTTCATGCTTATGAGTGTGATATACATATTAAATATAAGTTTGATTTTCCAATCAATTGTGCAAATATCCAACACAATCGTGAGGGATTAGAATGAAAAATCCAATTAAATCTACAGGCAGTGTTCAATATTTCTGGGCCTGTGTTTTTATTTATTTGCATTTTGTGAGGATCATCACCTCTTTGTGCATTTGCATACATGTTTTTTTTTTAAAGGGCCATCAGGAAACACATTTGTCCTGTTTTACTGTGTGATATAGGGACATTTTTCTATAAATGGATTATACGCAAGCCCAGTTTGGGCATCAGTAAGAAACTGGGATCCAGACAATCTATCTGCCAAGTACTTGGGTCTTAAAAGTCTAAGAACAAGTTTGGCCCACTCAGAAGATGCCATATAGTATACTTATCTCTGTTGGTCCCCTGGAGTTGTAATGATTGCTGTCAGCAGGGGTACCTTTCCTCTGACAGAGCTGACATTACTGAGTACAAATTAAAGCCAAATCAGATTTTTAGGCTATGAAAGGGCTGTGGCCACGGGGGAGGGGCAGAATGTCCCTCTCAGAACTATCTTCTCACTGTTTGGAATTAGTCAAGGAAACCCAGCGCCAGAAGACTAAACAGAGATGATGTAGATGAAAGGGGGACATTTTTGTTGTCAAGTGCAAGTATAATGAGAAAAATATTGATGAGAAATTGTCAGTGGTCCTTACTGTTTACCTACCCATGACAAAATCAAAGATGAACCCTGGTCCTTCTTGACTTGACTTTGTTCACATGGCTTAATTAGAAATAAATGAGATGTTTTATTATGAATCTCCCAAAGACCAATTGTATGAATTTCTACAAAATCGAAGAAAAGATATAATAAATTCCACCTTAGAATAACAAACAATGGTAATAATTTAAAATTCTACACCAGGGACTAGGCCAATGGCTCGGTGAACAGAGCCCATGCACATGCAGGACATGTATGGTCTAGGACCTAAGTTCAGATATCTAACACCCACAGAAAAAGCAAGCCATGCTGAGGGGTTGGGAGACAGGGAGATCCTGGGAAGATCCAAAATTGAGAGTGACTATGACTCAGAATTAACGTAAAGAGCAATTGGGGAAGATACCCAAGTCTACCTCTGTCTCCTACACACATATGCAAGAACATATAGGAAGATACCCAAGTCCACCTCTGTCCCCTACACACACATGCAAGAACATACAGGAAGATACCCAAGTCCACCTGTGTCCTGTACATACACATGTAAGCAAATATAGGCATACACTGCACACACACACACACACACACACACACACACACACACACTCTATAAAAACATGGAAAATTCTTGTATTAAAGCTTTCAAGCCTTCCCAATGGCATAAATAATGAAATGTCTTCAATCACCAAGGAAAAACCTAACAAACACAATACTATTATTAATGCTAATACTTGCATTTCTCTCTAGCTGCATGGTAATTCACACCAAAAATGAAAGCCAGCCCCTGTCTACTAAAGGCTTAATTGCATAGAGGTATGTTAATCTAGTAATGACAGATTATCAGATGTCATCACTTTCATAAAATATCCTACAAGACAGTTACTGCTATCCTGTGAAATATTAATAATTAAAACTGAATCGCACTTGTCAAAATAAATACATTTGTCTATTATAATATTCCCCTTTCTTTCCTTGTACTTGTTTTCAGAAGTGGCAGGTGTCAAAGTGGATCTTTTTGTTGCAGTACATGTATCCAATTATGCACATGGCTTGGAGACGAGCTGACAGCAGATTGAAATGATTAAATGCATGCAAAAGAGTACCGCAGCAAAGGGGAGAGCTCTATGGAATTCATGTTCCGGGACAATCAAAGACAACAGGGTGGGCCCCACATTGGACTCTATCAGTGACAGCAAACCAAAGCCTTTCTGCGTGGACAGTCTCACCCCCAGTACAGAGCATGGCGTGAGGGGTCCCAGCACATTAGTGGACACCTACCAACTAGTTGATGGGTACCAAAACTTCCAGAGGGGTTGCATTTATTATACAGTTCACTGAATAACACAGTGACCAGATCCCTCTGTTTCCTATGTAAATTTCAAGTCGTTCAATAATTCACATATTGAATTAGAAGCGCTCTACCTCTTTCTGTCCCCACGTGTTCGGTTTCTCATTCATTGTCAGTTTAAAAAAATAAACCAGTTGTCCCGCTGGAATGAGGCTGTCCATGGCCGAGAGGAACAAGGTGTCCCTGAGGTATGCCAGGTGCAGCCTTCTCTGAAAAGAGATACTTACAACCTCATTTGTTCTCTGTCCCCAAAGCTTGATAAATTACACATTGGATGGACTTCAAGTGTTTAACTGAGAAACATGTGTAAGGTCATAAAATCCTCAACTTGTTTTATTCTCTGCTTCATTCAGATCACGGTGTCAGGGCCAAAGTACACAGCCAGAGCATGCTTAGCCCTATCAGTCCCATTGTCTGACCACTCCAGTGGTGTGTGCACTATCCACCATTTGGTGCTTTCTCTCTACCTTTGTGAGTGTGGCATAAATGAGAGAGAGGATGGATCATGGGAGACCTTTCACGGATCACAGAAATGGGGAAACCATGCACTCAGATGAATGGCAAACATCCAGGTCCACCTAAGAAGCAGAGATGCTCTGTGATCTTAGGCCTCACAGTCCGTGTGTGTGTATGTGTGTGTGTGTGTGTGTGTTGGGGGGACGGGTAGTCTTGCTTGAGAATAGTGACTAATTTTGTGATTATTAATGTCTTCTGAGGTCACAAGATGTCCCTCCACTTCTGAGATGTTTATGAACTGTTTCAAAGAAAACCTTTGTCTTAAAATTTAAGAGATATTGTCCTCCATCACAATGCCATGAGTAATTTTAATCTATAAAGACAGCAGGTGTGCTTTCCGAAATATTTCATGCATTTGCTTCCTTCACATGGAAAACAACCTCCTCCTGCTTTAATTTACTCTTTGACAAAAGCCCGTGAGAGTAAGGCTCTCAAATGATTTTTGCTGTCATTGTTATTGTTGTTTAAGGGTCTTGCTGTGTAGACCAAGCTGGCCTCAAATGTGGCAATCCTCCTGCATCAGCTGCTTGAGTCCTGGGGTTGTAAGTATACATGCCACCATGCAAATACTAATTGCAAATACTTCTTAGAGGTGAAGATTATGAAAATCTCAAGAGTCTAGCCTGCTTTCTTGGTTGTTCTTTTACTGGGGAAGTTTTTTAAACAATTGCAAAGCTCTGTTCATGAAAGGAATGTGCACATACAACCGCCTAGTGTCACGCAGAACATTAGCATGTGTAGCCAGTCCGAAACTTTCTCATTTGATCCTCTATGTGACAGAGAAGTGTGTAGAAATGTCTTAAGTACTTTGATAGAAAATCAAATGAGTCATCTAAAAAGGAAACATAGCAGATCACTCTTAAAACAGGGTCCCAAAGAAACTTGGGCCTGACTTCAGAGTTCTTATAAAATCATAAAACCCACAGGGCTTCCAGGACCACAAGGCAGTGCTACAATTTAGGAATGTCTATTTTTTTTTTTTCAAGATAGAGGGTGCAGGTCTGGGGAAGGAGAGGATCTGCAAGACACTTCTAAATCCAATGTCCTAGGACGTGCTCAACTTCAGGTTTAGTACAATCTGTGGTCATGATTAGAGACAACAGTGACTGCATCACACTTGCAAGTAGCATATTGTAAAATAGGGGGAGACACATAGACAAACTAATTTAGACGTTCACACGTGTATAGTTCCAGTTCTTGCGTGAACATCCTCACAAGGCACTGGGCCTGTTTGGCATGTCATAGAGGCAGGCAGATGTCTAATTCAAAGCTCTCAAGGCCTATCAGCTCTGCAGCAACCTCAATGCTTCCTGTCAAAGTTGTAAATGGCAAAGCAAAGTGCGTGAGCATCTTCGGCCAGGGTGTTTCTAATAGCATCGTGATTGTGAAGTGATTGAGGACAATCATAGGGAGAAGACAGAAAATGGCCTATTAGGACTTTGTGGCTACCTCCCTTCCTCCCCACAGAGCAGCTTTCTTTCTGCAGGCACAATAGGGCAGTGACCTATAAGGGCCAGGGGATAGCTTTCCGTCAATCTATTCAGCTACAACTTAAAAAAAAAAAAATCTAACGGGAGGTAGTATCTAGAATGGGGAAATATAGCTTAATGTTATAAATATATACTGTATTGCTAGATATTTCCAAAGAATTGCTTCGTATAGCTCAACCCTTAGTCTGTAGCTGTACCTTCTCTCATTTTTGTTTAATAAAAAGCAATTTCACAAAAGTCCCCACACAGAATACATTCCTTTCAGTGCTGTGGGGAAATAACAGGTAAAATTATGTTTCATTCTTTTCCTGATCACATTCAAGAATCTGTTGTGTGTCTATGAACTGCCCCTTTCCATCCAAACAGCATAGCTGGATCCACCAGAGGCTGGGCTACTGGAGAAAGTGAAAGTTGGTACCCAACAATACAGACACAAATTACGCTGGCTTTGTTCTCTTCTTAGGCTCTGATCTTTTAGTGAATTTAGCAGGACCCCACTGATAAGCGTTGCTGAAAACAAAACAATTAATGGTAAAGAAATTCATGGGACTGGAAAGATTAAAAAAAAAATAGCAGTTATGTTCCCAGGACGGATGATGTGGAAATTACGTTTTAAACATCCTGTTTCCCAATCTTATTTGATTAGGAGACTCACTTCCCCCAAAGAATGCCCATTAACCTATTAACAACTCACAGCACACAACTGCCACCTGCCAATTATAAAGCAATTGGGAGCATGCTCGTCTCAGTGTTTTCTTCTGCTCATTCGGTCTGTGGACATCTACAGCGTATGCATAAAAGAGTTTGCCTTAGAGATGGCATCTTTAAACTCCATCATCTATTCTCCATTAGATGCCTTTAATCTCAGAGTCGATCTGCCTTAGTGGCTCAGGCTAAGGAGTGCTCACCCTCCGTAAGCTGAGTAAATCATATCTCCGTGATTGTTTTCTCATCTCTAAAACAAATGAACATGTAGCCAAGCAGTGCTTAATGATGGGACTACCTTCTGAGAAAAGCATGACCAGGCAGTTTCATTGTTGTGTGAACCTCACCAAAGGCACAGAGGCATAAAACGGACACACATTCTTGATGCAGCTTTTTTTTTTATTAAGTAGGAGGGTTTGACTTAGAATTAAGATAAAAAGTAAAATATATTGCATACCTAAACCAGGGAGTGATATGGTCATTTTTCATCATCAAACATCATTTATATAGGTAGCACAGTAGAATTCTTTCCGTCAGCCTCACCATAAACATGTATGTAGTGTGCTGTGACAGCATCATGATGTCTATGATGTCATTAGGCAACAGCGATATCCAGCTTATTGTAATCCTGTGGGACCACCTATGTAAATGCAATCTATGGCTGAGTATAAGAGAAGCACGTTCTCATTCATTTCTAAACCAATCTGACCTTCATTCTATATGCTCACAGAATGCTCTCCTCCACCCTCATGCTAACTGGACAGGGAACAACTCAAAGAAATGGCAATTTGTTCCTTAGTCTCCTATCACCTCAATTAGGAAAATCTTTTTAAGGACATAAACATCACAAATCTGTGCTGAGTCCTCACACAACTACAATTTCGGCTTTCCCATTGAGATTTCCCACATTTTGAGATGAATAGTAGCAATTGTCTCAGTTGCTAAGTCAAGCGTAATATTGCAGGAAAAGATTTCCTAGAGGCAATTCCACATCTAACTGTGGTCTTACATCTTGGTCACTTCTGGTTTTGTTGGCTTTAAGTAGCGTGACAAAAAAGAACTATGAAATATATAATACTGGTTCCTAGACTATGTCATGTTAGTGTTCTCTAGATTAAATGGAACAGCCTCCCTGGACTGGTTGGAACAGTGGAGGAGCATCTAGAGAAGGTTCTTGTACTGAATTGAGACCATAAAATGTCAGATTTATGTGGAACCTTGGAAGGAAGTAACAGGTACTATTTTTGACAGTTGTACAAGCATTCTTTGGACATGTGAAAGAAGGCTAATCCTCTCATTACTAAACACCTCTTATTTACTTTACACTGTTTCCCAAGACAAATATAGAACAAATGATGTCATCAACCTTTGAACTGTGGAGGATGTTCATCTACCTTTGGACCAGTGGTGAAGATTGAATGTTTTTCTTCTCCCCAAATTCATACGTGGACACCTCAGTTTCCAAAGTGATATTGAAAGATGAGATCTTTGGGTTGTAATAGGTCATAAAATTGAAACCCTCATGAATAGGATTGTGTGCTTATAGAAGAGACTCTTGAGAATTGCCCTATCTCTCCCATCATCTGAGGCAAGAAAATGATCATGTACAAGCCAGAAAGCCCTTGCTAGATACCCCATCAGCTCATGCCTTGATCTAGAACTTTCCAGCATCCAGACAATGGGAAGCAAATCTCTGTTCTTCAAAAACTACTTGATTTGTTATTTTATCATGGTGGTCTAAAGTGACAAAGACAAGGAGATATGTTCAATTTTTACTGGATTACTTTATTTGAACACGTTCTCCTCTACTGCCCTTCCTTATCTTTCTTTCTTTTTTTCTGAGCCACTTGAAATGCCCACATCCCCCTTTGTCCCTATACTTTGTTTCCCTAGAGTAGGGGTCTTCTCTTACATTGCTGTATCATAGTTATCAACTTCAGTGAATTTAATAGTAAGGTAGTAATTTTATCTTCTCTATAAGTAGTATTCCAAGTTCTATCAATTGTCCCACGTGTGTTTTGCTGTGGGGTGCTCTGTATGCTGTGAATGTGTTGCTCTGGTTGATAAATAAAAAGCTGCTTGGCCAGTAGCCAGGCAGGAAGTATAGGTGGGATAAGCAGACAAGGAGAATTCTGGGAAGGAGAAGGCTGAGTCAGGAGACGCCAGCCCACTGGCCAAGGAGCAGCATGTAATGACACATAGGTAAAGCCACAGAAAACATGGCAATTTACAGATTAACAGAAATGGGCTGAGTTTAAGTGTAGGAGCTAGTCAATGGTAGGCCTGAGATAATGGCTGAAGAGTTTTAGTTAATATAAGCCTCTGTGTGTTTACTCGGGTCTGAGTGGCTGAGGACCGGGCAGGACACAGAAAAACTTCAACTACAGTGGTTTTTTGTTTGTTTGTCTCTTTTGTTTTGTTTTGTTTTCTAGTTCTTTTTAACCATCTGGTATGGTTCAGGCATTTCCTCTCTCCTATCTGGGCAGTCTGTAATCTGGGTCATCCCATCATCTTTTCTAGTATCTTTCAATGTCTTTTATAGGACTGACACGTGTGAGGGAAATAGTGTCCCCACATTTATGTGGTATTGATTTTAACAGGGCGTTTCTTATTTCAGGTTGCACAGAAGTTGGTGGATTAAATTCAAGTGTTCATTGAGACTGGAATCCCACACAGGTAATGCCTCTTTCTCCAAGTGTGTGAGTTAATGATGTGCAATGTCTTTCTCATCCTCATTAGTGATGCTGAGTTTGATCATCTGGTCAAAGTATTGCCTAATTAGCTGCACAATTAATAAGCAGTCTATGAGAAAAAACAATTTAAGAACATCCGGGTTGCCTACTCATTATCTTCAAAGCGTATCCCTAAGTTTAACATCACTTGATAATTCTTGCTTGGTCTCATGTTTATTATTCTTTCCAAACTGCCGTACTCCCTTCATCTTCCATATCTTCTTTAGCTTCTACCATTCTCCAGTAAGCAAGACCTTCCTTTCTCTTCATTTATTACTATCTCTTATTATTCTTTCTCTGTCCTGGCCTCAGAATTCCAAGTGATTTTGATGGATTAAATTCATTATCAGACATCATTCTGGCACTTCAGTTGGCCAAGATCTAACTAAGAGTAGACCCCTCATGTTAGTTGTCATATCCTGAAGCATGTTACCATCATTTGTCATATCTCCTTTTGTAACATAATAAGAAAATCTAGGACATTTTACCAATCCCCCTCAACCCTGAAATCAGGCACTTCTATGGTCTTTTTTTAAGAATAATGAGTGTTATTAGAGATCAAGATACAGACATGAGGTAGAGACATTGCTACTGGATATCTTTCCTTACTTCTTGATGTGTCCAGTAAAAAATGATCAGAAATATATAAAATATATATATAATGTATATATATATATTATAATTATACAGACATATACAAATACATATGTATGTGTGTGTTATATCATAAGACCACTAGGATACCTGAAGTCCATGTGCCTTTCCTGTTTTCTGCTTCCATATTTAGGTGCGATTCCATGCTGAATCCTGTCATCATCCTGGATTCCAACAATCACAAACACATCTACGCATTTGCTCAGTTTTGTTATGGATCTAAAGTTGTATCTAGGTTAAATTGACTTTGAAAATGTTTTATTCATATTATAAACACACTTAAGAAAAGAGTTGGCATTGGTTTGCCACTGTTACTCTAGTCTTGAGTCTGAAGAGATGCATGGTTGAATTCTGTTCAAACATACTTAGATCTTTCTTTTGTTCCTTCTAGCCTTCCTCCCTTCTTTTCCTTCCTTCCTTTATTTTCAATGTCATTAAAATAATCATTATGAAATACAGCTCATTTGTGCTATCTTCTGGCCCTTACTGATATAACTGTATTTTTTTTTAAAAATGTACACATCAACATAAAAGTCAAAAGGACATGTAAATATTTACTAAGTATCATTCCTTTGCCTTCCATTCCCTACCTACTTTTCAGTAAACAATTTAATTGTTTTCTGATTTAGTCTTCCTACATACTTCTTAGTGAGAATAAGAAGACATTTGCATATTTTCAAATTTTTATTTCATACATATAAGAAGGCATACTAATATATTCTGTTGTGTACAGTGTTTTCATTTAAGCATATGTCCTAGAAGTACTCTATTTTATAGCCTTGTCATGCCTAATGAGACTCTAATAGTATAGTTTATGCAATCAATCAATGTGTTTGGACATTTAAGAAGTTTCCAATGTTTTTTTACTTCAGTTAACACTTTAATGAATACATTTTGCATATATATGAGGGAGATAGAGAGATAGATAAATAAAAATTTATCTTTAGAGTACATTCTGAGACTGGGGTTGTAAGGTTTATATGCAAGTGCACTTGTAGCTGGGTAGATATTGCCAGTTCCTCCTGCTTAGGAAAAGTGTCCTTTGCTGTTGATAGCCGCAGTGTAGAAAAATATAACCTGTCCAGAGCTTTCTCAACAGAATTCAGCCTCAGACTTCAGCGCTTGCCTTTCTGATGGATGAGAAAGAGTATCAATTTGCATTTTCCTGTTGTTTGTGGATTTAAATATCTTTCCCATGTTCTTTCTGTGAATCGCTCCTTCATGTCTTCTAACTGTACTTTTATAGGAATCTTGCTCATTTCTCCCTTCCTTTTGAAAACATGTTTACACATTAAGGTGCTAGCTCTTTACTGCTGATGCACACTGGGAACATTTCCTCCTCCTGGCTCATGGCTACTGTCTTTCAATTTCTTTCCTTGTGATGTTTACCTTTCTGGTGTTTGTGCTTATTTGTTTTTCAATGTTTTTTTTTATTGGTTGGTTGGTTGGTTGGATTTTTGGTTTTTGTTTGTTTGTTTGGTGGAAGATATTGGTTGATTTTGATGGGATTTTTGTTTGTTTGGTTGGTTGGTTTGGGTTGAACATACAGGGATTTTATTTTTAGGAAGTCAAATTAGTTTTTTTTCCAAAGGAAAAATAGCATTTTTCTATACCCATGATGTAAAAGGATTCAGATGTTTCTTGGTTTCTATGTTTTTTCATTTAAATCTATTATGTAGTTAGAGGGGTTTTTTTTCTGTATGATGTGAAGAATGAATTAATTTTGTCTTTTAAAAATGCCATTTCCAACTTTGGTGGTATAAGCTTGTAATCCTAGATACTTGGGAGGCTGAGGCAGGAGTATCCTAAGTTCAAGGTCATCCTGGGAAATTTATTGAGACTCTTTCTCATGATAAAAAAAATACAAAATGGGCTGGAGCTACAGCTCAATGATATAGTCCTTATTCAGCATGTACAAGGCTCTGGGTTCAAGCTCAAGTGTCACATACCAAAAAAAAAAAAAAAAAAAAAAAGGTTACTCATTTACCCAAAAAGCTAAAAAAAATACTTCTGATATCATACATTTTATATGGAATTGAATTATTCTAGAGTTTGCATTCTATTTCCTCCCTTTCTGTTTCAAATGAGGAGTTAACTGTGCACACACATTCATTACTACATTACCACTTTCTTGTAGAATTTGGCTTGTAATACCAAAGAGCATTTTTCTTAATTTTTAATACTTTTTGGTATGAAGTCCACTGTGATATTTGCATTTATGTAACTTTGTATGTCACACTCACTATGATTTACACATTTTGGCAGTGACCAGTGCAGCTCTGACCTAAAAAGGTACAATTAAAGGCCACTTCTTGGATGTGTAATAAAAAGCACTTTACAACACCGGTATTTTCTTAACAAGGGTTCCAGAGAATGAATAGATGTGGAAATTGATAAAATACATAAGTTTTTTCATCTTCCGTGCTGGTTATGAATACATGGTGAAAGAACTGATTATGTTGCACAAGTTATTATGACTAGCCACTCAGGATATCTTTGTGTAGAGACATGTCTTCCTGTTCATTCATCAATATTGTAGTTTTGAGAAATTTAAATTATTTACAGGGAACCAGGAACTCAGATGAACATATATATATTAGTTAATGTTTTAGAAGAAAGAAAATTTATATGAACAAAAATCAAATCTCTTGGTTAAAAGTTCAATGCATGTGACATAAATAGGCCCTAATAGATGAAGTAACTTGTTAAATTCCTCACAGTTGGTGCAAAGTCACTCCTCTGGCATGGGTACTCGGCAACTAAGTAAGTGTTCCTTTTTGCACTTACTATTCAGGCAAATCTATATGATTCTGTGGAAACAAAAGTGCATTCTTCATTTCGCAAGCGCTTTGGGGAAGTGAAAATGTGTATGTCCACGACCACGTGTATATCACAATACATTCACTTTATCTTTGTTTTCAGAGCATGTGCATGAGGAAAGCTACACAGAAGTGAACCAGGTGGCTCTTCAGGAAACCATGGAAAGGACAGTGGAAGGCATTGGGGCACTCTCTGGCATTTCAGTGCTAGAAAGGCAAATGGATGGGTGTCCAGGACAGTGATGACTGAGCACACGTGCTGAGGGCCAATTGTGGTCCTGATCCTTCGCTCTGCTTGGCAGTCTCAAGGACCCCTGATGGGATGGCCGCTAAGATCCAGGCCGACACAGATGTCTCTACTAACTTGGGTAGGATAAGGGATGACAAACCGACAAGATCAGATGTCAAAAGTGTTGAACCAGGGAGTGGGGGGAGAGTATTTTGCATCTCCTGGATGGTTTTAGATTTTGTTTTAGAGAAACACACACATACCATTTTTTTTTAAAGAAAAAAATAATCAAGCCAGCTAGGCAGAAGAAAGTCACTGTGATATAATAGCTGTCAGGAGTTCTGGAGGGGCAAGCCTCCCACATGCTGGAGCATGCTGCTGCTCGTTCACAGGCATGCCCATCAGTGCAGCAGTGGGCATGGAAATCAGAGGCTAATCAGGAGAGAAAAATGTTCCACAAGCACTGAAATGAAGCAGCATAGAGTCCCTCGTAAGGAGAGCACATGTTTTGGACCAAAAAATAAGCTAGATAGCAATGGAGGAATTCCATCTCTCAGGGGCTCTGAAATTCTTGAGTGTCTCCTTTTACCCTCCTTGTGGGTCTTAGGTCCCCAAGGGAGTTCTTTGTGCAGACATGACTTCTCAGTCTATCACACAGGTAAACTCATGCTCTGGTAGAAAGGAATGTGATCATGGCGCATTTATGTGTAAAGGAGGAAGAAGGTATCTCCTTGCCTCTCCATTTTCCAGAGAGAATTCTAAACATTGTCACTTCACCACCTACAGACCAAGACAATGCCTTTCAGAGAAATAAACATTGTTCCTTTCATGATTTTCAGAACTGTAATGCAGAAGTCAATTATTTGTTTTCCAACCCCAAGCAGTGACTTCACTGAACACAGTGAAAGAAATGGTAAATGCTATGGAAAGGCTCATTATGGACTGCTCAGTGTCAAGGGATGCGGTTCTCAACTGTGGATTGCATTCTTCTCGTCCTTCTCTGTGGCACCTTCCAGGCTGTGACTAGTGCCATAAGTGTAGGAGGGGTATGAAGTCCCAGAGACAGTTGCTTCTCTCTCTCACATCCATGGAGCTATAGGGAACTCACAATGGGCTAATCAGAGCCCCTGACTTTTGGTCTCAAAGATGAAGAGTTCACCAATTAGCAGAGAAACAAGAAAGCAGGAAGCAGTTTCACAGCAAAAGAGAGAAGGCCTGCAATTTGCAATTGTCCAAGAAATTCTTGGAGTATCAGTAAATAAAGAGAAGAAGTGAAAATTTCAAAACAGGCTAGTACATCTTTGAAACTGGTATTTTTTTAACCAGAGAAATAATTCTAGATGGACAATTTCATACATACAGAACACAGGGATATTTCCAAAGAATCCATTGTACCCGTTATTTCTGCCTAATTACAAGTCTTTGAACCAGACAATAGCACTTGAATGATCAATGCCTAGCTTCACAAAGCATGGATAAAGCATAATTAAGAGGACTGCTCCATGAAACCATGGATACAGGCATAGGGATATGTGATGTCTTCACATGTATATACTTTATATATGCAATATGTACAGTTGAGGCACATATCTCTCTTGTCCTAATTGTCTCTGGTTGCCATTTGTAAGTGAAAATGAAATTAAAACTAATGTTACAGCTTTAGATGACTTCCATATTTGAATGTATTACTGTGAGGCAATTCAATTTTATTGTATCTAGGACTATTCATTTATTTCTGGATCTACATTATTTTTCATTTAGGTGAAATGTTTATACATTTCTAGGAAATGTGGACTTTAAAACATGGGTCATAATTATTCAATTTATTTCTCACTGTCTGATGTTCCACAAATATGGCAACATATTGCTATTTTGGATGACTTGCAAGCAGCATTGATTTTTAAGAAAATAACTTGGTCGTATATGTCTTTAAGTATATGCACTGTATGCATGAACTCAGAGGAGATTCTTAATGTCTGGGAGGCAAACACATGGAAGTGGCTGGGAATGTGTATTCTCGGTGCTCAGGGGAGGCAGAGCTAATGTGTGTGAGAGATGACAGACCAAAAAAAAGCCTCTAAGACAGTGGCTGGCACTAAGTAAATAAATAATAAAAAGTAAATTAATGTTGCCACATAAACTGACAGAATCTAGCAACACATTAGATAGGATAAGAAAAAGTGTGGGGTGTCAAAGCTGTGAGAAAATGAAAATAGATGTCATGGCTGAAGGGTAATAAGCAGGAAATACTGCAGGAGGCTATAAAAATGATAGTCAAACAGCAGTCAGCCGGGAGCCGATAGTGGCCATAGATTGGGATTCCAGAAACATGGTGCTAGACAGTCCCTTATCTTGCCTCCTACTGAGCCATGGCCATATCAATGCCTAGCTCTGTTCTCTTCATAAGCTTGTGTTGAAAAGCATTATAGAAATGAAAGAGAGGGAAATAGAGAGGCCCTTCTAATCTCTATTTAAAAATTCAAACCAACAAAGCCTATGTGTTTGTTACAGAGAGAATGGCAATTATAACACATTGATAAAAATTTCAAAGCTCAATCTGAAAAGACTTCAACAACGAACTTTAAAAATCTCTTATTTGTTAAGCCTGATGCAAAACTGAGATGTTCCAATGAAATCAAGTGGCCTTTAGTTCAAGCAAGTTAAGGACACGTGACCAGAAGTCCAACACACTTCATATGTTTGAATCAAAGGAGAAAATGAAAATGCACGTTCATCTCCTATCATTTCTGCCCTGGCATTTTGACTAACATGTTTATTTATTAGTATTTTATATCCACAAATGATTGATGGGTAGGAAGAAAAAGAAAAGGGACAGAAGGAGGGAAGGTGGGACAGAAGGAGTGAAGAGGAAAGGAGGGAGGGAAATGGGGAAAGAAAAGAGTGGGGAAGATGGAGAGAAAGGAGGAGGGAGGAGAGGGAGGAAGGAAATGGACTTTATTAGATGATAAATGTGTGGCTGGTTTATCCCTTAATTCATTGGTCCTACACCTTCCTAATGCTGCGACCCTTTAATACAGATCCTCATGTTGTGGTGACCCCCGACTAAATTATTTTCATTGCTGCTTCATTATAGTAGTTTTGTTACTGTTAAGAATTGTAATGTAAATATCCAATATGCAAGATATCTGATATGTGACCCCTATGAAAGGGTCATTCAACCCCCAAAGAGGTAAGTAACCCACAGGTTGAGACTCACTACCTTACTTTAACAGGGTCCTGGGCTAAGAAGTGGCTTTTACAGGCATGTGTATGATCTCAAAAAAGACACTGAGTTGCTCTAGAATTCAGTTGCTTTGTTTTAATATGGTCGTATTTGGATAAAGAAATCCTAACGTTATAGTGCACATATTCTTTGATTTATCTCCTAATTTGATTTGATTTTTTTCATACAATATTGGACACTAGTGTTTCTACTACTTGGGAGTAGTTTTTAAATAGCACCCCAAATTCATTTTTTACAGCTCTAGAAATTAGCACATCTAAGAGCAGAGTGCCAATGGGTTGGGTTATGAGGAAAGTCTGCTTTAAGATTACAGGAATCTGCTCCTTGGTATGTCCTCCCATGGTAGAAAGGACCAGTGAGTGAGACCCCTGGGCACTAATCCCCTTTCTAAAAGTTCTGACTTTCATGCTGCTAATCATTTCTCCACAAAGGCTCCAACTCTTAATGCTATTACTTTGGGGGTTAGGATTTTAACATATCAATTTGGAGATGACACCTAAGCAGAGGAGGAGTCAGGAGGAGAAGTTGTATGTAAGCATCAGCAATAGAGAAAGACGTAGTCCCTATGAAGCCTTGAGATCATGGATACCAATGAACCAACAGCTTCCTGCTTCCACAAGGCAGGCTGGACTGTAAACATTTGGGATGTTTAACAAGAGTGCTTCAATCAAGTCTCTCTGCTTTGAAAGGGAAAAAAAACAGGACTTTTCTAAATTTGATTTTTGGCTAAAACTCTCCTCGCCAATTCCTTTGAACAATAAATTCTGAATAGTGGTATTTTATGTCTCCCAGACAAATGTTTCTTTCATGAAAATAGGTGGGGGTGGATGAATTTCAAAATGTCATAATTTTAGCAACCATTTATTCTACTCTATTACAAATTCAATAACCTTGAACCAGAGTTAATAGAAATTCATGATAAGTAATAAAACTCCAGCTGGCCTCCAATTCCCTGACTTCAAATGCCATCTCTAAACTACCAACCCCTCAGTCAGTCTCACTTAGTTCTCTCCTGAGTTCCTGCCAAATCACTCAGGTAGACATCCCCACATGGATGTCTCCTTAGAGCATCAAACTAGACATCTAAACTCTATGCTCTGGTCCCTGTCATCCGAGTTAACACTTCCCTGAGTATCCTGTGTCTCTGTGAAGGATTCTTCCATCCAGCCTGGCTCCTGGGGTGGGCTCCATGGTAACCTTCTTTCCTTTGTCTCAAAAGCTGTTGGTGCGACCTCTGGAATTTCATCAGATGAACCCTAACCTTTCCCATGAACAGCATCTCCACTCAGGAGTTTGAAACACAAGTCTAGGCTGGGCATGGTGGTGCCAACCTACAATCCCAGTGCTTTGGAGGATGAGGCATTACAGAGAGTTTAAAGAACACGTGATCCATATAGAAAACCCTAGTTCAAAATCAATAGAGGAATAAACAATAAATTAATCAAGAATAAAATGTAGTTGTGATTATTTTACAGCCTATAATATGTCAGTGTCCTTAGAGTAAAACTCAGTTTCTCTAGCAGAGCATCGAAGGTAGTTCCTAACCAGGTTGCTGATTACATGCCCAGCCTCATTGACAGCCACTCCCCTGATTCCCACCGAAGATCCTGGCCATTTGCTGGCTCATTGTAAGCACTTCTCAGTTTCTCAGAACTCTATATATTTTCTCTGTCCATGTAGTCTCTGTATATATCATTCTTTCTTAGGGGGGAATGTCTCTCATTCTCACTTTTAGGTGTCGTCTTGGAATATGCTCAGTCTTCTTCTGCCATGATTCTCACTGCAGGACACTTTGGTTGCTGTTGGATTATGTGAACACTTGATAGTAACCTTGGCTTCATTTACTTTATGATTGGTACTTGGCAAATAATGAATGTTCAGTCAACGTATAATAAATTAACATGTGTAGTAAAGAGTATTTGAGAATGGAGCTCTTAGTCTAAGGATCCAGGGACAATCTTGTGCATACTTGTCCTAACCTGACTATTAAAAGTCCCTACCTTTATTCTCCAAATGTCAAGGGCAATACTTTTTCAGTAATTGTCTATGAGGTAATGCACAAGATAATTTTATCGACTATTTGATAGTATAGCATTTCAAAGCCACAGCTATATATTCACAGAGAGATTTGGGATGGATGGTATTGCTCAACTAGGAAAACCTCCAGTGATGTTCCCTCCCACTCCTATCTGTACTTTAATTAACTGACTTTCTTCTTTTCCTTGAACATATGGCACTTTTACAAAGTAAAGCTGTTTTTTTAAAAAGTCACAATTTAATTCATTTCATGTGAGTTTTCTAGAATATTCAGTTTTATCTTTAGAGCTATGGAACATGCCAACATTCTCCACATTGAAAGTCAGCTTAGTAAATGGCAGGATGATTCCATCGTGGAGATAAAAGACATCTGAAATTTGTGGTTACATTCACAGATATGTTACCCAAACCCTTATTCCATGAAAAATGAAACCAAACGCAACTCAAATAAACAGTTCTAGCGGACAGGATACCGGACTAGGCAGACATTTGTTTTGAAAGGTCTAGACTTCCACAGCTGCCGAGGAGAATGAATGTGCAGACCAAACTTTCACACAGCAATGGCATATGGAAAATGTTAGATGGAACATAAACACTGCTAATCAGAATCCAGCAGAGGTAATCCGGAAAATGTCCTCATGTGTGAATGTTCTTCCACACTCAGCTCTTCTTTGCAAACTAATGCATTTCATGAGTTCGAATGACTAAAGCTTAATGGGATGTTGGTGTGGAGGAAAAGCAATCACATCTCCGATCAAGTTTTTGGAGTGATTAAATGTGTGGCGTGAAGCATCCTTGGCCAGTCACTTTTAACTTGTACTTAAATATAGAAGTTATAAGTACATTCGTGATTGAGTCAGTTTCAAATAAAGTTCCGGACCAATTACTTTTACTTACTTTCTCTGTTTTTCTTGCTGACTTGCAGATGCAGCCAAAAGAGAACAAACACATCTGTTCTGCCTGAACGGGGATATTTAAAATAAATCAGCTCCATGTCGGAGGATTCCAATTGGAGGCTGTGGCTCACATATCTCCCAGAGTCTTCTATTTCTGACATAATTCTGATGACTTACAAAGTCTTGAACCTCGGCTTAAAGGAAGAGACAGTGGGGAGCTGTCAGAGGGTCCAACTCCCCTCCCCCCAGGGAGGAAGGTCTGTGGGTAGACTCTACAAATGATAACTGACTTCAGGGGAAAGTCTGTTCCTTAACCAGGATGAGGATAACAAGTGAACTGCGAAATCACAGCCTAGAGATTTAAGTTCAAATGCCGCCTTGGGTCTTTGGTTGGTCTGCTGTAGCTCCTGATGCAGTCCAATGGAAGATTGGGCTCCAGGGAACATCAACACTCACCACCTACACCCCAAAGAATCAGTGTCCTGAGATGAGTTCAGAGGAGGTATTTTCAGAAGTACAGATTAGACAGAGAAAAACGAATGTTTCTCAACTCCTCAACAACTTTCCTCTTGGGAGAAGTGACCACGACATTGGTGATGGTGGAAACAGAGCCTCTGTGCAAAGTGATATTCTTCCAGGACATGAGGAAGGTGAAAGTTGCCCTTAGCAACTCATCACACTGGAGATGAATTTCTTTTGGAGAGTGTGCTTCCTCTTAGCACATACCCCACATGGCAACTCATCCTTTTCCAGGCTCTCCAGCAGTATCTATCTGTCCAGCTTCGGTCACTCACTTCACAGGCCACCAGGCATCTCAGATTTCTGAGCTTTTCCACTCAAGTGTCATGTTGGCATCTCAAACTCAGAGTCAACACATCCAATCCTTATCTCTTTATCCATCACCAGATTCAGTATTTTCATCTTTGGGAATGGTTTCATCATCTTTCCTAGCAAAAGTCTACCAGAAATTTTAATCTCATCTTGGTAGACTGTGTTCCTTCAATGCACAAAATAAAATTTACATTTAAAAAGATTCCCATGTCAATCACAAACAAAAATAAAACCATACGAAAACACATAAACATCAAAAAACAAAGGAAGCAATTTTCCACAAGGACTGTAGAATCCTCCAAAAACCAACAAACAAAAAGTAAACATTCCATTTCTTCTGGACAGCTCTGTATCTTTGCTATGTTGTTCTGTGCTCTTTTTAATTTTTCTTAACAATATATCCTAATATCTATTATTCTTGACATATAGCTTCCTACATTCTCTTTACATCTAGACAGTGTCCTATTTGCATCCACCACAATTTATTTAAGCAGGTCTCTATGGATGGATGTTTTTGTCCCGCCAATGCTGTAGCAAATAACTGTGGACATACGTACGAAATTATATATCTAAAAATACATTCCTGGAAGTGAATTGCTGGGGTAAAGGCAAGTGCATTGGTAATCTTAATGTTTGTGTTGCCCAATTTCTCTCCATGGGACTTATCATTGTCTTTTGAACTCCCACCCCAGAATATCTGTAAACAGGCTTCTTCAGACCTTTTCAAGAAAGCTGTCAAACTTCTGGAGGTTTTTGCCAACAGGAAAAAAAATATTATTCTAGTGTTCTATTATTTTAATTATGAGTCAAGTTGGATGTATGCCATTTGTGTGAGTTCTAAAGTTTTTGTTTCCGACTCCTCACCTTTGTTTATCTTCTCCCTTCCTCACCCTCTGCATTAGCCATCATCTCTGGTCTGTTCTTTAATGCGACTGTCCCCTGCATCATTTACTGCCAACATCACTGTCTTGTTTCAGATCCCACCATCTCTTACAGAATGCTCCAGTTTGCTTCCTAACCACCACCCTGGCTGCACGATCACTATCATATTTGACCTCTCCAATGGGGGAAACAGAAAATGGCCAGAGGAATTATCCTAAAACTCAAAGCAGTGAGCCATTCCCCAGTAAAAAGTCTTTGGGAACCCCTGCTCCTTCCTCTCTTGTTTCTCTGATTCCTACCATTTATGCCTAGAAGACTAAATGTCCTCGCATTGCCCTGTACACTTGCCCTATTCCTGTACATCTCTTAAACTCTTGGTCAGAATCACGTGCTAGATGTCCTCTTCTGTTATGTCCTTCTAAAACACCTTGTCTTTATCCTCGTTGGCTGTGTTTAGCTAAAGAGACCATAGGTTTTGTGGATTTCTCTGGTTCTTTCATTGGAGCTCCAGAGCCTTGCACAGCAAGTTTGGTATTAAGATTTTTCTCTCTCCTACAAATGGCTACTAACCACCACATGAGCTATCCAACTGCTCTGGATGATGACATTGTTCCACAAAGCCATGATGAATATAAAGGAGTGCATACAGATGAAATACCTGGCTCAGAGCTTGACATGTAGTAAGCCATGGTAAGGACCCTGCTGTACTGCAAACTAGCACCCGAGGGGCAATTCTGGCTGGTGAGTGTGTTTTATCTGGCTCAAGGTTCTATTTAAGATAGAGAAGTTTCGCCTACAAACGCTGAGCTTAAATTTATTATGAAAACACGTCTTAAAATCTGATAACACTGGGCCTGTATTCCTCATGCAATCAGCATCTGGAGCCAAGTAGTACCTGCTTCCCTTGGGTGAAACAAGAAGCCCGTTATCTCACTAAGGCATCAGCCCTTACACTCTCAGCCCTAGCCTGCCTCAAGTTCCTTCCAGCCTGTCACCCTGCCTTATTCAGGATGAACTAATGGAAATCTCCCTCTCTCTCTCTCTCTCTCTCTCTCTCTCTCTCTCTCTCTCTCTCTCTCTCTCTCTCTCTGTGTGTGTGTGTGTGTGTGTGTGTGTGTGTGTGTGTGTGTGTGTATCTGTGTGTGTGTATCTATGTGTACATGTGAACACAGGCGTGCACATACTTGTGAAAGCTCAAGATTAACTTCAGGCGTCTTTAATGTGCCATCCACCTTTGCTTTCTTTTATTTATTTTTTTATTTAGAGACAGAGTCTCCCACTTGTCTGGGACTCATCAGGTAGGTTATGCTGGCTGACCAGGGAGCCCCAGGATTCCATCTGGCTTTGCCTCTCCAGTACTGATTGACAAATGTGTGTCACCAAACTTGTAACTTTTTTTTTTTTACATGAATTCTTCGAGTTGAACTTGGGTTCTCTACTGACTGAGTTATCTCTCCAGCCCCTAAATTTGTGGAAACTCTTTTTAGGCACACATGTGCAAGATCACATGAAGAACTGTCTAGGTCCATGTAATCTGATCTTCCCTCCAAGGACCTGCATGTTATAAATCTCTTATCTATAGAAAAACTCTGATCCTAACATGGAAGTCAGAACCATCAGAGGATATCTGCCATTGCTCTTTTTTTTTTTCTTCCAGAAATATAGCATGAGCTGGAGGATTGACTATTTACCTCACATAGCCTAGGGGAGCAGGCCTGTGCTTCGTTTCTTAAAAGGAAGATGGAAGGATAAGGGACCCCCAACTGGGGATTGCTGTCCCCCGCCCCCTTGCACATACCACCAGCTGCTGGTGACATTTTTTCAAATCAGTGAGGTGTCCCATTGTGTGGGGAGCCTCAGCCTTCAAGCCCCATGGGGCCTCTGACTATGGCATTCCTTGTTAAATTCTCTGCACACTGATGTCCCCATCCTAAGAAAGGGACTTCCCACGGGGCCTCTGATGTTCTGTTCTGAGACATCTTTTCACAAAGTACAAAAACCCAACTCTGAGCATCTTGACCTCCAGTTCTATGCAGATCAAACCACAAGCAGCACGCTTCAACAGCAGCTCAGAATTCAGCATTGCTGGTGAACTCTAATCTAAACTTGATCCTAATTTATTGTGTGACCCTGGGCTAGCCAAAGCGCTCACGAATCCCAATCTTCTTGTGATGATTTGGAGAATTATTGAATCGAAATATATATCATACTTGGCATACGCATGCACACACAAAATGATTTATAAAAGCATGCCCTATAAATGCTCTCACTACCACCCAACTGAATAAAAGGATTACAAAGCAAAGTAGCCATGGGGACAAAAATCAGTATTTTCAATCAATAGGATTTGGTAATTTTCTATGAAGACAGTTAGAGACCTATCAATTTTCTAATCAAATTCTAAGGTTCTTTAAGTCCTAAGCACACACTGAGATGTTGTGTAGAAATAACATTCTCTTTAATAGCCTACAGGTGTGATTGTGTTTATTCCTATGAAAGTACTAAGATTAGGAAAGGGTGTGTAGGATCAACATTGGGGAGTTTTAATAATGTAAAACATTGTAAGAAGAGTCCTGGTTTACAGACATTAAACATGCCCCAACGCATGAATAAAAGGACTTTGTCTACAAGTCAGTAGTGATGCTTGAAATGTACTACCAAGTCCCTCCCACATCACTAACCCTAAGGAGATATAGGAAGTGAAATCCATTTATTATTTATTTACTTACTTGTTATTTATTTTAGCAGAAATGAGATTTGAACCTACAACCCTCATGTGCCATGCAAGCACTCTACCACTGAGCCCCAGTGCAAGCTCTTGCAACTTGATATTTTAAAGGCCCAGGTATAGAATTGATGGCTTTCCTCTGACTGGATGTCTCTTTGCCTTATTTTATGTAAAGAGGAAAAATGCTTGAGGACATAGCACACATAGGTTTGGTATCCATATCTTACAGCCTGCAAGAAATGTCATTTATAAACTCATAGAAGGTAAAACATCTCACCAAGGATAAATGTTTATCAGTAATGAATCAACACACAGTCACCTCTGTCCCCATTTACTTGCAAATAGGGACCCAGGCTTCCTACTTGCCCTTATATGCGACATTTAAACCCAGTTACTTTGGACCATGGCCTTAGTTAAGCCCAGGCAAGTTAAGATCCTAAACAAAAGCTTGTTAAAATATCAGTACTGGAGACTTTATTTTTATTTCCCCTCTTTTCTTCCTTCCCTCTGTTTTCTTCAATTCCCATCTCTTCTCCCTCCCTCTTTCTTAAATAAAGTTTCCTATAAACTATGCCACTATTGTGTACAATAGAATGCTTCAGGTCACACACTTCACTGGTGTAGGAAAACATAACATAACATGACTTCTAACTTGGTAAAGAATGACTAATCGACTGAACGGAGATGAGTTTTCATCTCAATTGTGGATTGTATGTCTATTTCCTGTAAATGTTACTGTTCAGCAAAATAAGTCAAACTTGACTGAGACTAGAGGTCAACATATATCTTATACCAGAATCAAAAGAGTAAGTAGAATTATTACAGAGTTGAATAAAATATTCTTTACTGTGTGTACTAGTCAAGCTTGTTTGAGATCCCAACTAATAAAAAAAAAATAATAATCTGCTCCTGTGATTAAAAGGACTGCAGAAGGCACACTGTAAATCCAAACTTACATCAGAACTAGTAATACATGGAATTGAACAGTCTCCATAACTTGTCAACAATTCCACATTCCCTTCAACATGAGATTTCTTACCATCAAGTCTAGAGTATGCTAGAGTCCGCAAGAAATAGTTATGTCTCAAAAAGTGTTCTTTAGCAGGGTCAATAATTAATACGAGTGTTTTAATATAGTGTGAGTGGTGAGTTTGATACATTTTTGCATCTGGGGAAGGAACTATTGCTGTCACAGAATTCAGCGTGCCTAAATGTCATCTGCTTTCTTTTTCAGTGATTTTATTCTAGAAATGATGATAATGCAGACAGCAGCCAACTAACCCACTCATATTAACACTGAGGCCCTGCAGCCCAGGCTGGCAAGAAAAACAAGTCCTCAGTTTGCTAAAGAATGTTTACAGAGGGCTAGAGCAATGGTCCAGCGGTTAGGAGCACTTGCTGCTTCTGTAGAGGACATGGGTTTGATTCCTAGCCCTCACTTGGTGTCCCACGACTATCTGCCACTCTAGTTCCAGGGAATCCAACAACTTCTTGGCATCTGAACATACCAGGCACACATGTGGTGCACACACATACAGACACATAAAATAAGAATAAACATATCTTTAAAACAAGAAAACGAATGTCAATAGAATACGCTTCGAGGCTGCAGACTGGATGGAGGTTGTTTGATGCTCTAGTTGCACGGCTGTTGGAAAGAGAACAAAAGATTCCTTTCTCTTAACTTAACATAGATGTTTCAACAAAACACTCTCTCCTTTTTCTTACCCATACAATGACAGGGTTGGGTTAGATGGTCACTGGCACTAAAGAACTGGAAGAAAGGGTGCCGCCACAGTAAGTACACAGAGGCCACCTCTGCAGTTTGAATGTAAACGTCACAGTGCATGAGCATGGTAATCCAGGAAGTGTTACAACTTAACCTTTTTTGCTACCGTGCTTCAAGAGACCACTGGGATAATCTAATATAAATCCAATATTGTACAAACAAGGAAACTGAGGTATTCTGTTACTGGGGACCTTACCAAAGCTATTTTTAGAACCCTTTCTGTATGGAATTAAATGCATGAAGATCATTGAGTTCAATGAAGAGAGATAAAACTTTACAAAAATTATTAATTTATTCAATATGAAAATGTTACAAAGGAAGTCAATTCTTTAAACTATGGAACAATTATGAAAGTGATGTAGATTCTTGCAATCTGCAATCTAGCTCATTATTTTCTTACAAAGGAAAAGAAAAAATTATATAATTTGTGTATAATAACCCCATTGTTCACTTTTACATTAAACAAAAGGGAAAGTTTTAACAAAGGCAAAATGCATTATTTCTGAATTGGTAAGAATTAAAACAGAAACAGTAACACTGGAAAACAAGTCAAACATCTTTATGCTAGAAAGTCAATGTTATAAGACAGTAAAAACCAAGCATTCTAAGAGTAAGATTTTCTTCTAATTATTTTATAGTGGATATAATTCTAGATAAATACATCATGCATTCAGACTATATTGAAAGACATAAAAAGCTCACTTCCAAACTTTAAAAGTTAGGTTACTCCAAGCTTGTAGGTAAAATTAATAGATTATGCATTCCTTGCCTCCCACCAAACACTAAAAATGTAACTTCAAAAATCTCACAACAGTGGGTAGGGCAGAATACCAAAAGAAAGCTCGCAGCAGGGTTTCCAGACAGCTGGGAGTTAATCAAGCACAAACTCTCCAGAAGTTAGGGTCTGAATCATCATTTAAACAAAAGTTCTTTATAGACAGTTTATGATGAGAGTCTAGTCATCCAACTGCTAAAACTTTTAGAAAAAATATTACTTTAAAAGAGAAAGAAGAACTAACAAGTTTGATCACACAAAAGCCAAGTTGGAAAAGGCCTGTAGAAATTCTGAGCTGTGTTCCTGCTTCTTCTGTGGCTCTCTGAACATGATCACTCTACCATATGCGGAAGGGTGACTTGCTCTTCAGCACACATTGTAACAAGGGACCGCTGATATCCTTACAGCCAGTGCCTGTTAGCATATAGCTAACATAGAGCCTCACCATATGCTCCCAAAACTTATATATGGGTGGAGGAAATGGGAAAGGAAAAGGCAGCTCTTGCAGTGTTGGAGGCTGTCTGTCACGAACGGCACAGCTAGGGGTCAGGTGAAGGAGCCGGGCTTCTCAGATCCTGAATCCAACCTCACCCAACAGAGTAATCAGCATCCATCACCGGCCAGCCATTATTAACGCTGGCTGACAGTAAAGCAAATTTACAGAGGATTAAGGAGCCCAAACATACTATTATGCCACTTTAAAGTTTCAACCAGAGTCGGGGAATCTTCAAAGGGAATTCTGAGAAGGGTAGGACACAGAACAAGGGAAGCCAACATTAAATTAAAAAATACTTAACTGCTAAGCAACAAGATAACCATCTGTATGCTCATAAACACAAAGTCCCTGGGTCTGACTTTGAAGGTCAGAACACTGATGTACCCACCATCTTGCAAAGCCTGTGGCCTTTGGGTGAGCAACATTTCAAGGCATGTTACAATTTTGTTTTAGGGATACAGCATCATAAAATCTTACTTCTTTTTTGAGGGTACTTCCCAGTTAACCTCTTTTAAATGAGATTGGACACAATACCATTGGCTTATTTAGGTAAATGTAGAAGTTAATATTATACCCTTCTTAAATATGTGAGAAAATTCATAGCATTTAACCATTTTTTAGGGTTCCCTTTCAGATTTTGGCTAGATTGTCCAGAGCTCTGCCTTATTTTTATTCCAACTTTGACCATTGACCCTTTAGCCATAATGTGTGTGGCATCAGCTGAAGAATACAAATGGTCAATTATTCTCTTGGCCATCTCTGTCCTTAGAAAATAGCCTACAGTGTTTTTCCCCTTCTTACTCAGCAGTAGTATTTACTAATATATATATATATATATATATATATATATGTATATGTATATGTATATATATATATATATATATATATATCAATTAGAGGTTATCACTGTTCCTACATGGCTATCAAAGCTTACCTATGACAGGTACATATAGTGGTGGTCCCCTGCAATCCCATGTAGTCACATGGTTGAGGCAAGAGGATTGGAAATTTGAGAGCAGGTTGAAAAACTTATCAAGAAGTTGTCTCAAAATTAAAATAAGAGTTCGGGATATATCTGAATGAGTGATTCCTTGGTTAGAATTCATAAAGCCTTAAATTTAATCTCTAATACTGCAAAATTAATTAACTAACTAATTAAATAATTTAAAAAACTGAAGACATAGCTCAGCAGCAGAGGTTTAATGGTATACCAAAGGCCAGAGATTCAATCCCCAGTGCAAAAAAATAAAAATAGAAAAGAAATGATCTATTGTGAATAGACTTAGTTTTAAAATAAAAATAAGACTACTCAAATTGATTTACAATATACTCAGGAGTCTAGCTTAGCAGTAGAGTACTTGTCAAGCATGTTCAAGGCCCAGTGTTCTAGTCTCAGTGCTCTGGCAGAAACTTGGCTGAAGATATTTACGTATAGGTTGCCAACCCAAACAGAACAGTGGCTCAAGCTGACGAGGTGAACAACCGATCTTATGACTTACCCATAAACGTCTTTGCAGGAAAAGACACAAAGAGAGAGTTTCCCAGCACTTTCCCTAGCTCTTCTATTCAGGAAGGCCTACAGGAACAGAATTAGGCAATGCCCTGCTCTTGAGCGTCCTCCAGATCGGAGGCTGACAAAAGGAATGAGCATCACAGGGGAGACAGTAGACTTACACCTTCCATGAGCCTACTGAGCTGGGTTGAGCCATGATCCTTGGGGACCTCAAACAGGAGCTACATTCTTCCTGGCCCCTCTGTTGGTCTTTGAGGGGGTCATTGAGGCTAGTGATAGAGCTGCAGTAACTTTGTCTTGGAAATATAGCTACTTTCAAGATAAATAGAATCAGTTGGTTTTTTTTTTTTTTTTTTTTTAATCAGCAACTTCATTAAATGTGGTCTGTATTGAGTTAATTGTTGCAATGGCAGCTTTAGTTTTAGACTGGAATTGTAGTCACATCCAAGCTAGACATTCTAGCTTCCTTGAACAATTTGTAAAATTAGAAAAAAATGTAAAAATGCTTAGTTAGAATCTGAATAACTTCATTTGCCACATGCTTACAACTTACACATTAAAGATCACGCTTTGCTTTATCTCTCTTTGGAACCATAATATACAGTGCAATGTCTGGCCCAGAATTTGCCCAGATGAGCTGAAATATTTGTACATCTATCTTAACTAGCCCACCTAAATGAAAAAATAAGCCATGTGTGCTCTGACACAAGAATTTGAAAGCACTAGGTTACTACACCACTATCTAGTAAAAAAATGTTTTATTTCGTCAAAATAGGTATGAAGATTGTCTGGAATAAATGTAATGATAGGGTCCTAAAGTTCTGGAAAGTCATCATCTAAGACTAAAAATATGAAATTGACAGACTTAGGAAGGATAAAATATGCATTTAATTTATACCATAATAAGCTATGAAAATATAAGGCCCTCCATGTTCATTTGTAAGAAAATAACTTGACTAACAGTTACTCAAGCTCACCTGTCTCAAAATGATACCGCTAAGCCCTGGGCCAGCCCTGCTGGGCAGACCAAGACTCAAACCATGATTACATACTAGGTACCAGTGTCTTTCCTCCCTCATTATGATTTTCAAAGGCATTCCCAAAGGGGCTGTGATTTACAGAATGGATGGAGACAATGTAATTATGCTACTTTAAAACAAAATCAAATTGCTAAAGTATGCATCTAGGGAGAAAAGTATCTTTATGTAATTCCTTTGAAGCCTTTGGTGAGCAAGAAGATTTTCAGAAATGTAGATAAATGGACTAATGTTCCTAGCTGACAAATAATAAGTGAGTTATGTGCGTCTCCTTCATCGTGCTTCTTATTAAGAAGTGATACATTTTCACAAAGAGCCACTTCATAAAAAACCACCTCAAATGGCTTTTCCTTTGCATTATGCTAGCTTTTCCCCCAGCTATCTGCTAAGGGGAAAAGGAGGGAGGGAGGCAGAGAGAGGAAGAGCACACATGTGTGTGTATACACACACACACACACACACACACACACAAAATGGAGCAAGTAGGTATAAATGGCAAAGCTTCCCTCTGTAGCCTCTATTACTATTAAGGAGTATAATTGAATGTATTAGCGGGTCTCTGTAGGAATGCAATACGCTAACACACTCTAATTTTCATTAGTTTCTCAAAACTGTCATGTGAGGAATTTGAAATATGTGCAGGAGAGAAATTAATAATGGCTGGTCTGAACAAAAGTATTAAATTGGTTTAAAATGGAAGAAAAGAAGCAGAACTTGCTTATGAGAAGAAAGATGCTTAAATCACACCCAGGAAAGCGTTCCACTGACAGAGTAGCATTTATTATCCTCAAGGAGCAGCTGTGCAGAGGAGCGGGAGTGAACATAAGTCCTCCCGTTGCCACCACAGCAAAAACCATTCCATTGCACAAAGGTGGGCTCAGAGAAGCTTGGAGACGAAGGGTTTCTTTTTATTTTTCAAAATGAAAAGTCTTGTCAGTGGGGCTGCATGTTTTTCTAAGAAAAGACAGAATACCTTGCAAATACCTGGATGTATTTGGAGGGTAACAAGATAATTACAGCTCTCCAGCCTGCAACCTTATATGTCAAAAAAGCAAAATAGGGTTAAAGTCAGCTTAGTTCATTCATCTCTGAAACTACCCCAAGGGCAATGACTTGTTACTGTTATTTCTACTTTAGAGACCAGAAACTGGAGATTGGCAGAGACTCTCAGGCTCAGCGGAGCTGGGATGAGGCTATCCATTAAATGCAAGGTTTAAGGAGAACCAATGTGCCACTGAGCTGAACTGGAGCAGGTACCCTCACCTACTAGTATTACCTACCCATCATGCTCTGCATACAGCACTCTCGAGCTTCCCTAGCCCACATCTCTAAGCTCTTCCACATTCCTCACACAAACCAGCTCCAAAGTCCTAACAAACACATGGTCAGGTCCAGGGGAAGTCATCAACAGCACTACTCTAGTACCATATTTTTAATTTGTTTTCTTATTGCTCTGCCCAACACTAGACACAAGCAACTTAAAGGAGAGATTTCTTCTGGCTCACAATCTCAGAAGTTTCCATCCATTCCTGCAGGACAGATAGGCTAACGGTGTCAACAATGTATAGCAGAGGGATTTTACAGCACATTGGACCAGGAAATAGAACAGGAGAGGTGCTTAAACTTTCAAAGCCAATCTCCCTTCAACAGTGGCCTATTTCCACCAGGTAGGCCTACCTTCTGAAGGTTCTAAGCTTCCAAAATATTTCTAGCAACTAGGAAACAAGTGTTTGAAGCACAAGACTATGGGGGATATTTCAGATTTATGCCATAGTTTGTACATACCTGTCTGGAATCATCTTTTCATGCTATTTCACCAACTCATGGAAGGCAAGTCAACGTGTATAAGCACATATAAGTCTCTGCTTACATGTTCCCACTATTCTGTTGGCTAAAGCCAGTCATGTGCAACCACATTAATGGCGTAATTAAAGTACCCATCACAGTAAGAAGAATGTTGATTTATTATACGCAAACATTTGCTAACAATTATTCAAATAATCATAATAGTAAAAACAACATGAAGTCAAAATAAGCAGAAACAGAAATAAGGCTAAAAGTTTGAGATTTACAGCTTACTTTAGAAGAGCATATGGACATCAGAGCCAGTCTAACAGTTCTAAATACAGTATCACTTTTCTCACACATGAATCTGGAAAACATTAGCACTATCACTCCCATGACTGTTTTCACAGAGTGCTATAAGCACCAAGACATGGATGTCTTTCACGACAGTCTAATATATGTTCCGAATGATGATTGTGGTCTCTGGTGACAACAGTGATGGGGTGGATAAAAATGGTAACAAAGTATCAAAATTTCAATGACAACTGATTTTTATGTCAAATTTCAATAATTTCAGGATATCTATATACACTAAAGAAACAAGACACTATATACACAGCTGTCCACCCCCCAAAAAAAAATCATAGATTTTATTATCTGTGTAGTATCCTAAAGTTCTGGCTCTTACACAGCCTTAAGGTGACCCACTTATCAAGCTATCCATCAGCCCCCCCTTCCCCCCCCCCCCGCGCCCCACAGTGACCTGATAAGGAGAAGTGTTTGCGTCCTTGTTCTGTCTTTCCTGGTTCAATGTCATGACCATTTCATCCTGTACAATAAACCACTTCTCTCATTCCATCCCATCTTCTCCCCACCTAACCTATTTGTGAGGGAGTTTTCTGATGAGGTTAATTGACATGGGAAGACCCACCCTAGTAAGAGTGGTACCGTTCCATGGGCGGGGTCTCTGAATTCAATGAAAAGGAAAGGGGAGGCTGAGCATCAGTATTCATCTATCTCTGCTCCTTCATTGTAGGGCAGTGTGCCCCGCTACCTCATACTCCTGTGACCACACCCTCCTTGCCTGCCACGATGGACTGTACCTTCAAATGCTAAGCCAAGGCAAAGGAGCAAATTAATATTTTTGAGCACGGGAAACATAAAATGCAAGATGCAAAAAGAGAAAATCAGCAGCGCTCGCTCGATGGCTCAAATTTTTTAAAAAATCATTGTCTACAATTTTTTTTTTAATCATCTGTGTAAGATTCCAGATAGAGTCCACCCTTTCACAGGAACTACTACTGTCTGCTAGCCCCACGGGAAATCCCCTCCACACTAATGTCAAGAGTTTTCTTTAATGGAAAAATAGTTATCAGCCCCGGGGGTGTAAGCATCCTCCCTAAGGCCATCTCTAGACCATGCCAGGCTGCAGGCACAGGAGTGATCAAGGATGCCCACGTCATGCTCGGTCCTTAGCAACCAAGTGAGTTGGTAGGTGTCATTGCTGCTTTCCCTCCTGGTGTCAGAGGAATAAGAAATCACAACCTGAAGGAGCCCTGCAGCCAGGAAACCTCACCAAAAGCAAGTGACAGCAGGACCTGCCAGCTGGAGTTCCCCCGCTTTTCAACACAAGTACCGGGTAACCATGGCGAAAGCCTATTGCTGATAATTACTACAGTTTCACAGCTAAAAGGCCGGGAGGTTGGCCTCTAACACACTGTAGCCTGTGCATGTGGCCCTCAGCACGGAATAGGCTGCACTCTGTTTTTGTGTATTCCCAAAAAAAAAAAAACACACATTTAAAAAAAAGTCAGAAATGCCAATTAAAATTAACCTCTATGTCTTCTTTTATTTTCAGTTTGCTTTGCTGAGGTAAGATGTGCTACTGGCCCAGGCTAACCTGGAATGTGCATTCCTCCTGCAGCTCCCTCAGTGCCGGGATCATGAGTCTGCACTACTGGACCGGGTGACCACTATCAGCTCATTTGACTTATGTTGTCATCCAGAGGTCAGCGCAAATCGGAGACGTGTTATTATGTCTTTCTTCTATGGTACCTTTGGCATGGGGAGGTGCTTAGTCATCGAGAAAGTGAGCAGACAGCAGAAAATAAGGGAGGAGGAAAAAGAGGCTAGAAAGTGGCTATGCACGTGGGAAGACAAGAACGGGGAATGATGGGAAGAACAGTGGTACTTAGATTACCGATAAGATATTATAAGGAGACTTTCCATGTAAAAATTCTGTCTTCATAGCTTGTTAAAATTTATGATGTAAATGGAACTTACTCTATACCTGTTACATCCACTTGTAAAGAGTATTTATTCTGTGACTTATTATTTGTAAAAGAGCACTAACCACCAGCACATGGTCCAAGAATGGTGTGAGGAGATTTCTGAGTACTTGTGAGAAAACTTTAAGGAAACAAGACACAAGTCTTGCAACCTCAATTTCTTCAAAACACGGAATTGTTCTGGGAGTGTGTTTTCATGCTCCTCCCAGGTGTGATGGATAGGAGTGAGTTTACTTCAGCTGTTGCTATTCATACATCTCTGTGCTAGACAGTTTTATGTCAACTTGACATAAACTAAAGTTATTTGAGAGGAGGGATCCTCAATTAAGAAAATGCCTCCATAAGATCAGGCCATAGGCAAGCCTACAGGCCATTTTCTTAACTATTGATGGATAGTGGGGAGAACCCAGCCCATTGCAGGTGAGGGCACCTCTGGGCTGGTGGTCTTGGGTTCTATAAGAGAGCAGGCTGAGCAAGCCATGGGGAGGAAGCCTGTACACAGGACCCCTCGTGGCCTCTGTATCAGCTTCTGTCTCCAGCTTTCTGCCCTGCTTGAGGTCCTGTCCTGACTTCCTTCAATGAAGGATTATGATCTGGAAGTGTAAGTCAAATTAATCCTTTCCTCCCCAACTTGCTTTTTGGTCATAGTGTTTTATTGCAGCAATAGAAACCCTAACTAAGGCAGCGTCTGTGGGAAAACATGATTTTGCCATGTGTGACTTGTCCTTATGATTGAACACGGTATAAGTTGCACTGAATAAAGCTGTGTGTTACATGAGACCTTAGTCCACCTCATTTTTAGGCTCTGTTCTCCCAGGTCATGCCACCAACTAGAGTGGTAAGCAACCAACCATTCCTGCGCATACTTCCAAGTTTGGTCACTTAACCCAACGTTGGAAAATTGTCAAATAGCCCTGCAGTCTGTTATCATTAGATTCCCCAGTCCCACAGTCCAAACCACCTCTGGCCCTTTAATCATTTCTTTCAATAAATAATAATAAAAAAAACTATTTTGTCTTAAGAAAATCCAACAATCATGGCTGAAATCATTTACATCCTGCCAAGCGCACCCCACTTCTGGGCTTTATTTCTTATGTGCTGACGAGAGAGGCTCAAGGGGGATTCCTGATGAGTCGAAGCCATGGGTAGCAAAATAAGAGAAACCGCCTCTGAGGGAATACTCAGTGATTCTTATCAACATGCTAAGGACAGTAGTTCGGTGAGCCTTGGCACTCAAAGGATGGAAGAGCATCTATTTCACTACCCTGTATCTTTCATCCATGACTAGTGTGCCCCTTAAAGTCACCTAGAAACGCCAAGCCTGTCTCACCTGGGCTGCTAAATTACATCCCGACTTGAATATGTATGACTTGATTTATTGACCTAAAGGTGGAGCTTTCTGTCTAGTCCCATTTAATTTCATCTTATTGGATTTCCTTGTCATTCACTCTACCCTTCTGAGATGTCTTTGAGCTTTCTTTGGCCTTCCAATATACTAATATCTCCCCAGCTTTCTGTCAGAAATTAGATCACCAGTATTGTTATCCATGTGATGCATTTTAAAAATAAGAAATAAGAGAAATAGAAGGTGAGGCTGTGGGGCTTGCCTGGAGCACATGAACTGAATTGTCATCCATGAACTAATGCTCTCTTCTTGGGTGTGGTCACTTCATTGATTATAGGCATTCTGTCACATGGCCTTGTGTTTTCTTACTCGATGCCACAGAGCATTCCATAAACTGGAGGAGGCAGGAAGAAGATTCTGGGGGTGAGGGTGGGGTGGGGGAATATGTCTCTCCTCTTCCTAGGATATATTTGTATTTTTTCTTTTCTTCTTTATTTTGGTTGGAGAGGGGAAATCACACCCATTTCTCCATTTACTTTTGTTTAAAAAGAAAAGTCCTGAGTGCTCAACAAGTCTTTGAAAACCGTAGATTGAAGCCAAGTTTGTCTACTATCTATACTCCCATCCTAAAATCCTCTGACAAAAGCCTTTCAAATTCAGACCCATTGCATGGACATTCCTCTCATTAGTACTACGCTTACTCATTTCATCGTCAACTTGATTAGGCTAAGAAATACATATGGTATCAATGAGGCATACCTCTTGGTGGTATGCCTGTAAAGGTGTTTCCCTAGAGGTTTAACTGAGTGAGGCAGGGCCACCCTGAATGTGGGCGGCATCATCATCCCATGTGCCAGGGTCCCAGCCTCAACTGATGCTCCCTGGTTAGTGCTACGGTCTAAGCTGTAACCCCTGTCATGCTTCTGACCAAGATAGATTGTATTCTACTGAACAATGAGCCCCAATAATACTTTCTCCCCTTAAATTGCTTCTTGCCACCAACAAAAAAACCAGTAACTAATACACAGTATTCCCAACCAGAAGGAAAATAATCTTAGAAAATCCTCATGACTCCATGATGCTTCTTCATTTTTTTTTTTCAGTTCTCAAAATATACTTCATATTCTCCCTTTCGTTGCTCTGGAATGGAAGCAAAATTTTCATTTCTTAGATTTATTTTTTAGGGTTTTTTTTTTTTCAGTCGTAGATATGCCTGTGTGTGGGTATATGCACATGATTGCACATGCTTGCAGAGGCCAGGAAAGGCCATCCCACATTAGGCAGTTGTGAGCCGCCTGAATTGGGTGCTGGGAACTGAATTCAGGTCCTCTGAAAGAGCAATACATACTCTTAACCACTAAGTCATTGCTCCAGCCCCAAGTTTATCTTTTTTGAGACTGCATTTGACAAACGGTGGAAATCATTGTGGGTTTTTTTTCCATTTACAAATATGTCACAATGATCAATAATAAACAAGGAAAATGACTTTCAAATTCTTTTTGAGATATTAGACAACAATTCATTTCTATTAAGGTGTTGAATCAAATGGTACTATAATCCCTTTCTGTTGGGACTTTCCCCCTACCTAAAACCCATGACCAGAGTTAAGAAACTCCATTAGCTTCAGAGAAAACACAGTACAATGGGTAGCAAGCAAGCCTGCCGGCAGCATCCTTGGTCCACAACTCACCTGTTTTCATCTAGAGGAACCGTGCATTTATTAGAGACTAACAATATTTACTAGACTTTGCACTCAGTATTTGGTAGCTCTGTGGAGCAACTCCTGGGCACTGGGATACAATGGGTAGCATTATTAATCTTTTTACACATAGAGATATAAAACAATGTGCTCCAGTGGTAGTGAACATCTATAACACCAAGTAAAATATCAGTGGAGTGTGAATAGTATTTTTGAAACTCTGATAAAATTTCATATTTTTGCCAGTAGCCTATGTTCACTTTGAGACAAATTTCATCCAGGTTGAAGGCTGGCAATATTTTAGGCTGTCATCCAAACACAAATTTTTTTCCTGCAGATTTAGTAGATAGCCCTGCAAACTCTAGACTGGGCGTCATAAAGAACACGGGAGAAAAAGGATAATTATGTAAAGCCAACATTTGAATGCATTGTGTGTGGCTGGCAGCCTTCTTCTGCCTCGCATTAATATTCACACCGGGCACTGTTTAATGACGCCATTCAGTGTGGGGATGTGGAGCAGGAAGAGGAATAGAGGCAATCAAAAAATAATTTATTGCAATAGAAATATTCCTCCTTTTGAGGCATCATCGGAAAAAAAATAAAAAGAGGCACTTTTCCCCCAGTTCCTAATTTCACTAAATAGATTCTCTTTCCTGTCAAATCCCTACGGTTTCTTTATGAGAAATATGAAATTGGTCTGATAAAAATTCCTACCCCACATGTATTCCACTCAGGTGCCTCCTGCACAAAAATCCTAAATCTACCAACTGCCTCCAATAAGCCAGCACCTTCCCCGGATCACCTGTCACCCTCCTCCGTGGTTTTGTGGCTTTGCCAGGTACTTGAAACACTGAAAGAAAGGACACGCTTCCTTTGCTGTCTTTGCATTCCCCATCTCCCTTTGTCCATTTTCAGCTGAATTATACTGAGAAGGAAGAGACCTCAGTTGCTTTTCTCATGGAATCTGAGGTTAAGTCTTACTTCCCTGAGGCAGTAATGGGGGTTGGGTGTGTATGACAACGACATCCTCTTCAGTGGTGAGGTAAGTGGACTGTGCCAACTGTGCTCCTGTAAGTAACCCCAATGAAACTCTCTGGTTCACCAGGTGTACACACACACACACACACACACACACACACACACACACACACAGGAGGGTGGGGTGGGGAACTAGTTAATGAGGGTGTCGGGGGACTAGTTAAGGAGGACATTGGAGTGGGGGGGAAGGACAAGAAAGGGAAATATTTATATGTACGAAATGAAACTCATCACTGTGTGTAATTAATGTATGCTAATAAGAAACTTTAAAAAAAAACGCTAAGCCTGCCAAGGCCATTGATGTCCCACCGTTAGGGCACATATATAACAAAGCTTGTTGCTTTATTAAACAGCGCATAAAGGGCTGAGGAGGAGGGAGGGTGGAGAGGGGATGAGCAAGCACAGAACAGTTTCAAAAGCCACAAGGACCTTATGAAGTATGTGCTGTTATCATTCCCACCTCAGAAACCCACAAACTGAAATGTTACATGAATGCCAAGGCTGATCTAAAATACATAGAGATCATTTAATAACAAAGCTAAGCCTGTGTGCATATATCACAAGGAACAGAAGCAATTGCAGATAAAAATGTAGCTCAGAAAATGTCCAGCAACTTTGGACTGACTTGAAGAGAGTCCCGAGGAAAAAGACTCTGGAAGTAATTTAGATGCTGAGGCTAAATGGGGTCCATCAGTAAGAAGATATTTGAGTACAAATTACAGATAAAAGAGTTACAGCGACTTCAGTAAAGTGGCATTTGATTTTCTTACATGCAGCAAGACATCTTGAGAGAGCCGGTTACTAGCACTGATAATTTGATAATGTTAAGAATGATGACATGGAAATCTTCTGGCCATTTACTTCACAGTAATAAAACAGCTGCTGTGACTCCAGCAATCATATCACAAAGATGTGAGGTGAGAGAGGCCAAATGAACAATCAAAAATGCTAGAGCTTTCTCCAAACCACCCCGCTGCCCTCCTTAGATCTCCAGTTAGGTCTCATAGTTCAGAACTCAGTCACAGGCAACCACTAACAACAAAGCAAGCTAAGGAATATGTAATAGAGTTCTCAGAACTGGACATGACCCACAATGCGGATAGAGCTGAGCCCCTGCGATCTAGAACTGAGATGGGATTCTGTGATTCAATTGGCAACTAGATGTGGGGTTGCCATGGCTGCCATGGGGCCTTATGTCAGCAAACTTCCGGAGACAACCAGACAAGTATACATTTTAAGTTCTGAAGGCCACAGGCGGTCACTGCTACATATTAATCTTGCGGGGGGGGGGAGTAGAGAAGGGGAAGAGAGAGAGAGAGAGAGAGAGAGAGAGAGAGAGAGAAGAGAGAGAGAGAGAGAGAGAGAGAGAGAGAGAGAGAGAGAGAGAGAGAGAGAATTCATGTACTTCCTGGCTCTAAAAATGGTTTGTGGATTATCTTAAAATGGGGCAGGAGTGGCTCTGTTCCAGAGTTTGTCACCATGCAGGACAGAGGGTACAGCTATGGGCCCCTAACCCTGCACGGATGCATGGAAGGGATGCATGAACCCCACTGTCTCATTATTTCTCTACATCTGCACTTTTACTTTCTCCAAAGAAGTGAAACCAGAAACTAGGAGAGCCAGGTTCTTCCCCCAGCTTTCCCCAGTCGCCAAAAGACTGAATAACTAAAGAAAGTGGCAATAGGCATGATTTTATCCTTTCCAGCTCCAGAGTGTCAGAGGAGAGGAAACATGGTCCCCTCTAACACCGACACACAGTGACTATGACACTACAAATGCGGACAAATCGGGGCCATAGAGATGGATGGATAGAGGCACTTGCCGTGCAAGCGCAAAGACCTGAGTTCAAATCCCAAGAAAGCATGTAGAAGTCAGATACCTAACTCAAGCACCTGAAATCCCAGTGTTCCAATGGGGAGATCCGAGCTAAGACAGGAGAATCTCCAGTTCTCACAGTGATGAACAACAAAGAGAGCCGACCTCAGAATATGAAATGTCAGGACTGACCGACACCCGAGGTTGTTCTCTGACCTACATAGGTACACCATGGCATGTGGGATGTACCCTAACACACACATTCCTACACACATCCACAACTACAACTGCTGCTACATGTGGGTTTGCCAATTTTAAAACTCTTCCTGCAGCCTCTCCACAGCCTAGCCTATTGGTGAAATTATTAAGGCCATTAAACAGAAGTGATGCTGAAGATCTGGAGCCTATGTGTGTGCTGGAAGATGCTTGATCCCTCAGGGTGCAGGATGGGGTAGGATGGGTGAGCACACTGAGCCAGGACCTCCCCTAAGCCTGTTGGAGACCCTGATTCGGCTGGATCACCTGTTAAGTTAGTTGTACGTCTAGTTTGGATGGATAGACTCTTACTCTAATTTCCAGAGTTATAGAAATTAAAAATGCAAAACGAATTTACCTAAGAAGTCAGTAACATCAAAAAAAAAATCAAATGAGTAAGCCAGGCCTCCGATAAATTCCAACCTAATTAAAACACCGTAATAGACAGCTTCCATTTACCGATTCTTTACCTTTCTAATGCATTCCATTTTAGTTGAATTCACTGGCCCTTTGAGAGCTTCGGTTTTCAGATACTCCGGGCACAGTGCCATCGAAGTTACAAGGCCCAGGCTTTATTTCCCACTCCATACTTTGTGTTGTCAGAAGAATTGTTGCAGGCAAGTACGGCGTTATATGATTTCCTCTAGTGAACATGGTCTAACAGGAAGATCAGTCATGGAAATAGCAAAGATGCTATCAGGCCCCTCCATCTCCACTGCCTGGAGCCGACTCTGCAGGGGAAGGGCAAGACCCTGTAAATTTACTACAGTTCAAAGCACGCCATATGTCCCCAAATCTGGAAAGGCATTGTTTATATTAAAGTCCTTTGACATTTGAATAATGATTTTAGCATTGAAGGTGTTTGTCATGCGTGGCTAGTTATTCAGCAAGACTCCACTTATGTCAAAAGGGAAAAAGCTGTATTAAGTGATGGAGGTCAGAGATATGTTCTAGAGTTTCTGTGAGGCACACAAGGACCCCTCCTAATTGTTATTCTCCCCTTCCCCAGCTCCATGTTTATAAAGTCTTGGGTGGCTCATTAAGCAGGCCAGATTGCCTATTTAAGAATGTGGGCCCAGATCCAAGTAACCTGGGGTGTGGGTGGGCTTCCAGAACAAGAGGTGTGGTTGGACAGTCCTCTTCCTGCTCTGTCTCCTAAGAAATAGAGGAAGAGTTGCTACCAGGAATGGGAAGTAATATAGCATTCTCTCAGCCTTGGCAACCCTGGAGGGCAGCCCTTTCAGAGACCCACTGCCTTAGCACCCTTAGCTGAGGCTTGTGTTCTCTGTGATATGCATAGAGAAGACTGGGTAGTAAGAACCCTGCCCATCCTGGGAGATGTTACTACCAGGAGAGGAAGGGGAAAAGGTAAGAGTGCATTTTGAGTATTCTCATCACAAAAAGGGGCTAAGTTGGTGAGGAGATGAGTGGGTTAAGTAGCTTGAATTAATAATTCTATGTGGGATTCATAGGCAATAACATTTTATACACCATAAACTTAGATGATAAAGCCTACATGACTAGAAAAAAATTAGGGTAAATATTATTTATTGATCCTGTGTCTTCAGCCTGAAGCTCCCCAATCCGCAACCATGTCTCTCTCATCCCTTCTCCTATTCTTGTGTGTTGTTGTTTTTATTAGATCTGTTATGTCTGGCTGTAAGCAACCAAACACGAACAGAAAATACACCTGTAGTCTCTCTGTGGGACAGTTTACCGATTCCTGGTTTCACGCTGCATCCCAAACCAACAATGCCCTGACTTCGGATTGGTTTCTTCATGAGGCTCTTGAAATCCTCTTTGTGGACCAAAGAGGCCCTGCCCTCACCTCAGGCAAGAAACCAGCATCCATCAGAGCTACCTCTTAGCTACTTTCTTTTACTTAGGAGGCCCCCCCACTCCATTGCCTTGTATGTATGTGGTGGGTGCAGGGTATGAGTATGCATGTATTTAGAGGCCAGAAGAATGGTTCAGGTGTCCTTCCGCAAGTGTTTTTCACCTCGTCTTTTGAGGCAGGGTTTCTCACTGGGTTGGGACTCAACAAGTAGACAAAGCTAGCTGGCTTAGCGTCTCCGCCTCCTAAGCACTGGAATTGCAAGCGTGCACGACCCCTTGTGGCTTTTTATAAAACACAGGTTCTGGGAAATGGACTCGGGTCCTTGTACTGGCAAGACTAGCTATCCCAGGGCCCCAGCTGACTTCTTTTTATAGAGCTTGTTAAGGAGAACTAGGTCATTCCTCTCCTCAGACTCTTACTGATGGGCTCAAGCCAATCCTAAGTCATTCAGCGGAGCCAGGAAGGGGCTTTGACTCGGCAAGACAGAGGGAGGATGTCACTTGGCCATTATAAGCATTCTCCCAGCCTCCAGGCTCAAGCTCCCCAACCTCACTCTCTCTATTGCCCTGCCTCTTTCTTGATTGGTGCATTGCTTCCTTCCTCTTGTATCAAGTCCTATGACTGTGTGAAATACCTCCCCCCACCACCCTCCCACCCCCTGCGTCCGCTCAGCCTTGTGATCTCATCGTTGCTGTCTTATTGCATGTCTGCTTCTTACTCGTGAAACATTGAAAATGTCCCCTGAGGTCTTCTCATCACCACATCCTCTCTCCTTGTGGCCCGAGAAGGACGTAGGTCTGTCTCTAAAGCTCTGCTGAGATGACATCATTCTGTTTTGCTTCTGACACGTGAACTGACTCCTCCGTCTTGAGAGTAAGATTCACACTCATTAGCTCGACCTCAGAGACTGTGTGTGGTGTCAAACCAACCCGCCTTCCCTAGTGCCTACTGGCAAGTGGGCTCACTTCCTACTGCTCTCCACACATGTGGGGGAGGAGGGAGGCAAAGACAGAGGAGGGGAGAGGGAGAGGCATGATCCATTTTCTATCTTACCATTTCTCCTCCTTTTTATCTTCTACTTCTTTTGAGTTTTGTTGTTGTTTTGTTTTAAGACAGGATATTACTCTATAACCAAGGTTGAACTTGAACTTGTAGCAATTCTCCTGCCTCTGTCTCCTAAGTGCTGGGACTATAATCATAACACCACCACACTTCACTCCTTGTGTGTCCCTTCTAACTTCACACATACACAATTGCAATGGCTACATCTCATCCTTCTATTAGAAAGTATTCTTCCTGTCTTCATAGCAGGTAGTCCACAGAGGGAATGCTGTTCTTAGCACAACCCACCAAGATAAAGTTCAAAGCCAGCCAAGTCCCTCCAGTGAGCTGCTTGCCAAAGGGACAGCCCTGAAATTCTCCAGTATCCAGCACACTGGTGAGAAAGCTGTGCTCTGAACAGTCTCCTTCATGCTGTCTCCTCATGTCCTCTGTGTGGTCCTCCCTTAGTAATTCATCTCATGCATTTGATATGATGGCCTTGAAGCAGAATTAGCTATACATGGCTCTTATCTCTCCCTCTATATATAGTCGTTGAAGGCCCAGGTTTTTACATGAAGTAAATATGAGTATAAAAACAAAACAAAACAAAAAACAACAACAACAAAATACAAGAGTGCAAACTAGCTACTGTGAAGTACAATTCTCATTCTGACCACTGAGCTCAAGCGAGGGGTCATGGTCAGCCTGCTGAAGAGTCCTTCAGGAATAAGATGGAGATGAGATTGAATCGATGAGGGGTGTTTCCTGGACAGGGAGATGGAGCAGAAGTGAATGAGACCAGGGTATGCAAGGCATTGCTCAACCAGTACAAGCAGATCAAAAAGTGATGGTGTGGAGGAAGGGTTAGTTCATGGTAAGGAGGAGAGAAGAAGGGAGGGGAGAGAAGGGATGGGGAGGAAGGGTAAGGAAGAGAAGGGGAGGGGAGTAAGAAGGGAAGGGATCCACAGGGCTACCCTGAGCCGGGGCTGAGCACCATGGCGCTGAGAAAGAGCAATGTGGCTGCTCTTTCCAGTGAGGGCTACACATGGTTCCCAAGGCCAAACACGTTCAATATATTTTGACTCAATACTTTAAACTTCCTGTAGAAAATGTAACAATTCAAATGGCGATAGTGTGTCTCTTAACCATTAAATTAGAAAATTATGCCATTGAACTAGAAACCAAGACCCCCCACTGTCTACCAGGACTCCACAGAGAGGGCAGGGGGCCTAGCTTCAGAGAGAGGGATAGGTAGAGTACAGAGGACTTGAGATGACATCATAGAGTAATCACCACTTGGTGGCAACCTCCCTTGTTTGGTAGGCCCCTGTCTCCCTGTGCCAGCCTCTCCAGACACTGGGAAAAGAAGATGCTCCCCCAGGTCCCAGGTGGCTGACTGGGACAAATGGAGCACCCCAATCCTTCTGCCACATTCTCCCCGAGAATGGTCTCTTTTGTAAGTCATTCTGAAGGGACAGTTCTTGGAAACCACAGAGGACAGAAAGGGGACCATTTTCAGCCTAATAACATTTATTAAGGACAGAAAGTGAGGGGCTTTTCTTATATTCATTTATGACTTTCACAATGCCTGGGAGGCACTTACATGAATGTGTCTTATGAATGGTCTATCTACGCAGGATCTGAACACAGAACTCAGAACTCAGCAACACCCCAGGTCAAGGAGTGCTTTATTTCTGTCACGATATGAAAACCAAATGACCCAACACATTTACCTTTTACCTTGGCTACTAGGAAATTAGAGATACCCGCCATATTCTGTAAGTACTTAATTCCAAGGACGTAGTAACTTTCTAGTTCTTTTCATTTTAGAGTTCATATTTTATATTTTTAAAAAGATATGGAGCTGGGCGTGGTGGCACACAACTTTAATCCCAGCATTCGTGAGGCAGAGGTGGAAGGATCTCTGTGAGTTCGAGGCCAGCATGTCTACAAAGTGAGATTCAGGATAGCCAGTGCTACACAGAGAAACCCTGTCTCCAACAAACAGACAAATAAAAACTATCACCAACAAAAAGATACGGATGAGGAAGACTTCATTTTTTTTAAATCAGTTGATAGTGTGTATTGTAATTTTTAAGTTTATTGTTAACAGTGTCATACATGTATATAATGAACTTTAATCATTCTACCCCCCCACTCTCAGAACCCCCTTCATTCTCTTGCAGAAGCCCCTCTTCCCAACACATCCTCTACCTTCATGTCCTTTGTATGCATGAGCCTCTGAGTCTAATTAAGGTTGATAAGTGAGCATGGATGGGAGGTTTACCGGGGCCTGGGCTACTTGTCAGTGGCTACATCACTCAAGAAAGAGACACTTGTCCCCCCAGCCACTGTTCCCTGTCACTTTCCTAGAGATACTTTCTCTTTGAAAGATGAAGGAACATTAAAACGTGAATAATACAATCAACTGGACCAAAGATGGGCAGCTCTTTGAAGAGAGAACTCCATGGGTCCAAGCATGTTGCTCAAGTGATTCAGCAGCCAAGAAGAACAAGCTGGGACAGTTTCTCTAACTATCTTTACTGTGCTCATAGGTGGCATGGGTAGATTAGAAATGGGTTCCAAACTTTAGCAGCTGCTCAAGCTGATGAGATAACCATGAAGCACTGATTGTTGATGGGGCTGACGGGTTGTATTAGTTACTTTTATTGTTGCTATGACAAAGTACCTGTCAAAAAGCAACTTAAGGAAGGAAGTTTGTATCTTGGCTCAGGGTTTGAAGACACAGTCCATCATGACAGGAAGGCTTGGCGGCTGACTGGGTTCCACTGCAGTCAGGAAGCGTGGAGATGACTCTGAGCCTCAGTTCACTTTCTCCTTTGTTCCTTTTTATTCTGCCACAGCCCAGCATGAGAGATGGTCCAGGTGAGCCTTTTATTAAAGCTCCTTGTAAATACCCTCAGCCACACACCCAGAGGTTAATCTTCTAGGTGACTCTAAACCCCATGTCAACAACTGACAATTAACCATTACAGAGCTCTTCACAACATGGCTACCTGGAGGGTACATTTCCCCTGAGTTTCTGCGTTCATTCTTGCAGTCCAGCTCCTGATGACTTCTTTTTATTTTGACATCCTATACCTGGACCACAACTCCAGATGCTCCTGCAGGTCCAACCAGCATCCTGGGAAAGCCCCAGACCCCAATAATTCCACCTGCCTCCTGGTCCCTGGGAACCTCACCCCACCACTACCTCTTTAAGGGCTACGCATGTCCCTTCATGGGACAGCTCCAGCACTGAGCCATTTTAAACCCATCTTTGGGTTTAAACAAAGACATGTTGATAGCTCTGTACTTTTCCTCACTCCTACTGTGCTCTGATGTCTGAGTGCCAGAGTCATATGTGAGAAATCTGTGTGTTCTCATTCTGCAGCCAAGTGTCTAGAACTTCCCAGCACTCAACAAATATCTAGGAAGTTGGTTGTTGTTGTTTTACCTTTCAGCCTTAGTAACAGCAGTATGTCACCTATAAAATAGAGATTATAGGGCTATTGGGAGGATTCGGCAAGTTTAAACACTATGTCCTGCCGTATTCTAAGCACTTGATACAATTTAAGAGATGTCTGTCTGTCTGTCGACTGACTAAATGAGTATTGGTCTAACGATAGACTCGGTATTAAAGATTAAATGATTCACTTACCTAGTGACTTTTTTTCTTCTAAAAATTTTTACATTAAATTCATACCAACAAGTCCGTGTGGTAGTTATGGAAACCAGACAGCGTTGTTGCACAAGGCACTTGCCAGTCACAGACAGACCTATGACATCACTAGATAGATGTCATGTACGGAGGGCAGGAGACAAACTCCCCTCCCGCTGGCCCTATTCTCCCTCCTAGAACCCAGGGCAGCAGAGTGATTTGGGAAGGGATGTGGAGAAAGTGACCCCACGAGCAAATGTACCCCAGCATCTGCTTCTAGCATCTGCCAGAGCAATTTCAATTAGCTTCCAGAACAGATACCACCACGGCGCTGATGCTGCACTTTCCATTTAAAGCACTGTGGGGCGATTTCATTTCATAAAGCTATCCCCGCAGCTCAGATTGGAGAGTCTGCCACATTTGTGGAGATGAAAATGACATCATTATGTTCTAAGGAGAGTCTATGAGTTACAAACCAATTCCGAAGGCCAATGAATCAGAAAAGTTGCTTTTTTTTTTTTTAAATTCGTCCAGACTGGCTCTTGCAGTTATTTGGGGCCTGTTCATGAACCACATGAGAGGTCCTGCTTTCATGGAAGTTTCTGAGCATTTCCCACCAGCCTGTCAAGATGAGTAACCTTGTGGAAAAAATAACCATTCCTGGTATCCCAGTGACTATGCAAATCTCCTATTCAGGGAATACCATCCTTTCCAAGAATAAGATTCCCCTGCTAAATGGCTGTCTATCACCTCAAGTAGCTGAGATAGACCAATGCTGAGAAAAAGAGACTTGTTGGAGGCGTGGTACAGTGTGTGGGTGATGGTCTAGTATAGTTTAAGCTCTAGTTTCCATCCCTACATCTACAAAAAGAAAAAGAACAAGAAAATCCCCAGGGTAGAAGATGTAGATTTCTACAGATAAATCACACAGGTAATTTTAATTAGCTCTATCCAATAGTAAAGAAAAAAACAATAAATAAAAAATAAAATAAAAAACGTTACCCCCCCACTGCCTACCATTGTATATTTTGTTACATCTGACATACATGAACAGAATTGTTCAAGCCAAAAGGCAACAGTGTGTGTGTGCTGTCATTGCTTTTGTCTAGGAGAGCCCTGGAAAGGGGGAGGGGAGGAGAGCCATGCATGAGCACCTGTCATGTGCCAGACCCAGATTCCTGACTTTGATCATTCTGTCCCCACAGGACTGCACACTGCCACAGTCACTAGTAGCTCCCCTGAGGAGACCAAGCCCTGGAAAGATCAAGGTGAAAGTCCAGCATCACACAGTCCACTAGGATGCAAGGCTTGACCTCAACCAGCTCCTCAATCCCCAGGCTTTGCAGCATTTTCTCTTAAAGTTAAGCAAGGATGAAATGTGTGTCCTCTCATCTGCGGTAGTGGAGTTCTGTGAAGACAATGGGCGCTCTGGGATGGCACATCCTAATAGTTAATAGTTATCGATTTAAAACAACATCCAACTGCAGACACAGTCTACACACACACACACACACACACACACACACACATACACACAAACACACTATGTATCATAGCCAATGTTTTCATGTCACTCTACTGTCACACATTTTTGGCATATTTGGAAGAACTAAAAACATCTGTCAATATTTGGATTTTGCTAGCATAGTAAGCATTCAACTACTTCCCTTATTTCTGGAAGGCTTTAATAAACAAGTTCACAGTCATGGATAGAATAATGAATACCCCCCCATCTGATTTTTTTTCTCAACTTATTTTGATGTAAATAAAAATGAACACTTTCCCCCAAGTCCTAGAAAACAGGCAACCAAAAGGCACGAGATAAACATTATCATTGATCTATTTTTAAGTTAATAAATATTTAAAGGCACACATTTGTTGAATCTAATCTTAAAAATCAGAGCTCTAATGTATTCCCATGGTGTGGGTGAAACCTAATTTTAAATCTCAACCAGCATTTAAAATCCAGAAATATAAATTGTAAAATCAGAACCAGAGGCTGCTCTGCTTTATTTAACTGCATTCTAACAGACTGATTTACAAGTACACTTTCATACTGCTTAGCTTTTTAAAATAATATATGTAAATATTAAAGTGTAAAAATCTTAAGTACGCAGTTTGATGAGTTACTGTATATGCACATACCCATACATTCCAATATCCAAGTCCACACATAGAAAACATACAACATTCCACTAAGTTCTCTTTGGCTCTTCTTCAGACATTACCGTATCACAACTTCTAACATCAGATTAGTCCCACCTATTTTCTTTTTATTTTTTTTCCTTCACAGTCATGAGATCATGAGAATGCCTGTTTTTCATTTGGCTTCTTCTGCTGAGTAGATTTTCTGAGATCCCTCTGTGTTCCTTCAGGTACTGATGCTCACTGATTTTATTTCCTTAACCTTCTAAAGGCTGTCCTGCCTGTCACCAGCCCATTTTCCTTGGCTCACAAACCCCTCTAGACACCCCTGCCACCTCCTCAGACCAAACTGTGTGTATCAATTTTCACTCTGCCTCTTGAATGTGTTGCAGGTTCTAGGGAGGAAACCTCAAGTGTCAATACCTCCACCCCTACACAGCCACTGATTTCCAGGACATGGGGAGCAGAGAAGACAGGCAGCTGGTCACGTGATGGATGAGAACAAACGAGAAGCAGACATGGAAGATAGATCTAGAGAAAAAATGATGAAGACAAATACATCCACACAATTCCCTTCTCATTTCTACTTCTTCTTTGCTGGTTTTCTTCTACCCTTCCACCTTCTGCCCTTCATCTTTCTCCTCCCCCTGGCTCCTCCTCTCATCCTCTACATCTCTCAACCTCATCCTTTGCTTCCTTCTCCGGGGAGGTTCCTATTTTTCTCTCCCTGGGTTAGCTAATTCACTTGACAAGCACTTAACAGAATTCCAGGCTTCCGGGTTTCCATAAAAATCAGTTTACTCCTCCATCTGGACAGCAGGTGGTGTGGCTGGTGCTGACCACACAGATACGGAGAGGAGAAAATGGGGACCCTCCGCCACCGCTGCAGAAAAGAAGAGCTGTGGGGGTGGATGGTCCTATGTCGATGACTTGAATGTGAAATGTCCCCCACAGGATCTGGTGTTTGAGCACTTGGTCCCCAGATTTCAAAACCAACTACGTGAATGAGATTCCAGCCACAGATTTTAATAACCAAGCTGTAGTTCTTCAGGTAACTCCAGGGGGTGTTGTCTCAATTCACCAACAAAATCAAATTGCAGCAGCGTTGAAGAGCTCCCACCACCACCACCACCATACACACACACACACACACACACACACACACACATACACACACAAGCTGGAGGTCATGGCTATTGCTCCTTGCATTCCTTGGTGGCATTCCTTGGTGGCTTCTGACCAGCATTCACTTGACTTTGATTCCCAGTCTTCCTTTCAGATCCCTTGCCTTGCATCTTCCCTCTGAGGCTTTGTATCCATCACTCCAGAGCCATATCTGTCGGCTTCTGAGTAAACGCCACAATGTCTGTGAATCCCAGACACTCTCTCATCCAATTCTTTCTGGTGGCTCTCATTCCTGAGCATCCTCTGAGATCTCCTCAAAACCTGATCAGAATTTCTATAACCATGAAAAAATGGAGGGAAGACTCTGCTAAAATGTGGACTCCAGAATTTGGTCTGTCTCCTGGGAATGAGGCTGCTCAGAGGCTCTAGGAGCGCTTGAGGTCTGATTTAAAGCAATGGTTTGGTGTTTGAATTTCCAACATGCTCTGTTAGAATGCTGGAATATCCAGCTAGCATGGACTCAAAAACTAATGGTAAGGATACAAATTTCAGTTCTAATTTTACAGGAAATATACTGTGTGACAGGCAGCCATGGGAAGGATGTTAGTGACTTGCATCCATGAGTATAGCTCATACTCAACACTGTCCAGTGTGACAAGTGTCCCCAAGAGTATAGTCACTGCCCCAAAGCCTGTCATATCTTTGAACACAGTCTTTTTTGAGAGGAGACTTTTTTCCCTATTATTTTCCTTCAAAGAGGTAATCAGCTAAGAAACAAAGAAATTGCAATGGACTGAAGGCTTCAGTTACACTATCTGTTTCCTTCTTTTCCACATGTTTATCAGACAGCCTGGAAGCTTTGCACATACAAATGGAAATGTGGACCTGAACGTGAACAATGTATGGCGTATAAAAAGATATTTGTGCCTAGCATGGTAACTTTTTCATACATGAGAAAAATGATGCTCCTAGTTTATAGACTGCAGCATGCAGTATATATATGTAGTATATATCCTCCTGCTTCATGGGAGTGCCTTCCCAACCACTGAAGGAACATGCAAAGAGTCACAGCTGTGCTCTTAAAACTAAACTGTCAGAAAAACTAAATTCTAAGATACCTTGGGAAAATAACCATTTTATATAAAGCAAGTACCCCCACCCACAATGTACTCAAGATGTTCTTCTCTATGCAGTCTAGCACACATACAGGGTGCTCTATGCAGTCTAGCACACATACACAGTTCTCTATGCAGTCTAGCACACACAGAGAGAGTTTTCTACGTAGTCTAGAACACATGCACAGTTCTCTATGCAGTCTAGCACACATACAGAGTTCTCTATGCAGTCTAGCACACACAGAGAGAGTTTTCTCTGTATGCAGTCTAGCACACATACACACACATACACACACACACACACACGAGAGAGAGAGAGAGAGAGAGAGAGAGAGAGAGAGAGAGAGAGAGAGAGAGAGAGAGTTCTCTTTGAAGTCTAGCACACATACACAGTTCTCTATGCAGTCTAGCACACACATGGACTTCTCTGTGTGGTCTAGTAAACATACAGAGTTCTGTCTTCTGAATTTTCTGGGGCTGTTTTCCAGAATACTAACCTCAGGCAGGATAGCTACAACAACAGAAATGGAATGTCTCACCGTGAGAAAGCCAAGTCCAATACCAAGGTTAGCAGACCTGGATCCTCTTGGGGGATATTAGGGAAGGACATGTTCCATGCCCCTCTCCATGGTCAGAACATGAGCAGATATTTTTCAAGTTCAGTGTCCTCCCTGTGAGCACATTTATCTGCAAATTTCCTTGATTTATATGGACCCAAGTCATTTTTATTAAAATGAGCTCACTTAAACTTGATATCTTCTTAAAGACTAGCTTGGAATAAGGCTGTAATCTGAGGTGCTGGGGTTCACAGTTTAACATATAAATGTACTGTAGGGAGAGGCACAGATAAAGCCCTAACAGGAAGTTTAAAACATAATAGCTTTTAGAAGAAGCTATGCTTGGTGATGCACAGATTTAGTCACCAAACTTTGGAAGGCAGAAAGAGATGGATCTATGTGGGTTCCAGGCCAGCCTGGTTGGTCCACAGAGTGAGTTCTGGGCCAGCCAGAGCTATATAGTGAGACCCTGTCTCAAGGAGGTAAATTGCTTACCAATTTGCTAAAGGAGAAATACATATCATTTAGAAAGTGTCTGTTTCCTGCTTCCAAAAGACTTTTGGAATTCATCAGAGTAAGGAAGACAATTCTGGAAACTTAGGATTTATAAGACTTCATATGTAAGATAACAACCACATCTGGCCACAACTGCTAACCACTGCCTGAAGCCTGGAGTTAGACTTGCCAGTTAAGTGGGGACCTCATAAGTGAAATTTTGTTTAGTTAAAACAAGAATGAATCTGAATGTATCTACAGGCTTTTTAATTTTTCTGCCTTGAAAACATGTGATACTCACAAGGGGATACATTTGGGAGCTATCTACAAGGACTCTATCCCGGTTTCACTACTCTATCACCTTGTGAAAAAAGTTTCCTAGTGCCACTGTTCCTCAGTTTTCCCATCTGTAAAGTGGGGCAAAGAAATATGATGTAAGGAGTGCATGACAGTGGGTATATGTATTTATGTTAAATACATACAGTTTCGTGTATTGCTTACAACAGTGTTCAGCTTAGGTAGTACTTTGTACATTTTACCTATCATAGTCTATACTCTGATTATTCTCAATCATCCACTAACTAGGCTCTTTGAAAATAGTAAGTTGCTCTATTAGAAAGTCAGAGGCCACTTAAACATCTAAATAAATAAATACAAACAAGCCCTAAAATGCTGTGAAAACAAGGGCATCTCGTACCATCTGTACATTATGAGTATCTCGCTCACAGGTTTTCCTGGAGCCATCGGGGCTGGGTAATCACACCCATGCATGTTTTGTTTTAAGTCCTAGGAAACCACTGTAATCTCTAGGACTATGAAACAAAAAAAGAAAATCCAGGAGGCATTGAGACACTCGAGATGAGTTTAGTCTTGTCAAAATAAAAGAGCCACAAGTGTCACCTGACCTAATTTTCTATACCCATGGCCACAGAGCCAACCAGTCCATGTCCCACAGCCGAACCCTTTTGCAGAGGCCCATCAGCCTCCAGAGAGCTTCACAGTGGGAGCTTCTTCATTTGACTGTACAATTCTGTCTGTGGGACCGAACAGAACCTACTTGATTTCTCTTTCAAATGATTTCAAAATTAGCTGATTACTCACACTTTTGACTAGTAGACACCGCTCCAGGCTTACTAGGTCTTTATTCTCATATCCCCACCATCAGGCCCACATACCCCTTTTGTCCCTCCCCTCCATTCACTATATACACACCCCTCACAGGAACAGTGTCTCTGCAAACTATGTCCTATGGGCTTTGATCCTTACAAGTGGAAATTTCTTACCTTTGAGATGCACTGCCCAGGGCCACAGATCACCTTCATGGTCGCTTTCCTCATTTGGGGGTTTCAATTCTTCTCTCCACCTTAGGTTCTTACGTTACTGAATGATAGTCCCACAAAAAGCTGCACTCCAGTGGTTCTCAGCCTTCCTAACGCTGCGACCCTTCAACATGGTTCCTCATGTTATGGTGACCCCAACCATAAAATTATTTTTGTTTTTACCTCATAACTGTAATTTTGCTACTGTTATGAACCGTAATGTAAATATCTGATATACATGATATCTGATATGTGAGCCCCCATGAAAGGGTCTTCGACCCCAAAGGGGTCACAACTCTCAGGTTGAGAACCACTGCTACAGTCTAACTGTAAATTCTATTGAATTCAGGAAGACAGAAAATGGTAAATGGTTTGTTTTCATGGTATTTCAATAGATTTTTAAAAGTGGGTTACCACTTCTAAATAGTATTTTATTATTTCTTAAGAATTCCATACATGCTGCTGGGTAGTGGTGGCACTCATCTATAATCCTAGCACTCAGGAGACAGAGACAGGCAGTAAGTTTAAGGCCAGCCTGGTCTATAGAGTAAGTTCCAGGACAGGCTCCAAAGCTACATAAAGAAAACCTGTCTCAAAAAAAACAAAAAGAATTTAGTATATGCATATATGTGTTGATGATATATACCCAACTCCTCCCCATAATTCCTCCTAAATCTACCCCCGACTCCCAATGGGTGTGGTCAACCTACCAAGGCCTTTCAAAGAAAATTGACTCTCCATCTCCCAGAAGCAACTGTTGGTGCCTCTCAGATAGGGTTGGGAGCTCTTGAGGCCCACACCCAATACTAAGATGCTGAGTGGCTTGGTCTTTTGTGGTAACACAGCTGCTGTGAATTCACAGGTATATCAAGACCAGAAAACACACCTCCTCCACCTCCGACTCCTACAATCTTTCTACATGCTTCCATTCCCATGCTGACCTCCACCTTTAGAACGAAGAGTGTGATTGAGATGTCCCATTTGTTGTTGAGTGCTCCACAGCACTTATCCTGTGCACTTGGACTAGTCCTGAGTCTCTGTGTTCACTGGTACCCATCACACAAAAAAACTGCTCTGATTAAGTCTGAGAGTCGCATTGACCTATGGGTAGAGATACAAATTTAAAGGGGAGTTTGATATAATGCCCAGTTAACAAAATAATAATAGTAGCTTCACCCATGGGGTCTGTAACTGCCCCAACCATGGGGTCTTGGTTCTCAAGGAGTCTCAAGTTTACAGTGCCAGGCATGCATTTCCTCTAGGGAGTGGCCCATAAATCCAACAGGGTTTTAAAGTGGATTAATGTTGTCAAAGACAGAGCTGGGGAGATGGCTTAGTCTATAAAGATCTTGCCTTATAAGAATAAAATCTGACAGGCAGTGCTGGTGCACGCCTTTAATCCCAGCACATGGGAAGCAGAGGCAGCAGATCTCAGTGAGTTTGAGGCCAACTTGGCCTTCAACCTGGCCTTCAAAGTGAGTGTCAGAACTGTTACATAAAGAAATCCTGTCTCAAAAAAAAAGAAAAAAAGAAAGAAAAAGAAAAAAGAAGACCTGAGTTCATATCTCCAGAACCCATGTAAGAAGCCAAGTATGGCAGTATTTAACTATAAGCCAGAAAGAAAGAAATGGGCAGACAGGACAGACAAGCCTAGAACTTCACCTGAAATTCTAAGCTAATGAGAGACCTTGTTTCAAACACAAAGTAGAAGGCACTTGAGGAACAATACACACACATACACACACACACACACACACACACACACACACACACACATATACACATACATACACATACATGCATATTAAACATACATGTACACATATATGCATGTATGCACACATATAAACACATGCACAAACATATATATGCCTATATACACACATATACATGCATAGAAACACACAAACACATACACACATACGTACACATACATATATTCATGCACGTAAACACACACCCATATACAAGCATACACACACTTAGATACACATACACATGCACACACATGCATGCTCACACACATACACATTCGGGCATATACACACACACAAGCAAGCATGCACACACACATTAAAATCATCCACACACGTGAACACAACACATGCACACACAGAGACACAAGAACAAAAATATTTTTGGAGAGATTCCTTCCATCCACCTTATTTTCTGTCCATTCCTTTGCTTATGTGAATGCCTTAAGATACTTACTTTTCAAGAAAATTGAATGATGATTCTAAGGCTACAAGAATTACTTACAGATTCCTTGCCGTATTTCTTGCCAGTACATCTTTATAAGGTTAAAATGCTGCTAAAGACAGTAATGTGAGCATGACATTGACCTAGTCCTGAACGCAACACAGAAAACAGTCAAAGACAGCCGGTAGAAATACCACCACATGGGTCTTCATTTTATTAGTAAAGATAGCTCCCCTGTTCTCCAGTTCCAGTTTCCCAACAAGGCACACCAAGAAGTTTCATGAACATCAATGCAGGCCTTCCAGGAGACCTCTCTGGGGGGTCATCTCTACTGCAATAACATAGGACATGTCCACATTTGGTGAGTGTGCCAGCCCAGCCTCACCAATCCCATAAAGCTGGAGCTTCATCAAGTCAATGCGTAAGTGAAATCCAAAGAATTCTTCCAACCAAGCTGAAAAAAAGATCTTGGGCATTTCAAGGAAAGATGAGTCAAAGCTAGCTCCCTGCCTGAACACCAGAGTTGAAATTGGATCTCCCTCTAATGCTGCTGGCACAGATTTGGGAGTTGAGAACTCTCCAGAAATGCCAACCATGTGATCACATAGCATTTAACCTAATAGGGAAACTGTCTCCTGGCTGGGGCTTGAGTGGTAGAGTACAGGGCACACACAGTCCCCTCACGGTCCCGTAACAATGGCAGAAATGAATGAGCCTATTGCTATCCTTCACAGTCATGTTTTTCAGAACTGCTGGAACTCTCAACTAGGAAAAATAAAAGGCAGTACTGAAAGTGAGAGTTTTCACTGATCTAAGCACTAACTCAAGCCATATGTCCTGATGTTTAAGCATTATTTAAAAGAAGAATGTCTTGGTCAGTGTGCTATTTCTGTGAGGAGACAGCATGACCACAGCAATTCTTAAAAAAGCAAGCATTTAATTGGGGCTTGCTTACAGCTTCAAAAGTTTAGTCCGTTGTCATCATGGCAGGGAGCATGGTGGAATGCAGACAGACGTGGTGCTGGAGAAGCAGCTGAGAGTTCTACATCGAAATCCACAGGCAGCAGGAAGAGAGAGACTCTGGGCCTGGCTTGGGTTTTTGAAATCTTAAAGCCTACCTGCCCCCTCACTCCCCAGTGACACACTTCTTCCAACAAGGCCGCCTCCTAATCCATCTTAAGTAGTTTCACTCCCTGGTGACTAAGCATTCAAATATATGAGCCTAGAAGGGTCATTCTTATTCCAACCACCACAAGGTGGTGGTGGTGGTGGGGGTACCTACATTTATATAGAAAAGAAATTAGTCTGCACAACTCACTTTGGTAATTTTGTAAATCTGCAATTTCTGCAGTTGTGTCTGGATTAGCAATAAAACATTGTTTTCTAATAATACTAAATCCATATTTTAGATGAAAAACCGAGGTTGTTACATTTAAAATTAAGTACTTTAAACCAACTGCTATGGCCAATATATGCGCTGGGGAGATGGCTAAGCGGGTAAAGGACTCTCTAGGCAAGCCTAAGGACCTGAGATTGGATCCGGAGCACCAACATAAAAAGCTAGTGTGGTGGTGCGCATTGGTCACTCCAGTTCCAGGAGACAGATACAGGGGCCGGCCAGCTTAGTCAATTGGTGAATTTCAGGTTCCATGAGAAACCCTGTTTCAGAAAGAAAGGGAGAGAACAACAGAGGAAGACAGCCACTGCTAACCTCGGGCCTCTACACACACATGCAGAGGTGCATGCAAACCTCCCCTGCCCCATAGACACATATAACACACACACAAAAACATACAAACAAATAAACCTTGAAAGTATTTGTGTATCTTCGTATGCTAATGTATCTAGAACAATTACTAGACAACAGCAACTCCTAAACTCAGAAATGCAAAGATGCATCCTGCCAAGATGTCAGTTCCTTCATCCACCCTCCACCTCCCAGCAAGGGAAATTGTTGTAACCAAAGGGCTTGTTTCACTCATAAATATGCGAAATGTCAATTTACCTGGACTCACAGTGACGTCTTCATGGAAAGGAACTGATCAAGGAATTGGGAGACGCTGGTTTGAGACCTGGAGTTACCTGTAACTAGCCATGGGACCCTGAGCAAGTGACATTCTCTGACTGGGCTGCCAAATAACCAGTGTGAGGAGGGCAGGCCCTGGTGCTGGGGATGCAGCCAGTGAGACCCAGTGTGCCACCTGCTCAGCCCTCTTCAACTCAATGTATTATTGTCAAGTGCTAAGGAGAGAAAATTTAAACACTAGCCCTACGGCTTAAAGGAAGGGTCGTCTTGGGAGAATCAAAGACTCTGAAACGACATCAGGTTAAAATGAGAAATCCAATGAAAAAGATCTGTTTGTCGATAGAGACCCAGATTGACATCTACAGACACCTCCAAGCTCACAAAAATCATCATACTAAAAATGTTACACTCACCCAGATAACACATCTGAGGCTCTCAAATGTTAAATGGACAAGTAACAGCAGGCTTTGTTTTATTAATATACCCTCAAAAGTCACCTTCATTTCTGTTGAAATCGCCCAACGGTAACTTCAGTGGCTGTGTGTGATGTCATTCCAAAGATGGGTAATGCATGCATACAATCGGTTTCTTCATCCTTTTGGTTTCATTTCTACCTTCCCTCCGCTTTGAAACTAGCACAGCGATGTGTGGAGTCTGGACATAAGTTCATGTTCCAGCCATCTTAGTCGATGCCACTCTGCTTCAAGTGTCTCCCGGCTTTCATGAATCCTGTGAATTCACCGGGCCCCTAACCACCTAATTGACACACTGTATCTTAGCCCTAAGTATTTCTCTCTTCTGTCTCCATTTTTAGTCATCTCACTCCTACTCTATTGAATGAGGAGATTTCATAACTGTATTTGTTTTGCACAGCATCAATTTTAGACATTTCTAAAATACGATACAATACATGATAGGTAAATTTTTTTTAAAAAAGTCATGTGATTTTTGGTGTGTGTGTGTGTGTGTGTGTGTGTGTGTGTGTGTGTTCATATGTGCTCATGAAGGTAAGGAGCCAGTGATTTTCTTCTTTCACTCTGTATTTTATTTTCTTTTAAGATTTATTTATTGATATTTGTGTGTATGTGTGAGTGTCTGCCTGTGTGTACATATGCCATGTGAATACTTGGTGTCTGAGGATGCCAGAAGTGGGCATCAGGTTTCCTGGAACTAGAGTTACAGACAGTTGTGAACTACAATGTGGGTGAGAAGAAGGAAACCTAGATCCTCTGTAAGAGTAATGAGTGCTCTTATCCACTGAACCTTCTCTGTAGCCACGATATCTTAATTTTGAAACAGAGTCTCTCACTAAACTTGGACCTTAATGTTTCAGCTAGACTGCTGGCCAGGAATCTCCAGGAATCCACATGTCTCCACCCCTACAGTCCTGGGAATACAGATGGTCACTGCCACCCCAGGCTTTTTCAGGGGTGCTGGGGATCCGAAATCAGGTCCTCATGCTTGTATGCTGACTACTTTATCCACTGAGCCCCCACCCCTCCATCCCCTGATGTAGTTTTAAAGAAAGAGCCAATGGCTTTACCTACAACCATCAACTTTTCCAGTCTAGATATTCTGCTCAGAATTGAAAATATTATGTCAAAAATGATGCAGTTTCATGAAAAAAATTCTTTTTAATGTGTCTGCAATGTTTAGCCTGTCCAATCTCAGATGCGAGTGGATGATATTTAAGGTGAGAGATTTTTTTTTTACCAGTTTTTCAAGCTGTTACACAGTTCTCAATCTGTACTGAGACATTTATAAAATGTAAAATGTGCTGTCGCTGACAAAGTAAGAGAGCAAATGGGCGGGGAGCGGAGAGGGCCGCCGTAATGACGGATGGTGCGGGCAGCTGCTACAGTCCTGAGGAGGTGGCATACCCGTTCCATTCTGCCTGGTCTACAGCCCTTCCTTGAGCATCATTGAGTGCTAATTCAAGTGAATGAGGCAATGGACCAACATGGTTTTCATAAAATATGAATGCTCCCAAGCACACATTTCTTCTGGCAGCTGCTTCTTCGGGACAGGACATAATTGCGTTCACACTGAAGTAAGCTGTGTCAAGTGTATCCATTGGCCCACAGCAAGCCATGATTAACCCTTTAATCCCACTGCAGACAAGAAAAACAGTAGTCCTTGCCAGAAATAATGCCTCCACTTCTTTATTTTCTTCATATTTCATGTCTTTTGTAGCATATGTTCCAATACATGACCACAGTTGAGGATTGTTATCTAGAGTATGCTTGTCTTCAAATAATATAAGCTTACAGTCATTTACAGAAGTTTGAAGAGCGTGCCCTTAAGGCCTACCAAATTCCTACAGCCATGGTTCTCAACTTTCCTAATGCTACAACTCTTTAACACAGTTTCTCATGCTGTGGTGACCCCCCAACCATAAAATTATTTTCATTTTTACTTTATAACTGTAGTTTTAACACTGTTATGAATCATAATGTAAATATCTGATACATACAGTATTTGTTATGCAACTCCCAAGGGGGTCATGACCCACAACTTGAGAACTGATTTTTTACAGCAACATTAGGTACCTATATGATTAAAAACACGAGTCACAAGTTAGTAAACTACTAATCTTCCACTAAAATAAACAAGTTTAACAAGAGTTAAAGAGTTCTTCTGCCAGGGGTGGTAGTGTTTGACTCTGATCTCAGCACTGAAGAAGTAGAAGATGACGGATTTCTGTGAGCCCAAGGGTAGCCTGGTCTACACAGTGAGTCTCATTCTATGCTATATGATGAGATCTTGTCTCAAAAATCAGTAAACAAGTAAATAAAGTTAAAATATTGTTCTGAACATGAAGAAACATGATGCTTTAAAATCAGAATAAAATAGTTGCCAGTATCCCCCTCAAAAAAGATATGATTGATGCTTGGTATATACACAATAATGGGAATTTATAGCCTGCAAGTTCATTCGGCAGACGTGGGAAGGATTCCATGATTTATTTAGTTTTGGATTCTCATTTCCTGGTGAATGGCTGCCAACTTGCCTGTTATACACATTGGTCCAGAGTAAAAGACAGATAGCAGGCAAAGAAGTCCCACCGGAAGAGTGGGTAAACAGCCTCATCTGCCTGGGGTCAGTTTGTACATTCCACAAGAAACCCACAGCAGGTTGATAATGGTGACAGCAGACTCTGTCACTCAGACAATCTTAGTTCAGCCTTCCTTCCTTCCTTCCTTCCTTCCTTCCTTCCTTCCTTCCTTCCTTCCTTCCTCCCTCCCTCCCTCCCTCCCTCTCCCTCCCTCCCTCTCTCTCTCTCTCTCCCCCTCCCTCCCTCCGTTCCTCCTTTCCTTCCTTTCTTTTTTTGTTTGTTTTTTATTTCCCTGTGTAGCCCTGGCTGTCCTGGAACTCGTTCTGTAGACTAGGCTTAATCATAAGAAAAACTCACATTCATGTTTTGAAGATGCCACTACTACAAACATCTCATTCTAACACATGTGTTCAAAAACACAGTCAAGGGTAGAATTGTGTGGGTGGTGTCTGATTTCCCTAAGAAATTCCCTTTCTGGGTAGGCTCGCCTCACCTCTGCCCTCAACCACAAGAAGCTGTGATTTGTTTTCACACGTCTTGGTTCCTCCACATCTTTCAAAGATGTCCTATTACCATCCAACAGAACATAGAGACCCGTGATCAAGCCTTGACAAGCCCCATCTCATTAATGCCTTTTTTAATCATCAAGGGTGACAACCCATGATAAATTATGTCAAAACACAGGAGTCTAAATGAGGAGAGGGAAAGTGGGAAGAAAGTGACGCATGCATTCTGAGAATAGATAATGTTTCTTTGCCTAATTTTGAAATGAAAGAGAAAGAAAGGCAAGCTGAGGGCAAAGAGGGCTCTGATCTAGAGAGAGAGCAGAGTCCCAAGAAGAAATGAAGTGGGATACTGGTTATTTCTCAGTTCTGTTTGGTTTGTTTTTTGCCTGTCTTTATATAGTGGGAACAGAGAACTTGTCAGAATCTCAAATAATAAATACATATTATATATGTGTGTGTGTGTGTAAATATATGTAATATTATATATGTGGATAAGTCTGGCATCTCAAACTCTAGACAACTGTTGTTATAGTCATCACTATACCAGAAAAGCAGATGCAGCATCCCAAGCCCTGGGTCCCTAGTCACTCTTTATCCACAAACCTGTTGACGCTCAGTGAACTCTGTAGAACTGAGCTGAGGTAAACACAGAAATATGTGGTAGAGGAGGAATCAAGGAGAACACTACAGGAGTCATTACAGCCCATCATCAATAGGTACATTCACGGTCATAAGGAAGCATCTTCCACACCTGTTCCACCCTCAGGAGCCTCTCTGCGACCCAGAGCTAAAGACACGACTGCTGTTCTTACCCCACTGTGAAGAATATCTACGTGCCTGCTGGCTTGACTTTTGTTCTCTGCAGATAAGCAGATTCATTGCCCTACTAACAGAAAGTTCCAGAAACACTAGACAATGAAGAGCATAGAGTGGAAGCCCTGAGCAGGACGTAGAACTCCTGGTCTAAGTATCTCTCAGAGGCCCGGCAATGATGAGGCTTGGTTAGTTCAACAAAACACATGTAAAGTAAAGTTCTTCGTTAATGAAGAACATTTGGAGATTACTAAGAAAATGTAATCCCAGTACTTGGGAGGCAGAGCCAGGCTGATGTCTGTGAGTTCGAGGCCAGCCGAGACTACAGAGCGAGATCCAGGACAGGCGCCAAAACTACACAGAGAAAACCTGTCTCAAAAAAAAAAAAAAAAAAAAAACCCAAAAAACAAAAAAAAAGAAAAAAGAAAAGAAAATGTCAGTAAATATCTAAGCATGTGCTTTAGAGAGAGGGAAAGAGACATGCAAGAGAAGGACAGTAGTACCCACCCTAGAGTAGGTGGGGGCTTCTTCCGTGAGGGAGGGAGGGAGAGTCACTATTTAAGGCTTTAAGTGAACAAGTGAAAGAAACATCTAAAACCCAGTTTGGTGTATGCACTGATGTCTTGGGCTTTGCCCAGCAGTCAGGCAAAGCCAGGCTTGGTTTTTCAAATCTCCAGGGACAAGAAACAGAACTGAGCCAGCAGCTCACAATAGGTTCTTCTTCCTGCCAGGTCTAACTCAGGAGAAAAATCTCCAAGTGGAACATGGAGGCCTCGAAGATGTTCACAGTGAAGTATTTGGATTTGCACTTCCTGCCCCCCTCCCCAAGTATTTCACTAATTGAAATATCAGGTTTATTTTAGAAAAAGAGATAAAATGAATCCTCCCTAACTCTGATGACCTCTGTATTTATGTTAGATTAAGTTTATATCTTCTCTAATAATTAATACTGAGGTAATCAATGAATATTTATATAATTTCAGAAATCTATTGCATTGCAAATTCTTAACTACTGGGCTAAGCAAACTCGTTTAGAACTTACCACAAGATGCCCAGCCTTCTCCATTGGAAAATATGAGCTTTATTAATTCTGTTGCCACTGTTAGCACCTCCCCTGCATAATCAGGCTGCTTTTAAGAAACCCCATAACCTTCCTCTTATTCACTTCTCAACTTCTCAATCTATAGCAACTGGGCATTCCTTGCCACAACATTATCAAAAACACCAGTGTCTGGGCCTTGCCCAATCAGAGAGATACATGGACCCATTTGCCCAAAAAAAAAAAAAAAAAAAAAAAAAACCCTTGGAATGTGCCCATGTCTGTTCCACTCAACTCTCTGCGATTCTGTCCCATGACAGAATGCCCTTCTTCCCTGCTGACCATGTCTCCTTTTCTGTGTTCTTCACTGACATCACTCTTCTTCCCTCTGTTGAACAGTCTTTGTCCTTATAGATCAGCCTTAGGCATCCTCTTCATTTTTACATGTTCATTCTGGCACTCCAAATGTATCTATTGCCATGACCTACCACACAGGTATCTTTTCTGCTTCTGATTCTTTGGCCTCCCATGATACAGCTGGGACACTTCTTTGGGATATAAGTCAACACAGTTTTGAGTGAGAGAAACACAGTTGGCCCAGGCTCCCCAGATAAGGAACAGGTGCTCAGGACAGATGTGCAGAAGAGAATATTGTTAACTTTTCAGGGCCCCAGAAAATGGGCTCCAGGAGCAGGATAAAATGCTTGGGTCATGGCAAGTCTCCCAAATGCAGTATCACACAGCTGTCCATCAAAGACAGTGTCCTCATCTCTGTAAATGCATTCAAACACTGGGTAGATGGGTGCTTCGATCACAGTTTCTCTAATTCCAAAGTCTCTGTGGTTTGTTGCTATATGTCACGTCTGCCTCGACCAGCAAGGAAGACGCAACCCCAGGCTCTTCTCCAAGCAGTTTATTCAGGAACCTTGAACAATCTTCTGACCCCAGGGAAAGCCATCTTCTTCTCCTTCTTCCTCTCTCTCTCTCTCTCTCTCTCTCTCTCTCTCTCTCTCTCTCTCCTCTCTCTCTCTCTCCTCTCTCTCTCTCTCTCTCTCTCTCTCTCTCTCTCTCTCTCTCTCTCTCTCTCTCTCCTCTCTCCCTCTCTCCCTCTCTCCCTCTCTCCCTCTCCCTCTCCCTCTCCCTCTCCCTCTCTCTCTCTCTCTCTCTCTCTCTCAAGCCAGCCCATGCCCTTTATAGCCACTGGGCAACCAATCCGGTAGTGCCACGTGGACAATGCTGATAGGGTCAGACATACGCAAGCAAGCCAGATTAGGTCCAGGTGCGCAGAAGCAAGCCAGATCCTAGCCTTAGCCAAATAAGGAGCACCTGCCATCGGGAAGGCAGAAGCCGGATGCCGATGCCATCCTTGCGGTGCGGCCATGCACGGCTCTCTACAGCTATAGTATACCTCCCCAACACCATCCCTCATGTATTCACCAAAGCAACAACAACAATGTTGTAGAGAGAATCGTTCACTCTTAACTTTAGAAAAGAATTTCTGACAACTTTGTTACCTGCAGGATCCACCACATCAGTGGTGGGATAAGACTGCATGCTGTGGGATAATCTTTGTGATGATGTGTCTTTTCCAAGGAGCCTTCTGATTGGTTTAATAAAGAGCCGAATGGCCAATAGTTAGGCAGGAAGAGGTTATGTGGGACTTCCTGGCAGAGAGAGCGGAAGAGTAGATGAATCTAGGTGTGGGAGAGAGAGACGTCTAGAGGACATGGAGAGGAAGCAGGAGGTGCAAAATGGAAGAGAGGTGAAAAAGCCACAAGGCAAACATAGATTAGCATAAATGGGTTAATTTAAGTTATAAGAGCTAGTGGGACAAGACTAAGCTATAGGCTGAGCTTTCATAATTAATAATAAGTCTCTGTGTCATTTTTTTTTTTTAAGCTGGCGGCCCAAAAACAAATCTGTCTACAACTGCATCTGGGGAAGTGGAAGACATATGACACAATCCAGGTAAAGTAATATGGTACCTAGGAGACAGCAGGACCAGTGGCCCACGGGGAAGAGGCCCCACCTCAGCAGCATCTGAGTGGCCAAAGGACAGGGCTGCTCAGGCACACCTAGAGGAGGAAGTCACCCTGGAAAGTACTAGACAATGACTCCTTAGGGATTCCCAGAGAGGGTCAGGGAAGGACTGTCCAGGGGACCCACAGCTCCTGTAGGTTCAAAGCCAGAGCCAGGTAAAGGCAGGCTGCCCTTGATATGTTCTGAGACAAAGCCCTCTAGGTAGCTCTGGAATTCCTCCTCTATGTACATCAGGCTAGCCTCCAACTGGTGGCAATCTTCTTGCCTCTGCCTCTCAAATGCTAGGATTACAGGTATGCACCATCACACCTAGTGGCCCTGAAAGTTTTGCCCTAGAAAGTAATAATTCTCACAGAAGTTGTGGAATTTGTATGAATGAACATATTGGTATCATATTTTATCACGTGACGACTCCTCTCTTTTCAGCTACAGTGTCTAATTTTTTAACTACACATTCTAAGATAGTGGGGGAATACATCTGGAAAGCTAATAAGATTTTATCTAACATATCTATCAGTTCAGAGTGAAGTATGTCACACGTGTGAGTGAGAAGGATTACCTGAAATAATTACAAGTAGATTTTGCTCATGGCAAACTCACAACAGGGCTCTCTTATAAATAGTCTCTTTTTACTATAAAGTTGACTAAGTGAGAGGGATTAATTCATGATCTGAAAACACATCCTAATAACTCAGGGAACAGTATCCCAACAGACATCTGGAGAAACCCCTGATTAATTAATAAATTAATTAACCAGACAGCTGTACTCTTAGGAGAGAATTTAATTGTTTGGATTAATAACCCTAGTAATTAATCCTAAAAACCATCAGCCTTACAGTTGAGAAAATGCCTATTTGGTAAAGCGGCATGTAGATGATCAACATTCTAAAGCACTCTCTGGCTGACTCAGTATTTGCAACTACCGTTGAATTGGGGCAACAGGACATTGGGGCTACCGTGAATCAGGTAATGCCCCAGCTGGCCATGATGACCCAGCACCTCCACATCTTGACCCCTGACCTTCCACCATGATGAACAGCACTGTGAACACTCAGCACAGAGTTCTCAAACATTATTCATCTAGATCGTGAAACTCCAAAACTGAAGCCTTGAAGAAAGGTTATAAACAAGAGTAAAGATGTGTGACCATCTCCTGGTGGAATGGGTCCACAAGGCACGTCTCACACAAAGTCAGAGATCCACAGACCCTCTCCTCTAGCACCTGCTTAGCAAGTGGTGGAGATACACACACATGTAAGCAAAGAGCATGTTTGCCAAGTGTACGAAATCGTTTTAACAAGAAATGCTGCTGGGGTTGATGGTTCAGTGGCTACGGCAGGGACGAAGCTCTTGTCATGCGAGCGTGAGGGATGGAGTTCAGATCCTCAGCACTTACGTGAATGTTGGATGGTATGGCATGCATGTTATCACAGCATATAGGAGGGAAAGACAGTCGAACCCCTGAAGCTTGCTAGCTAGACTAGCCCAATCTGCAAGCTCTGAGTCTGAGGGAGAGATCCTGTCTCACTATATAAGGTGGAGAGCAGTCACAGAAGACACACAGCATCAACCTCTGGCCTCCACACGCATGTACACACATGTGCACCCCACCCCCACTCCCCATCCCCAGACAAATGTGCAGAAAGAGAGACAAAGGCTAATGAAAGGTAAAGAAAGTAAACCAAATACAGTTTACAAACCCTTCTTTAACCTTCACAAAGTCCTTCATAACAGCTCGTTAATGATCAGGAGATATTATATGATGTTTAATAAATCAGTATTCAAATCAGATTTTTTTAAATGGCACTCTTAGAGCAAACAGACAATCCTATTTTTCCAGAAAATATATTGTTATAGAATGAACATTAGTCTCTGATAACCACTTGCATACGCAGAAACCAAAATTTTGCTAGAGTATCAATTAAGACCTCAGCCACAGACTTGTGGGTTTAATAAATCTTAAGCTGGAAATAAACTTTTAATCCATTGTTAAATAATACTAAGTTGAAACTTTAACTACTGTACAAGAGCTACCACACTGAATGCACAGTGGATGGGTGACACAGACGTGGCCCTAAGTCTGTCCACACTATGATATATTGCATGATGAAAGTTATTGGGACTGTTAATAAAAAGAAAACCTTGGAGGAAAATACATTAACAAAACCATAATCCTAGCCAAGAGCAAAAAAATTCAGGAGGATAAAAGAAATGCCAAATAATCTTGTTTTCTAAACCATTTTCAATTAATTTTACATGGCGATGATTATTGCACTTAACTATGAGCCTGGCAATCATCGGAGAGGTTATAGCTAGAACACATAGAGTACATGTTATTGTTTTCCAGCTAAGAAACATGGAGGGTGAGGAATGTGGATGGCTTGGCTATGAATGACTTTGTACTTCAGTCCCTTCTCCTGACAGGTGGTGACTGGGGGCGGGGGCGGGGGCGGGGACCTAGCCTAGAACACCTCAGTTCTGAGGGGGACAGAATATCAAGTTGATGAAGACTGGAGTCAAAACCTGCCTGTTACTAACTCTTAGGGAAGTTACTCCAAGGTTCCGACTGCTAAAAGGAGGAAGCAAAGGGCACATGCTATTTCCCCATGTAATATTAAAATCAGCAATGTTCATTCCTGTCGTTTTGGTTGAAAAATCGATCCCATAGAAGGGGCAAGCACTTCAAACATGTTGGAAAACGTTTTAAAGGGCTGCTTGGTGGAGCGAGGCTCAGGGCTATCTCAATTCTGATGGTGACCTAATCCACAGCGGTCTTCAGCAGTAGAGCAGTTATGTCTAAGGAGGTTTAGGAAAATTATCCTATCGTATACAATTAACAATTTCTCTATGCTTTACCATCAGAGTTGAGGTCAAGTCAGACTTAGGGCTGGAAAAGCAAGTCCTGGCTGAATAAGTGTTACAGAAAACCACCACCTTTTGAAGAAAACAGGCATAAAATACTTAACAGAGTGCCACCCAACACCAAAAGTTACATCAGCTTTCCTTGGGAGTTTTCAAGGAGCTGGCAGAAAAGACCCCCAGTTTTCTTCATTTGAGCAAAGTTTAGAGAGATGCTACCTGGAGACCACTTCGCTGATTTTCCCTGAAGACAGTTCAAGATTTCTTTTCCTACAACCAGCTGTCCTTTGGATGGACCCTGGACTGGTCTCTGCTTCATTATCCTGCCTTTGTTTCCCTTTGTTTATTTGCAGTTCTGGGGACCAAGCCCAGGACTCCACACATGACAGGTAAGTGTCCTACCACAGAGCTACAACCCCAGCCCTGTTATTCACTGCTGGAAAGAGTCATCCATTATCCTAAGTCTACTGTCTGTTTAGTAATTCCCCTTAGAGTGAAAACAGAGATTAGCAATACATGCCTTTGTAGCAGAATGGATTCGATGAGAACTTGTCATAGAAACTCCATCCCACTTAGCTCTGCCGCTCAGAACTTGGCATAATTAAAATAAGTGACATCTGTAAACTTCATTATAATCTCATTTTACTTTCGCTATTCCAGGCCACCCAAACCTTTGGCAAGATGCGTTAATAAAGAGAGTGGGGACGACTGCATTCTCCTCTTTCTGCTCTTTTCTAACCTCTGGTCGTGTCTTAACAAGTAGAGAAATGAGCAAGAGATGAGCGAGGGAGGGGGGACTAGACCCAAGAGCACAGCTAATTCATACATAGTCTAATTAAGTTGTAATGAAAGTGCTCAGTGTGGCACTTTCCTCCTTCCCTCCTGTTGCTTTTTATTGTAGACTCGTGGGATGAGTTTGTGAAGAAAGTGAGCGGCCTCCTGCAATGGTTGCTTTCCCTAACCTTCAGACTCAGAAGGAATGCCAGTGCAGGGGATGCCGATGAAAAGAGCACAATGCGGTCGAATATGGAATGCACGCTTTTGTGGGTTTAATTCTTATGAAATCTGTGTTTGGGCTTTGTCAGCCTCTGAAAGACCTTCAGGTAAGACAGCCTGAAAAATAATGCAACTCAGCCAAGCGCAGATGATGAGTGGCCGATGCTGCTACACAGCTCTGGGGCACTCGTTGGTATTTTGAGCACATTTGTTGTAAAGAACATACCGAATGTATTAAGCAAGCATTTTATAGCATGGGTAAAGATCTGCTGAACTGATAATTCTGGGAGCAGGGAGCTTTTCTTGGTCCTTTGGATTAAAGTAGATTCCCCGCCCCTCTTGCTTAATTACCTCCTTTAACTTAGTATATTGATCACCTAGTCATTTGAGTAGTTATTGGTATGTTTTCTGTCTCTCTGCTGAGCTGGCAGTTTCATTGAGACTGGGAGCCATCTGATTTGTTTGGCACTATAAATCCAAGTGTTTTCCTAGAGTATGAGATGGAGTACACATTACTTCTAAATGCCCAAGAAAATGAATAAATAGATCAGTGAATGATCAATAGGCAGACAGACAGACAGACAGAGAGACAGATGAATACATGGGTCCTGGATTCCATGCCCAGACACTAACTTCTGGTGTGCCCCATCAAAGTCACTGAGCTATACAACATTTCTGTCTCTGCAACATGAACTCAAGCCCAACAGCACACAGCTTTAATTACTCCCCACAATACTTCAGAATTGTACTATACAGTTTTTTAAAATATTAACCTTGGTTGAAGGAGGTTCAAGGTCTCAGCAATAGATGAATCTGATGGATCCTGGGCACAGTGTGAGGAAAGAGAGTGACGATAACACTTACTACAACATCTGTGATGGCCCATTTTGTGGCTGCTTACAAGGCTGGGAACTTTGCTCACATTCACTCTTATGTCTCAAGCAACCCTTCAGTATGGGTGTTCCTGGTTGTCTTACAGATATACAGGAAGGTACACAGAAGAGCTTACACAGTTGTTATCACCATCATCTGATTTCTGGGTACCACTAATTCGTGCATTCAAGCTTTGGCAACTTAAAGAACAGAAGAGATTACTTGTTGGCCCCATTCACTGGGAGAAGAATGCAGGGCTGCAGCTCAGGACCTGTCTGAGCATACGAACTTTATCATTCAGAAAGTAGGGGAAGGTAGAGATCAAGAGGACCCAAAATGTGTGAAGAGGTGGTGATTTGTGTGGGAAGCTGGTTACAAGCCAAGTGAGAAACAAGTATAGAAATATGGATGGGAAATGAGTTGAGTGAATCTGGACTTCATTTTTCAAACTAATAGGAGAAATTCTCCTGTTTGAGGCTGTACTTTCAGCTTATCTTGCATGCCTTCTCCTCCAGGAACACCTTGTGAGCTTCCAGATAAGTCAGGTAGTGTGCTTCTCCCAAGCCTCCACAGTGGACCTTCCCCCCTTAGATCTACCTATTTAGCATATGGCAGGAGAGAAACATGGACCCCTGTATCCAAGACTGGAGAGAAGCTGGGGGAGAAGGGCAAGTCCTGATCATGGAGTGAGGCTGTGTTTGGGAATAATCTGGGTACTTTGAATTCAAACAGGGAGACATTCCAGAGTCAAGAGAAAGAGACAGAGAGACAGACAGACAAAGATAGGAGATAGAGAGAGACAGACTGAGGGAGAGACAGAGGAATGCTAACTTTCTGGTCATGACTTCTCTAAAGGTTCCTCAAGTAACAGAACTGCTGCCTGAGGAGGGGACAGACCCGCTCAGAGGCCCAGTGACTAAGCTTCATACTCATGGAGCAGAGGCTGGCTAGAGGTTGGAGAGAGCTATGCAAAGGCAGGCACTTTCTTACTGCAGTTAAGTCACTTTCCAAAGATGTCACAGCAGTCCTTCTATTCTTATCCTAAGCATAATAAGTCAAATTAGTGAGAATGTCCTATTTTTAAATTAATACCGTTACCATTTCCATGGAAAACTGAGCAGCACATCACATCCAGCTATTTCAGCCAGAATGCCCATCTTCAATTACACACTGATCAGAAAGAAATGCTCATAACTATGTACAAAGTGTCAGTAATATTCTTATTACTGAATATTTTCTAGTAAACATGGGGAGAGAGAGAGAGAGAGAGAGAGAGAGAGAGAGAGAGAGAGAGAGAGAGAGAGAGAGAGAGAGAGGAAAATCTAAGTTCAAGCCTGGGTTGATCTCTACTGTGTAGGGTGACCCTCAGTTCAGCTCACATTGCCTAAGATTCTCATCAAGTCTTTCATTCATGTGAGACTCTCGAGGGATGTAGGACAATCAAATAGCTATCCACTGGAAGAGTTCCTTCTGCATAGGAGTTATGCCTTCTTGTTAAGCTTTTCTTTTTCTCTTAAGTTAGTAAAATATGCCCTAAGCCATTTGGGGAAACAGTCTGGCCCTTTTAAAGATAAAAAACTCCCCCTCCTGAAAAAAAGAAAAACATAATATTTGCAACCATTAAACCATTGTAGTTATGGTTCTCACTTCAAATAAACGGGATAACTAAACTGTGCCTTCTCCATGTTTCCAATTTAGCAAAGCCTTTATATACAGCCTCTCAAAACAAGTGAAGTTCATATTTGCATCTTATTGGAAATGTGCTGGCACTTTGCTAGATCTCTCACTGCATTCTGGCATCCTGTGAAGTCTCTCTGAAGACAGAAAGCAGGGTTGGCTCTGCGTTTCTAATTCCGATTCCCCATAGACATAGACATATATATGCATGCACCGTTTTAGAACACCCGTGACGCACACATTATTGCTGGCATTCGGATGGGACACAAACCAGAGACGTGCCAGGTAAATACCCAGATCTCGTTTGCTGAGTACTGACTACATGCTAAGCACTGACTTTATACTATATATAATCCCCAGAGTTCTAATAGCAGTTGCTAACGTTGACGGGGCATTTTCCATGTGCTGAACTTTATTCTAAGAACTTTTATATGTGCCAAATCACACGACTTTTCCAGAGCCCACAGTCAGAGTGGAGCTGGGAATTCTTACTCATACAGTTGTGCATTGGAGGGTAGGCCTGCCCTACTGCCTTTCCAGGAACTACCAGTGCTGCCAGGGACAGATGAGGACACAGGGCTTGGAGAGGCTGGATAGCTTGCACAAGGTCACACAGACAACAAATGCCCAAACTGGTATTTGGACCCACGTGTCTGGCTCAGTTCCTGGCCCTTCATGTTTCATCGTGGCTGTGTTAGTCCTATCGGCATCAAAGACAAGCAAGGGTGGGCGAACTGGAGAGAAACCAGGCAAGAGAACTTCAAACTGTATGGACGGTGTTCTGAATTCCATGGGTGGACTAACCATAGACATGAGTGTACACACTTCTGTGACTGAAAGCAGTGGCCCAGCACAACTGTCATAAACTAAAAATGCAGAATTAACTCAATCCCAAGCCACGCTTCCCTACACTAAGTGATCCCCTTTGGTAGCCATGATGTTATATTGATGCACAGACTGTTTGAGCAGTAGACTCCATAAGCTATTTCTACATGGCATCATTCATAGAATAAGAAAACAAATTCATTCAGGAATTGGAAATGAGTCACTGAAAGTGGGCAATGTGATTCATAGTGTGCATGCATATAAATATTTGAAAGTAAATTAGATGCATATCTGTGTTCTCACCAAGAGTTGTTTATTATCATTTGACTGCTGCTGAGAATAATAAACACGAGAAACTGAAAGCAGCTTCATATTTCAGACTTTGCCCCCTGACCTTTGATAGTCTCACATTATTGCTCACTTCCTCTTCATTCCTTTGCTTCTGTTTTATAAACTTTAGGGGGAAAAAAAGTATCTCTCATCCTAAAAAGTTCATGTACAAAGTTCTAAACCTAGGAAGTCCACAATTCAGTTTGAAAAAAAAAATGCAGCGCTACTTAGCATCACACATTTACAGAGAGTATGGAGTACCCTTCAGAAAAAGCCGCTCCTCATAGTCCTGCCCCGGCACTACAAAGTTAGTTGTGAAGTGGAGGAGAGGGGTAAGTTCAAACCTGGCTGATATTCCAGGAATAGGCAATTGCTTTGATAGACAGAGGACACACTGACAGAGAATGAGAAAGCTCAGAAGAATAAAAGTGCTACCAATTCTCATGGTACCAGAACTCAAGTTGAAATTTGATTCAGTATAACCATGCTAAAGGTGGCAATGCATTAAGAGATGATAGGGTCATGATGGATCTAGAGCCACCATGAATTAATGTCTTTCTGGAGAGACTATGTTAGGTCTCACAGGAGGGAGTTAGATCTTGCAGGTCTGGACTCATTATCTCTGAGAGCGAGTTGTTAGAAAGTGGGCCTACCATCACCTCCTGGTCTTTCTTGGGAGAGTCTCACCAGAAACCAAGTAGATACTAGTGTATGCTGTTAGATTTGTAGAGCTGCTAGCCAAGCGAACCTTCTGTCTCTGTTACCAGCCTCAGGTGTTCTGTCACAGTGATACAAAAATGGACTAAGACTCAGATCTTGAAAATACAGAGGGAGAAAAAGGTAAGTAACTCTGTGATTAATTTAGTACCAGAAAGCACATTCCTATTCATATATTAACAATCATATTTATATATTACAATCAAGGTAAGTTATAATTATTCATACATAACAATCCTATTCACACATTATCTTTTTTATATGATTGCAGGTAATCTTATATTATTTATTCTGGGAAATTTTAGATTTATTCTACAAGATATTTTACAGACTATATGTCATTAATGATTTTTAGAGATTATTTTGGCTGTAGACACTGGAAATACAGTGTTGAAGAAGACATGGTCCTTACTCTCTTAAAGTCTTTAATAAAGTAGGGAAGACAAGGCTAAATAAATGATCACACAAGTAAATAAATACTCAAAAGCTCCATAGTGAAACTGAACAGGAAATGCCTTCTGGTTTTAGCTACAGAATTTACAATTAACTTTGCAGGAAAGTAGGTATTTTTCAAAGCTCAAAATAACACATAATACAGAAGAATAAAGACAGAATCTTTGCTGATGTAGTTGTCTGCTAATAACTATTTACTATCACCCATTATCCTGAATTCTGTCCTTAAAGATAGACAAGGAGCAAGAAAAATGGAAGAAAGCCAACATATGTCTTCAGTCTTGCTTTTATTGCATTAAGTGGCCTTCGCTGTATTTTATTTTTGATGTTGTAGACTTTCTTATATATTCTATACGTCTCTCTATAATCTGTAATATAAATTCTAATAGCCAATACTTGAATCCAAAGATCAGGAGAGAATGCATAAGAGATTATAATTTGGGAGAAAAAAATCTTGGCAATTGGACTTAAAGAAAGATCATGCTGTAGCTGGGTGTGGTGACACATGCCTGTAATCCCAGCATTTGGATTGTCAATAGGGAGGGTGAAGCAGGAGGATTATGATTTTGAGGCAAGGCTAAGAATAAGACCCTGTCTAGAATAAAATAAAATTACAAGATAAAATAAAATAGAGAGCATGGTCGTGTTTATTAGTTTACACGTGGAGTGCAGAAAGAAAAAATTTAGCTTCTTCATGTAGGAATTTTGTGTTAATACCTATCGATTTCATTTTTATTAATATTATTTCATCTCTAATTTTTCTTTATGTAAGACATGGGCATTTTATTAAATATTTACCTAACAGTGAAGTTTCATAAGATTTGGTATTTTTGAATGTATGTTCAGTAGCTTTTGCTTCCAACCCATTTGAAATAAGTAAAATATTTCTGTCTCCGTAGCTTTCCAAATACACACTCTTGACAAATTGGTTAGTTATGATATGAGACTAGGCAGTTTGCCCATAATTGAAGACATTTTGCCAACAAGCCACAGGCTGCCAGGGGAAGCTGTGCTGCGCTCAGAATATGAGAAGATGATCCCTCTGTAAATATCCAGGCTCTCTGCCCTTTCAAAGCAATGATTCCAAGCCACATGATTGGCAGATGCCTTAATTAATCATGATGCCATATGATGGCCATGCTTAAGGATGACGCTAACTCAGATCTGAACTCACACTCTTGCCTTTCTATTTTTTATTGTGACCCATTTCTTTTTGTCGTGACCATGTTACTCAGAATGGAAAAACAAAGAGTTTTGATTTCATTCACAACTCATTTCTCCTGCAGTCCATTGACTAAATTGTTACTGTTTCCCTAGCTGTGTTTAGCCTTCATGATATGAATATATACATATGAATGAATATGTATAGGGATAGCATTAGAATTTCAGAAAACCAAAGGCCTTCAGAAATTCATGAAATACTATTTGTGAACCAAACTAAGAAAGCTTTTACAATTGACAAACAGCAGGGTTTTTTTGTTGTTGTTGTTTGTTGTTTTTTTTTTTAATATCGTAGGAAGTTTCTGGTCTAGCTGAGAGTAAATTGTTACTCCTTGGGAACACTTTCTTCAGACTTTTTAGTAATGATTTGATTTCTTATGCTAGAGTTGTAATTTAATAAATGAATTCCAAGTGGTATGAGGCCACTCATGCAGCTACTGAGCAAGAGCACTTGGTTGCTTCTCATTATGAGCTCCTGCACATTACATAAAGTCCACCAGAGGCCCACCACAGCTCTTAAGAGCAAAATATTACTCTCTTTGGTGAGATTAATTATTGACTTTGGGGGCCTATTTGCTAACTTAGCAGTCACTAGGAAAGCATTTGTGCCCTAAGTCCTCTGGCCTCATCCTTCTCCACCTACACAGAGTTATCTCTATGGTTCTGCATTTGAACCTATTGAAGCTTAAAACCCCTCCACTGGCCTCCATCCCTCTCTAGAGAATCTTCCATCTAGGAACAGCTGTGACAGTCTCCATGTTTTCATGTCACAACCAATGGCTCTCGGTCTGTCATCTGCCTCAACACATATCTCATAAATCAGAGCAGCTTACTCAAATTCCTGGAACTTTGGGGGTTGAAAGCAAGCATAGGAAACAGGACTACGTACAAGACTTACATGCTCTCCCTTCTTCCAAATCCATCCTGAGTACTCACAAAGTCAAGTATTCTAAAGTATTAAGAGCCATTGGGTGGTTACATCTATTTTTAGCAGCAGGTGCCTTTATGAAGTCACAATGATTTTCCTCTCATGGTTTCCTCCCTTCCAGTCACATTTTCTAATAACGCTTTATAGCTGGGATCATATCTGCCAAGAATAACACACAGGTACATCTTGCTAGGCACTCACAGATCTAAACCAATTATTTCCCTGAAACACTTCAAAGAGAAATGCAGGTCTCCCTGTTTACTTTTTCTACGCAGGCTTATCATGCTAACAAAATACGGACACAATTTTAATGGGACAATTAATTCATAGTGATGAAAGGCTGTGTAGAATCAAGGGAATGTGGGCTCCCGACAAGGCAAGAGAACATGCAGAAGTGGGGGAGGGCCCAAGGGGTGGGGGACATCAGAAATGACACTGTCCAGGACTTCAGGGCTAGGGACCTTGAGAGGGAAGATGTATGGAGATGAGTTACAGAGCATTGATCAAGCTACAGGAAGCAGTGAAGGGATTCCCTTATCTGTATAGTATCGTGTCAAAGAAAAAAAGCTGAAGGATGTGTATAAACTCTACACTTAAGGGTTGTTTGCTTGCTGGATTGTGTTTTCAAGATCATGGAAGTAATACCCAAGGAATACCAGCCCTCCATAATAAAGGACTCCATAATAAAATGGCTGCATGATGCCAGTTAGAAAATAGAATTGCCAAGCTGCCACATTTAACTTCCCAATGTTTTCTAACTGTATATATCTACAATAAAACCAATACTCCCTAAAATAAGAGTACTTCAAAGCTTTTTAAAACTTAGCAATACAAATGAATAGTTTAAGAATGTTTCTGGAGTGGGGGAACATTCAATAGAATTATCTTGTGTAAAAACAACCAGTTTTCTTTTCCCTAATAATTTGTGTGTACGTTCATGTGTGTATATGCCTGTGTGTACATGTGTTGGGGGTGTCTGTCTGTCTGGAGGGAGGGACAGGAGGTAAATGTTGTGTACCTTCCTGAATTGTGCTCCACCTTTCTTTTTGTAACATGAGCTCTTGTTGAATCTGGAGCTCACTGTTTTGACTAGACTAGCTGACCAACAAGCCCCAGGGGTGTTCCTGTCTCTGTCTCCCTGGAGCTGGGATTAGAGGTGTAAGCCGCATTTTTGGTGCTGATGATCTGAACCCAGGTCCTCATATTTTGAATAGTCAGCACTTTACTGAATGAGCCACCTCTCCATCCCCACTAATAAACCATTTAGGTAAATTGCCAAGTGCTTCTTTGTGTATATATATATATATATATATATATATATATATATATATATATATGCATATATATATATGCATGTGTTAAATTCCATTTTAAACATGATCTCCAAGTATAACATTCTAAACCAAAGAAATCCCTCCACAAATTTCCCCCCACTCACTATTTGCCACTGTGGGGCAGAAGGGCAAAATGTTATGACATGGCTGGTGAGAAGCTTTTTATCTCAGCATAGAAGGTTCCTATTCAGAACCACCTGCAACTTGCTGGGCCCTTCACTCAGACAGGATACTTCTAATTGAATATGCTGGCCCAGGCACATTGGAGTCAGCTAAGAATATGTATCATGTGTTGTCAGCTCTTTCTCATAAATGATAATGTTGTACTTTGACTCTCTGAACAATTGGCTGCCACAATGACAACTGATTATAGCAAAAACAAAGAGGTTTTTTTTTTCCTTCTGTGTGTGTGATGGGTCCTTAATAGGTTTTAAATAATAAAAATCACAATGTGGCAAGCTCAGAAGCACAGCAATTACATTTCCCTTGTTTAGAATGTAATCCAAGTTCCCACATTACTTCCATGCTGGGTGTTTAAATTTTAGCTCACTGAGGCTTACTGATTAGAGCAGATACATCGTGTAGTCTTTCCTTCAATATCTAGCTAACTATGGCTTAGGATTTAGCAACAATTCCCTTCAGAGCCTGATGTGGCATCTGGAGAAACAGCTGCTCAGCTTCGTATTAGAGAAATATTCATGCAAGGAAATGTGTATCTTTAAAACTAGATATGGATATTATACATCCTATTGTTGCTTAATGAAAAGGCACATGACTTTAAGAAATCATTAAGTATTCTAGTGTTTAGTTACATTTTCATTTTGCATAACAAGACTTCCTCAGACATTGATAGCACTCACATCCTACCACACACAGCAGGCCTGAGGCATATGTGTCTTTTCCAGCACCTGCGAAGGTCATGTATCAGCTGCCTAGGGTGGCAGGCAAGCATCTCACACACACCCGGCTCCACACAAGCAGATGTTGCTAACCACAGAAGGCTGGACCTGTGATCACATCTGGGCCAATCATAAGCTTCACTCACTGCTCAGAGCTAGGTACCTTAGACACTCAAGGACATGTTTTCACAGGGTTTGTTTAAAATTAGAACTGTGTGCTCGTGATACAAATGGCAAGGGGGAAAAAGTCAAAACAGTTGCTGTGCTTGCTTTCTGCCTTAAATTAGCTAAAGGCAATGCCTAAAGTTCCTCTTTATGGCAGATCCAACAAACTACTACCAAGACCATTTATAGAGGACACTTTACTATAGGGATACACCAACCAGATGCTCAAATGACTTGAATGGGAAATCTCTTTATAAGGACATTTGTACTCATTCATATATAAAAGTCACTTGAAGAATCCTGGGTATAAAGCTGGTTTGGGTAAAGGACAGCACAGACAACACCTTTCTCAACTGCTGTCTACTGAACCTGTTGACAGCGGCAGCCACACCCACCTTTTCCACTTTACACAGTACAACCACCTGCTTCTCTGCTCAAGTCTGGGATCTTCCTAGTCTATCTAAAATATCCAAAATCTGGTGTTCTTTCTTTCTTGGTGGTTGGTCCCTTAATGATGGACTCACCCCTGCATCTTCAATCTTGGTCGACCAGCCCCTCCCCTTGACACCTTTACTTACATTCAACCCCAGTCAACCTTCTACAAAGTTCTGCACCCATCATCCCTCAACGCCTCTCCAGCTGGAACTGTTCCAGGTCTCTGCCTGAATAGTCAGACATGTTCTGAGACACAGTCTTTATTTTTTTTCACCTTTCACCCACCCAGGAAAGCCTGGGCACTTGCTGTCTCTGCTCTCTCCGAGGCCTCTAGTTTTTATTGATATGGGAACTCCAGATAATGTATACTTTACTGCCTTCCTGTGTCTTGACCTCACATGATCTGTGACCTGTGACACAGTTGACTGTCCTTTATTTTGGGTTTGTTTTCATGACTGCCATATCTTGGTTTGGGTCCATCTCCATCCTGTAAGTATTATTGCTAGGGACCATTATATCTCTTCCTGTGGTTTCAATTACTCCATGTCTATGGATTCCCCAAAACACACACACACACACACACACACACACACACGCACGCACGCACGCACGCACGCACACGCACACGCGCACGCGCACACACACACACACACACACACACACACACACACACACAGAGATCATTCTCTAGAAATACAGACATCTAAGCCATGTCTCCCCATAAAGAGCTCAAACTCAACATGTTCAAAACTGAGCTTGCGTCCTTCTCACATGCACAATTTATGTCAGAGCAGCACTGTCGTAGAGTGGCCTGTGCCGTATGTCTGTTTTCTCTCTCCTTACCAACAGATCCACTGTCCAGCAGGAGCCTGTGAGGAAGAAAGGTACCACTTGTCAGCCCTGGTTCTCTAAGACCAGAGCTTCTTCTCCACCCTAAAGTCCTTAACCTGGGAATCCCATTTGGGGAAGACAGGGAGACAAAAGTAGGGAGAACTATTATCTCTCTGGGTTGGAGAATGCCAAGAGGCGGAGTAACCAAAAGCCACAGCAGGGATTTAGTCTCAACAGAGCATCCCTTCCTGACCTCTTCTACAACCGACAAGGAGCAAATGGTATGGCCACATCTCACTCCTAGATCTAATACAGAATTGGAAAAATATCAATTTGGGGCCAGTTGTGGTGGTGTACACCTGCAATCCCAGCACTCAGGAGGCTAGTCTCTGATACATAGTAAATTCTAAATTATGTAGGATGCTTCTGTTGTAAAAGAATAAAACAAAATAAAATATTCATATCTCAGTGCAGAAAAGAGTTTCTCATATTTTAAAAACTAGAATAATTGGATATAAGAACTCACCAGGCATATGGTTTTCAAGGAAATAGAATATGCACTAAACTTGATACTTTCTATGAACATCTAGACCTGTGCAGTCTCATACATAACCACTGGAACACATGGCTACTTGAATCAACTAAAATTTAAAATCTGATTTCTCAGTCACAGGAGCGACAAAGTGCTTAGTGGCCGGACATGCCAACCATAATAGAGAGTGCAGAGTATGGCATTCTTACAGACACTGCACAAAGTCCTACTTGGCAGTGCTGGCCTAGACCAGGGTCAATACAGAAACCAGAAGAAGAGCCATTAGTACAAAGAGAGGAACACTGTAAGAAGAGAAGAAAAAGCCAGTGGTGAGCTTGCAGAGAAACAGCTGGTCGGGGGACTACTTTACGGCATAATGGATGAGCTCACAAAGAAGTCAGAAGAGGTCTCAGCAAATGCAGCCAATCACAGACCAGTGTGACCATGGAGTTCTGAGACATCTGTGCAAGATGAGCCTTCTTGCTAGCACCCTCTCATCCCTTCCTAAATGATACCGTGTTCCTCCCCACTGCTGGGGATCAGACAATCAGAAGAGTTGCTAACCAAGAATTTTTACAGAGGTCGTTTGTCAATGATCTACTCTTCTGTGAAGCAGGCTCTCCCTATCATACCGGATGACCACAGACTTACATTCTGGGATGCCTTCATGAGAAGAGAAAGCAACAGCCAGCACCTAACTGCCACACCCATCTTTCTCTAGAGCTAATCCTAAAAAGGCAGATGCAAGATGTCATTTTTCTTTTAATACATATGATGGTGCCCGGTATACTCATCACATGAAATACGCTGGTTCCGTGAATGTCATCAGTTATAAACCTGAGGACAGTCTGGAAATATGCAGTGCCAAAAATCCACTTTCCCCCTTTACTATACCATTTAAGACTCTGAATCCTGCTTCTAATGTGATGGCAGACATGATCCTTTTTTCTTCATCGGTTTATCCTTGGTGCAGAGCCATCAACAACAAAACACTGTGCACCCCTGACCAGGGGCCATAGCTCCTCATCTGGGAATCCCTCCTTCCTGCACTTTCACACTTTACTCCCACCTCCCAGTGATCACAATTCTCCCTGCTATGTAAGAGCATTTTATCTAGATGACACACCACTTTACTTCCCCAGCACATGGAGACTGCCTTCTCTGAATGTCTATCTCCTCCTATACACAGCAGTCTGCTTTCACCTCCTCTACTGTTCCCTCTGAGACCACTGCAATTCTGGCAGTGTACACAGTCCAAGAAATTCTTCTCAATGCGTGGTTTTTAGGTAGGAATTGGGGGTGGTTCTTAAATCATCACGCAATCTCAGAAGCACATGTATCAAATATTGAAATGAATATTATAATGGTAACAAATATTTACTTGACACTTAATATATAGACAAAGCTAGGCAAAGTATTCATGTATACCTAAAACAAGTGAGTTAGGTAACCCAAGGCAAGTCAGGGTAGAATATCTAATACTTTTCCTCCTTTTCATTGATGTACTATGTTTTGTCATCTTTAATAAGTTTGGTCTAGGTTTATACAACATTGTATATATTATTCTTGATGCTATATATAAAATATCAAGGATTATTACCCATAAAACTTTCTGCTTCTGTCATATATTCCCCTATAATTTTTAATTCCCAGTTGTTTTAGAAACATAGTGCCTATTATGAGTCACAACCTATTCATATTTATGATTCTTCATGTCTACTAGCACCAACTCAACCATCAAAGGGAAACTATATTAATTTTTTGTGAAAGTAGATGATTTCTCAGAATTATATTTTTATCACAGAATAAACTCATTTGAAGAACAGTGTCGTAGGATATTATTTTAAGGTGTATTATTTTTGTTTATGTTGCATTTGTTTAACTCTGTGAAGTGTGTTACTTAGCCTGTCTAAAACACCTGATTGGTCTAATAAAGAGTTGAACGGCCAATAGTGAGGCAGGAGAAAGGATAATCAGGGCTGGCAGGCAGAGGGAATAGATAGGAGAAATCTTGGAGAAAAAAAAGGAATGAGAGAGGAAAGAGGAGGACTTCAGGGGCCAGCCACCCAGCCACCCAGCCAGACGTGGAGTAAGAAGGAAAGAAAAGGTATACAGAAATAGAGAAAGATAAAAGCCCCAAGGCCAAAGATAGATGGGATAATTGAAGTTAAGAAAAGCTGGCAAGAAACAAGCCAAGCTAAGGTAGGACATTTATAAGTAAAAATAAGCCTCCTTGTATTTATTTGGGAGCTGGGTAGCTGGTCCCACAAAGACCTGAAAGAGTAAAGCAAACAACAACAGAAAAGTCCTCTCCATGATCAAGATCTGATACAGCTGTATTTAAAGAGAGAGGAAGAGGAAGTGTTGAGGGAATGACTCAATGGGTAGAGTCCTTACACAACCATGAGGGACTGAGTTTGGATCCTGGGCACCTACACAAAAGTTAAGCATGCCAATACATATCAGTGCTGAGCGGTGGGGACCTAGAGTTTAATGGCCAGTCTGTCTAGCCAATTACTGAGCTCCAGGTTCAGTGAGAGACCCTGTCTTACACTGGGCCTGCACAAGAATGGACCCATCAACAGTCAAGCATGGATAGTGGAGGGGCTTCCTCACTATTGACCTACTTAGTTTTTATAGAATCAGAAAGACAGACAGGGTCTTTATGTTCAGTAGTGAGCTCTAATGGGTAGTTTCAATCTAATTATCATGCAGAAGAGCTTTGTTAAAAATGAATGGGTTACAAAACAAATCAAATGTCATGAATCTGGGAAAGGGACAGGTAGGGAGGAGTGGGGATTGATTGGGATGGAGGGAGATAAGGTGTTGGGGAGAGAGAAATCAGAATGTACTTTATATGTATATGAGTTCCCAAAGATAAAACCTAATTAGAAAAATAATAAAGTCATATGTAAATCAAATAATTATTCTAACTCTGATCTGAATACAAAAGTGCCCCAATATTATTTGTGATTTTAAAAACCTGATTAAATATAACTATGTGTTCAACTTACTATGACTTCAAATTTTACTTTATTATTGTGTGTGGGAAAAGTGATTAAAGGCATTTGAACTCTAACATAAATGTCACTTTTCAAATGAAAAATTGTCATTCATTGTTGTTTCTTAGATACCTCATCTCATTAAACAAATTAAAATGTTAAAAATATATATTAAGCAGAGAACAAACTGAAGTCACCCAGCTTCCACTCTCACATACTCACATATATGCACACATGACCCACAGAGAGAAAAGAAAGTTCATCCTTGATTATAAAGATATTTTCTCATGAAATTTACTATGACTGACTTAAAAGCCCCATTGTGATCTACAAAGGCAAAATCAGGAGCATCTGCAAAGCAAGCTGCTATTGAAACCTAAGCACCATTTTCTTCAAGGAAAGAATGGATATGGGTACATATATCATATATACATGCATGCACATATGTGTATAGAAATATAAAACCTATTTTAGTATTTAATTGATTATAATATAGGTGGAGAGGTATGAGTTGTTCTAACAATACAACTAGGCAGGCTTCATATCAAAATAAGGATTAAGCAATTCATAATTACAGGAAAAACAATCAAAGACAGAACTCCAAAACCTTACAAAATCAAGAGAAAATTCTCTTCTGAGAAACAGGACATTAAATACAGAGCTCTTTCTGGGTCTACTCTATTTCTCCACCAATACCTCCCCTCAACTGAGCTTTGTAAATGCACTTCAAACTCTCTCCTTTGTTTGGGAGAATAAGAAAGTTCCCTTTGTTCTAAAAATTGCATTTAGCACATCTATTGCTTTGATAGACTGGACCTTTGTAATAGTATACTTGATACTAGATTATAGTTTTCATCAACTTATTCTTTTCCAATTATTGGTTGAGATTACACTCTGGCCTATATTATAGATGTACTGTACATGAGATTTACGTATATAGTCAGTTGCTATGGCTTTTCTAAAACACAATTGTCAAAATCACATACAATTTAGCTGCTTCCTGTATTGAAAATGGTTGCTTTGGCTCACGTCAATTTTTTTCTCTGTGGATTTTAAATGTAAATATAGACTTAATTTTTCATTCAAAACTCACTTTTTTGGGGGCGGGGCAACCCTTTCTTTATACCTCCCAAACCAGGAAATATGCCAATGTTTTAGAAAGTATGCTTGCTTACTCTTCAAATGTGCTCGGAAGGAGATTAAAGCACGGCAAAAGAAGAGCAGATGAAGAAGATTTGTAGGCTAAACGAGAGACATTCAATTTATTTCACTGTCAATTCCAAAAAAGTTTAAAAAGAGAACAAGAAAGGAAAGGAAGGAAAGAAGGAGGGCAAACACCAGGCAGGAATGCTAAAAACCTTGAGGCAATAATTTCAACGTTCTTCGAATCTAAGCCTTAATTATACTTATTAAATTACTGCATTAACATCTAACGTGTAATGTTACTGTGCTCTGAATGTGATGCACACAACGAAACAAATGGCTCTCTGAAAATAGTACCTCCACAGTAACATTGAGGCGGACCAGGTTAAGAACCATTGGGGTCACAGTTCGTTATGGAGCCAACTGAGGGCTTACTGGTTCAGAAAAGGATGGAGGACATTAAGGTGCTTCCTTCACAGCCCCACTGAAAACGCCTGATCACTATAACCACACTCTTCCTCCACATGGGCTGCACAGAGGATACCGTAGGCACTAGGAAAACTTGGGCACCAGTAGCAAACTATCTTTTGGTTTTTCTCTCCTTGAAAATATTTCTGCCAGGTGTGGTGGTGCACATCTTTAATCCCAGCACTTGGGAGGCAGAGGCGAGCAGATCTCTGTGAGTTCAAGGCCAGCCTGGACTACACAGTGAGATATGTCAGACCCTGTCTCTCTCCCCCTTCCTTCTTCCCCTTTCATTCATATGTATTCATTCATGTTGTATGTATTATTAATCGGTATAATAGAGAGAATGAAATTGTATAATAGAAAATTACTTGCTAGGCTTAAAATTCCCCCAAAAATTATTTTTCTTTCAGAATTGGTATGGCACCATTTCAAATGGGGATTTAACAACATTCCTTAGAGAATAGGGTAGAAAAGCAGTTAAAAACGGTCTCATAATTGAGATTCCATTTCAGTCACCAGTCAAATTCAGTGTGCTTTAGAATACAGCAATCCCAGCAAGGCTGCTTCTTAAAAACCTACAGACATCAAGACTGAGAGAGGTGAAGTCACTTCTCTAGGACTTAAACTCTTTGCCTTCATCTTCTCACCCACACAATAGCTCAGTAAAACCCATTACTTTATTGTGTTGTTAGAAGAATTAAATGGATTCTGTAGATAGCTTATTCTCAATAGTAAGGCACTATTCCCTTCCCCTTCAAATACATATAATAAATAGTTCAAGACCTTTTCTCCCCTGCTCCATGACCCCCACCCTCGTTCCAATATGCCACACATATTCTGAATTTAACAAACAGAAAACTTAATGTTTCCAAAGATGTTTTAAATCTTTAAAATGTTTTAACAGAACTTTAATATTTAAAGTCAACGTAGTAAATTTTGAGCTTCTACTTGGAAAATGCATTTATTATATATATATATGTATGTATGTATGTATGTATAACATATATTATACATATATCATAATTATATATTAATCACACACACACACACACACACACACACACACACACACACACACCACCCTGAATGAATAGTGAGAGCATGAGAGCAAATCCCTGCTTTAGACAGTGGGCAGGTATACAGGTATTAGAGGGCTCAGCTATTATTGGACATTGTTATTAAAAACAAAAACACTCAAGTAAGAAGTTATTATTATTCCATAGGGAGAAGTGTTAAATTCTATAAAGTGATGTTTAAATCACTGTTTAAAGGCTCTTATGAACCAGGGGTCTCCATAAAACACAGAGGCAGGGCAGTGAGCCAAACTTTACCAATATAGATTATACCACTATGGGGTAAATCATGCCTGGGACCCACTAGAGATTGTTAGCACAGGCTCAACTACAAACAGAATCCAAAAAATTATTATTTTAAGCTCAAGGCAAGATTATGAATACATCTTCATTGGCATAGACAAGAGTGAGTGGTTAAAATCTAACAGTTGGTCAAAATTCCTTGTAACTTAACAGGCAAGAATACTGTGGTATTATTTTGTTTGTGCTCTAATAAATAAAGCTTGCCTGGAGATCAGAGTGTGGAGCTAGCTACTAGAGGCCAAGCAATAGTGGCACACACCTTTAATCCCAGAATTTCGGTAGAGTAAACAGGAAGTGACATGGCTGGGTGGAGAGAAGAAGTGATAAGATGGGGTGGAGACAGGAGCTCGGCCCATTCCATCTGGTCTGAGGATTCTACAGAGCTAAGAAGTCTCTCTAGTAGCTGGCTCCTTAACTTCTCTGATTTTTCAGCATTTACCCCAATATCTGACTCTGGGTTTTTATTAAGATCAATTAGAATTTGTGCTACAGGCTACTGTGGTGTTATTGCGTTCCCCAAAATATTGTGCACCCTAATAAACTTATCTGGGGTCAGAGACAGAACAGCCACTAGATACAGAGGCTAGAAAATGGTGGCACTCACATCTTTAATCCTAGGACTCCAGAGGTAGAAATCCCTCTGTATCTCTGTGAGTTCAAGGCCACATTGGAAATGGCCAGGCATGGTGACACATGCCTTTAATCCCAGAAAGCGAGCCTTTAATCCCAGGGAGTGGTGGTAGAAAAAAGAAAGATATATAAGGCGTGAAGACCAAGAACTAAAAGCATTTGGCTGGTTAAGCATTTGGCTGGTTAAGCTTTCAGGCTTCTAGCAGCAGCAGTTCAGCTGAGAGGCATTGGGATGAGGACACAGAAGCTTCCAGTCTGAGGAAACAAGACCAGCTGAGAAGTTGGCCAGGTGAGGTTAGCTGTGGCTTGTTCTGTCTCTCTGATCTTCCAGTTCACCTCAATACCTGGCTCCAGGTTTGATTTTATTAATAAGACTCTTTAAGATTGCTGCTACAGGCTACCTCATTGCTTTGAGTGTACGCACTTCTACATTTTAAATGTGTGAACCAAGGATTAAGAATGAACCACAGTCATTTCCTTATGTGGTGGGGATTAAGTACAAGGTCCTGTGCATGTTACATAGGCAGTCTGCCACTGAGCCATGCATCTCTAGCACAACAGAGTCAGTTTTAAATATCAGCTCATCATATGCACATGTCAGAAGGTGGCTGCCATTCCTGGTGATTCAACTGCAGAGCCACAAGCCCATAACACTTTATCCAACAAGTCATTTAGTGGCCATTTGAAGGAAAAATGGGTTGCTGTTCAAGAATCTTCTGCCAACAACCCTGAGAAAAATCAAGAAGTTCCAGCACCTAAACTCAAAAGGATCTGGGTTAAATTCAGAGGCCAGACTCTCATAAATGTTCTGTAATGGCATACCTGAAGGTCAGAGAACTTTTGAGGCCAATGGGGTCACAGTTGAACATGAGTCAAAAGTACTGGACACATGTCTGTCTACAAAAATGATTACAGAATCATCATGTATTTACTTAGTATTATTTTCTTTAGTGTTTGTACCTAACCAGCCTAGGAGGAAAACCAAGGATCTCCTACTCAGAAAGGCTGAAATACAAGTCCATGAAGGTTGTTGTCTGGATCCTTGAGCGTCCAGTCCTTGAACCAGTATGTCCAGACAGTAGAACATATAATCTAAAAGATGATTCTATTGCCTTAAGATTTAATGTTTGCCTTGTTGTGTTTGGACTTCATTGAGAACCTGTAACTCTCTCCTTCTTTGCTATTGTTTCCTTTTGGAATGGGGATATCATTCTGTAGTGGTTTGAATCAGAATGACCCCCATAACCTCATATATTTGAATGTTTGGTTCCCAGTTGGTGGACTATTCAGAGTGATTAGAAGTATGCCTTGTCACTGAGGGTGGGCTTTGAGCTTTCAAAGGCCCATGCCAGGTCCGGTCTAACTCTTTCTCTGCCCGTATCTTGTAGATAAGACATGGGTTCTCAGCTACTGATCCAATGTCATGCCTGTGTGCCTGCCTGCCTACCTCCATGTTCCCTGTCATGATGTTCATGGACAAATGTTCTGAAGCTGTAAGCAAGTCCACAATTAATATTTTCCTTTATAAGTTGCTTTGGTCATGGTGTCTCTTCACAGCAAGAGAACAGTGACTAAGATACTCTAGTATTACTGTCTTACCATTGAATTTTGGAAACACATGTTTTACATCAAGTTTAGAACTTGGGAGCAACTGGTCTTGGGATGAAGCCCATCTTTGACTCTCATATCTGACTAAAATGATGGAAGGGAATCCAGACTTAAGACTTTTAAGTTGATACTAGGATGAGTTAGGACTATGAGAGCTACCGGGATAGAATGAATATATTTCTTATAAACTGGTTTAGGAGAACTCATGTGATTTGAACATACTCCCTCCAAAACTCATATGCCAAGATAATTGTATCAAGAGGTGAGAACTTTTAGAAGAAACTGTGTCTAGGGGGCTCAGCCGTTTTGAATGAGATTAAGACCATCCCAAAGGAGGTTTCATGTCTCATTTGCTCTCTTTCCATTCTGCCTTCAGCCATGTGAGGTCATAGCATTTCTCAGCATCCCTACAGAGGGTGCATCTCTCACCAGCAATTAAACCTGCCAACACTTTAGTCTTGGCTTTTCTAACTTCCAGAGCCTTGTAAAAAATAACTGAGGCTTGAGTGTTCTTTAATAGCACAACTGCACTGGACACCATCTTCAGCTGATCTTCTCACACCTGCAGCACCCCATCCTTTCTGATAACTCTTGCCAATCTGCTCTCCTGGGCTTCTTGATAGAGGTCTGTATATTTGATTCTGGCAGTAATTTTAACTTCCAGGCACACATAAAGCTCAAGAAAGTAGGCTTAAAGTACCACTATTGGTACTCAAATTCCAGATTCTTGGTTTTTGGCTATGAGACTTTGGAGTAAGTTACCAAAGCCTCAACTTTATCTCAGTTTCTTTAACAATAGAATGGTAATAATTCATAGATGAAAAAGCTTTCACATAGTTATTATGAAGATTATATCAATGGTTTAATTGCCTGGTATGTATTAAATGTCCTTTTAACATTGTTCTGCAATGGAATCATGAATATAAGCATTTTCTGTAATATATTTTGAAATGTTTTTTAATTCATAGGTTACAAACTTCCCGTTCAGGATGCCTGCCTCAGCGCCTTCTATCAGCAAACAATGCCTACCTGTTATATAGTAAGGATATATCTTCCCTCAACATAAGATCTTCTACCAGTTGGCTTGTATGGTAATTTAAAGGCATGGCCTGACTTTCAAGTGACAGAACAGACTTAGTAGCTTGTATAAGGTCCCGCAGCCAAGTGTGGCCAGCTGGGATTTGTGTCCAGGTTTGTGAGTCTAACGGCTTGCTGTCTCTCCCTTTCTTGCATGTAGTCCGTGCCTATCAGAGGAAGAAAAGAAAGTAGCCATATAATCACTGCAGGGAGCCATGATCCCTTTGAGGTGAAGCAATCCTAATTCTCAACAGCTCTGAGGGCCTCGAACCCAGGTCAGAACAACCCTGCACTATTCCTAAATACTCACCTTTCTACTTGTAGGAGGCAGAAGTAACCTTAGAGAAAAAAATAATTTCTTAAAGGGACAAAGTCGGGGAGCACAAATTTCACATTAATTCTGCCAATGCAGAGTGTGTCCAAAGTGCTAAGAGGAAGTTTATCCTTCAAAATATCTTTATATTTTTGTCTGGCAGAAACCATATACTAACATGTAACAGGCAAGTTCATTGACCATAGTGTGACTAGCTTTCTGATGGATACTCATAGTTTTAGTTGAAGGAATAGAAGACATTCCTTTGACAATTCAAAATAGAAAAATACAATGAAAAGAAAAATCTTGATTCCAATGTCATTTTATTATTTGGTGTGACTTCATCAATCATTTAATACATAGAGTACATAAAATTTTATTTGATTTTATACAAAAGAAAACAGGAAATCTAGAAGATCTGCATAACAACAAAAACATGGAAGGTAGATGCCTAACAATGGGATATGTGGTTGTCCGTGTCTGGAGGTCAAGGGCATGCTGTCCTAGGAACACAGAAGCCACAGTGTTCTGCACATTCCTTGAAAACAGGAAGCGCCCTAATAGAACCAACTTCCAGATCTTGAAGTTTAGTTCCCTTCAGCATAAGCATTCATTCAATCCTTCATTCATTCACTCAGCAACATTACCAAGCACCTGCAGGGTGCTGAACAATATGCCAGGAATTGAGGCAGTACCAAGTGGGAGCAAGCTTAGGGGGAGCAAACAAAGATGCTCCTGGCCTGGGGGAGGTCATCAAAGACCTCAGGCAACATCACTTGGTGGTTTCCTCCCTAGACGAGCTGTTACTCACAGACCATCTGTTTCTCCAGCCTTCCCCAGAGTGTGTTTGGCAGTTCTGTTCCCTGAATGCTTTTACAGATGGGAGATGGAAGGTGTAAGAGGAAGTGACTTAGACAGCTCTACTCACCAAGAAAGCCAAGGCTGGATTCGGGTTTCTGATTTACAAAGATTTAGGACAAAATTAAATGTTTATTCTTCATTCCAAGAGGCTATTTTTGTGAATGCTGCTGGGTAGATTGAAGAACTTCCAGAAGGGAGTGGAAGTTAAATTGATTGAGCTGATAGGGATGTGAAGGCATGCATCCTGAGTACACGGAGTTCACAACCAGTACTCATTACTCAACCAAGATGCAGATGAGATCCCACAGCTATGCTGTTTGTGGTGCAAGAATGTATTTTGAAGTAGAAGATGCTAGTCAAAAAAAAAAAAAAAAGCGTCCATAATTACAGGAATCTACTCTGTCCTCAGGGGATGAGTCCAGGAGGGAGCAAGGAGTAACTTCTTCATTTAAAATTGTTTAAGAATTCTCTTTTAAATTAACAAAAATTCTCAGCGGGGCACCAGATGGCCTGGAATGGAACTAGGGCCACTCATTATCCAGACTCAGATGAAAGACGTTTTAGAAGCTGCCTGATGTGAGCTGATTTTTACTAATGACATAAACTATCTATTCTCTAAAAACACATATTGGTGAGCTCTGTTGCCTGCATATTACCTCCCTAACTTAAATTTAAAAAAAAAAAGTGTTTCAATGCTATCTCTCAAGACCATGAACTTTGCTAAAAATGCTTATGAGCTCAAGGAAGATGTGGAGGTGAAATATTGGGTTTCATAGCCTGGTCCTGGTCCTTGGAGGCCCCTGGGACTACATGGATGAGTGCCAAGGCTAAATCATGAACCGACTAAGTTCAAACTCAGTGCACTCTAGAAAGAGAAGTCTTTTTTTTTTCTTTTAAGATGTCATAGCATTCTTTAAGTATATATATACTGGAAAAAAAACAAGAGTAGGGGTCATGTGAAAAAAAAACCAACTACATCTTCACTTTAAATTTACTTCCATCTCATATTCAATGTGAACAAAAACAGTCACTAGAAATTATCATACAGCACAAAGCATCATCACCAAACTTCAAACTAATATTTTGGGACTATGATAAGCAAATAAAATGATTCTTTGACTTTTCTGGGGTCCTCAAATTCCAAATCAATTATATTTGGGTTTGAGTTCAGGACTCGGTCTGATGATCTCTAAGACATGGCTTTTCTGCAGACGAATTACAATTCTCAAGTGGATGCAGTGCTGTGGGAGCCACAGCAGACACACATGTAGAGGAACTGCTACAAGAACCCTTCCCACCAACCAACACACCCCACCACTCCTGCTGTGTAAGCCACTGCCACTGGGCAGACTCACACAAGGGAAGGTCACTTGGTTCATGTATAACCTTCACACACATCCACTCCAGTGTGTATGATGGACTTACACGTAGCTTTACATGCAGTGTCGGAGATGTTCTTTGCAGTTGGAACTCAGATTCTCCAGGCTGACCATTTATCTACCATGACATGAACATGCATAGATTACCAATTTAAACAATGCTCATACTGTTGCCTTCATCAGAATGTAAAAGATTACAAGAGAGACCAAGGTGGAACCGCTGTGAAAGCCGTGACATTTATTGAAGGGGAAACATATGTTTGCAAATCACAATGCTGCGTACATGACATGGCTCACAACAATGTCCCCATTTGGCTTTTCACAGACTCGTCACATGTAGTCCCTCCATAAGGAAAAAAAAAAAACCTGAAAGGGGGAAAACATTATTTTGTCATTATGTTTACAAATCCAAATGGTGGTTTCAATCAGAAAATCTGTGTTTGACCACTAGGAAAGACCCATGTTGACTTCTCAGCCCCATATACAAACCTCTACAGGGAGACAATTTTTGAGAGAATGCCTTTAATAACCCAACTTGTATCTCATAACATACCCAGCCAACAGGGCAGCAGCTGCAAATGAATGGTAGACTGTCTAACATCTGTCTTATTCAACATGCCACCTTGTTTTTGGGAGTATTTCATTTTTGGAGTAAGAAAAAATTCATCTAATGAAACACATTATACAGAATATATCTATAAAAATGTCCAATTTGAATGTTCAAAATTTAACTAATTGGATTTTGGCCCAGTGGAAGAAATTTGAAGAAAACTGTAAAAAAATAAAAAATAAAAATAAAGAAATGGCGGGGGGGGGGGGGGAGTCACACAGCTCTTACTGTAGAATTTAACCATCTATTTTCCTAAAAGGTATCTTGAACAGTAGCCATAAAATATAAAATTTTATTTCCATAACTTAGACAATTTGAAAGAGAAAATACCTATTTTGATGAGTAGAAAGAGAAAGGTAAGTTCAATCATTTTCCTAAGCTACCGGACTCTTTTCTCCCTTCATATTTAATAGAAATATCTAAACTAATGATTAGTGTTTGTGCAAGAAAGTTACTGGATTTTATGTCATTAGAAATTACGAATGTCAAGCTGCAGCAGATTTTAAAATCAAGAATCTAATACTGTAGCTTATCTGATACAGGAATATATAATTAAGGATAAGACCCATTATAAGTGTAAAAACAGAAAGTTCTAGAAACCAAAGCCTAACTTGCTTTTCTCTTAGCAGCCTGATGTTACTTAGTAAATCATCCATGTATGGGTTTCATCCCTATGGGTTTCTTCTACATTACCAGTTTATCTCACGCAAAAATTTTCCAAGTCTTGCCACTTGGTTGGGACTAAGACTTGGCGATTGGAGGTTGGGTCTTCATTTTTATGTCCCTGGCTCCAGTACTCTCCTGTCATTCCCTTGCATCCTGGAAAGTGTGGAATAGTTCATCTACCTGGACAAGCTATTTTCATAACTACTTAGATATCACTCATATTAGATATGAGTGCAGCACTCCCCCCACACACATTTTAACTTTGCCAACTTCTCTTTTGGTTGTTCGTCAACCCCACTTACTCAAGGGAACTGCTTACTATACTCAGGCTCTAAATGATAAACTATGCAGACATGCCAGTTCTCTCTCTGCTCACTGGTGTGACTGGCTTCTCTTTAAAGCTTACAAAAGGGCTGGTTGGTTCCTCATCATCTGCGTCATTCTTTGGCTGGATTCACCACAGCTGCAGTGTTGAGGGGAAGCCACTTGAACTCACTGTGCAACACAGTGGTAAAACCACAAACACATACATATGCCATGCTCATTCCCCGAATTTATATACCTGATGCTGTTATAAACACGAGAGTGCTAACAAAATATCTACATGTGTGCCCATGTGACAGTTTCTCCAGGTGAAAACAGTGCTGGCCTTTATGAACTTGATCCCTTTTTAGTGTGTGTGTGTGTGTGTGTGTGTGTGTGTTGGTGCAAGTGTGTGTGCAGGCCAAAGGACAGCCTCAGATACTGTCCCTCACATGCCATCCACCTTATGTGTGTGAGAGAGAAAGACAGGGTCTCTCACTGACTTGGAGCTCATCAAGTAGGCCAGTCTAGCTCCAGGGATCCAACTGTCCCCACCTCCCCATCACGGGATTACAAGTACTTGTCCTTTTTAAATGAGGATTCTGGGGTCTAACTCAGCCCTGTGTACTTGAAAGGACAGCATCTTACTGACTGAGCCATCTCCCTAGCCTATTGTTAAGTCAAATTCTCTGCATTCGGTCACTAATCATGCACTGAACTCCTAGTGTGATAGCACAAGGTAGCTTTCCTGAGCCCTTAAGGGGGGGAAAGGGGCCTTATTTAATGAACAGCAGCAGGACATGTCAATATATACATGAATTCTCTGGTTGGTTTTAAGATAATCTCTTCCACCTAAGAAGAAATGAAGAAAATAACCGAAATTCAGGAAGGGGGTAGGGAGAGAGACAGTGCCCGCTGATGCCATGCCTGAGCCAAAGACTGAGAATAGAGATAAGCTGTAACTCCTAAGCCTCTTAAGTGGAGGAGAGACTTATTTTTGCCATTTTATGGATGAGAGAAAAGAGGCTTTCATTTCAGAATTATTTGTGATGATTCCTCAAGCTACTCTGGAGCTTGTGCACCTAGGAGAGTCACCACAGGAAAACACTACTGGGATCATTCTAGAATTTGAACTATGGTTTGAGTAATTTCAAGGGAAAAACTTAATGCTCACTGTCATCCTGTAGTTCAAACAACCAACCATGATGCAAATGTCTCTAATCTAAGAAACTACTTGATCCTCTGGATTGAGAAACTACCATCTTGAGTAGCTATAAATTACGTTTCTTCTGAGATTTTTGGCTTTATTCTTTAAATCGTTATTTTCCCTGTGTCCAGAAATATCTCTCTTTCCCTCCCTCCTCCTTTTCCTCCTTCACTAATTGTGTTTCTGTGTGTGTGTGTGTGTGTGTGTGTGTGTGTGTGCATGTGCGTGTGCATGTGCGTGTGCACGCTCACACATGCACACTAACACATACTCATGTGGAGGCCAGAAGTCAGCTTCAGGTGTCCCTCTGCAGGCGTACCTCTTTTAGCTTTTCTGTTTTGATTGTATGTTTTGAAACAGGGTCCTCATTGGCCTGTGACTCACCAAGTAGGCTAGGATGACCAGCCAGCAAGCCCCAGGGGTCTGCTGTCCTGTCCTCCCCAGTGTTGGTAATATAAGTGCATACCACCACACCTGACTTTTTTACCTGGTAGATTCTAGGGCTCAAACACTGGTCCTTGTGCTTGCATGGCACAAACTTGACTAACTGGGCTATATCCATATAGTCCCTTCTATTTTATTTTGTTTTGTTCTGATTTGTTTATTGAGACAGAATCTCACTACACAGCCCAGGCTACCCTTGGACTTGGAATTCTGCTGGGATTACACATGTGTGCTGTCATACTTGAGAAAGCAACATTTTGCATGATTAAGATTTCTTTATACATTCTCCGATTTCTTTAAGATGAAAAAAATTTTGCTATTATTCTCTATACCTCTCAGTATTATGAAATAAGACCCTGTCACTTATGAGTTATTTGAAGGGAGAACTATGAATTGACATGATCAAGACATGAGTCTTGCTGTCTTATTTTCATCTTTCACATTCAGATATTAAGGAAGTCACCAGTGTTTAGATAAAAGGAAAAGACACAGTGAGAAATTGACTCTTCCTAAAGATTAGTCACGAAAGATACAATTCAAGGTCAGAATTCCTTTGATATGCTGTCTTACCTCATCTTGACTTAATGCACAGAGGTTAGCAAGCTTCTTTTCACTGATTCTCTTCACAGACCTTTATTCTTCTATCTTTACCTAAGAAGTCTTTCAGACCCACTGGTGAGTCTACCATTTGAAATTGTGACTCATAATTAAGGTAGGTTATTGTTAATTTCAAATTCCAAAAGTGGCATAGAGACAAGATTTAAATGTAGCCAAATGATTGAAGTCGGACATCATTCAAATGGAAAATAAAACTTGAAAAGACGTGAGAGCCCTTTTGGTTGCAGAGGATTCAATTTTCATTTGCCTCTAGGGTAAATAATAGATTTTTTTTTCAGAAACTGGGTCCTTGCTAGCCACAGCTCAACAAATGCATGCAAATGTACATCTGTGAAATAAATCTGTCACAGATGTGGCACCTGGAAATGAGGTCTCAACCAGGAAGCCATTCATTATCACAATAAATCATATCAGTAATCTATGCAGACACCCATACCTCTTTAAAAAAAAAAAAGTCTAACAGGTATTTTAAAGACCAGCTTATTTGAAAAGGTGATGAGTGTTTGATCGTATGTAGCACAGAAGGAACAACTCACACATACTCTAAGAAGCTAATTTCCTTACATTTGTATTTAATCTCGAGAAAGGCTTTGCAATGGTGCCTAAATTTATCTCTGAAGGCAGCTCGAGTGTTTGAACCTTATACTTTAAAAACAATATTGTGCCATGAATGCCTTTGGAACTCTAAGCCTTTCTTAATTACCTACTTATTCCCAGAAACAAGGTGAACGTCAGTCTCTTGCCTTTAAAAGTTTCCTGTTCTTGTCCATGATTACAGTGACACAAGCTTGCATCTTTGATGTCCTTCTGCATAGTGAAGGGACGATTCTGCATACAGAACAGCTGACAGGCTCTCTAGACTCGCCAGCCCCAGAAGCCTGCCAGCACTGTTAAACCTCCCATAGCCTTCTCTCCTCTAAGTTCAGGCTCCGTCGTCACTGTTGCATTTTCTTAGCAGGAAATCAAACTACCGACACCCAAAGGAAATAATGACGAGAAAGAAAAAAAATCTCTAGAGCCATCCTAATTTTCTTACTCCTACTCAATTTCCTCTCTGTCCTCCTCCAGTCCAGGTCCATGGACAAGTCCTCTTACCTATTGCCACAGTCTCTGGCCCCAAACTGGTGTCAGAAGCCTACTAAAGAGAGGGAGACAAAGCATCTTGGGAAGGGGGAGGCTGGAGAAGTCTCCAGGCAAGGAAGAATAAAACAGCTGACAGGTCTTCAATATCATGTCAGGACATGATACTCTTAACAGAACAGCCACACCTCCACCACATTAAATTTTAAGTCAAGCCAGGCAGTGGTGGCGCACACCTTTAATCCATGCACCCGGGAGGCAGAGCCAGGCAGATCTCTGTGAGTTTGAGGCCAGTCTGGTCTACAGAGCGAGTTCCAGGAAAGGCGTAAAGCTACACAGAGAAACCCTGTCTCGAAAAAAAAAAAAATTAAAAGTCAGAAAATAATTTCTTCCTTAATCTGTCAGTGTTGTGGTTATACTCATATGTGAAATTACTAATATAAAGCATCTAAAATAAGAGTTCCTTCACCAAACTACTTTATATAGAATTATATGAAACATCATAGCTTAATGAAAACAGAGCTCTATGCAAAGTAAAATAACATGTATGTTAAAATAGAAGATGAAAGTTACTGTTCTCAAGATAGAGGCTAATTTGAAAGTGGTATAATTAATTAGCTATTGTAAGAAATCTACTTTTGTATAGTATACTCAAATTTAGTAATTACCCACAAGCCTTAATCAACCCCATCTAGTATGATGAAAAATTCAAAGAGCAAATTCAAAGAGAGAAATTCCAAGAGATGTATCAGACTTCTTCCCACATGGAGTATCCTTTTAAAACCAAGTTCAATATCTTTTCATGGGCGGTATGTTGCCACCTTATTACTAGCTACAAGTAAGTGATTCGGCTTACTAAGTTGATTATTCCAGAATTTTCCAAGCAAGACATTTAAGCTGATGAGTGTTTCCAGAGTCACCATCCAGTTCCCTTTGTGAAAGAAGATTCTAAATATGCCCTTTTCAGTCTTCAGCACCTCATCAGTCCTCCACGGGCTCTCAAAAATGATATCTAGCGGTTCTGTGATGACTTCGGCCAATTCATTAAGTACTCTAGGATGCCAGCCATTGGGACCTGTGGATTTGAACATATCTGGGTTACTGCAGTTCTGTTTTACCCATCCTTCCCCTAGTCCATCATGGATGCCTGTTCCTGTCTTCAAGCCAGGCTTGTACCTTTCTGGTTACCACGTAGACTTTTGAAAAACAGCATTCAATGCTTCTGCTTCTCACACATTCATTTTCTCTTTTAAGATAATAAATGGAAAATGCATTATATTCTTCTGAAGACTTTGGCTTATTTTTAAATGGTCCAATTCTTTTTTTCTTACATGTCCCTTGTAAGAAAAGGAAAATGAAAACCTCAAATCTACCTTGTAGTAGCTCTGATTTCTCAATCACATTGTTCAATGCACGCATTAGCAACTTTTAATCACAGAGCCTAAGTCGACATCCTGCAGATGCTCCAAATGCTAATGGTTGGTTGCCTGTCTCATATGCAAAGGGAACTTTTGTATTCAACTTGTAACTGTAGATGCTAGTGCTAGTTCAGAATGAATGCATCTTCCAAAATAAAGACGATTCACAATCATCTTTAATCATCATTTGTATGCATAAACAATGACTTCTTCTGCAAGGCATTTCAGAAGCGTGAGCTGGAGGTATATGAATAAGGATTTCTGTGAAAGCAATAGCCTAGCAGAATGCACTTCCTGTGTGGTCATCGGCTTCTAGGGCCTCAGGTTTACATTACATGAATCATCTCCAAGTTCTGACAGGTGTTGACACTCTTCACCCCTTTCTTGTCACACTGACTCCCTTGAAACTGAAAGACAGCCACTGATGGTAGCTTTCTGCCCATCCATAACACTCTGCCATGTGCTGAGACGCCCCTGCAGGCCCAGGATGGACAGAGGAGAAGAAGAAAGGAGCAGTTAAAGGGACAAAGGAACCTGAGATTTGTCCCTGTTTTGGGGGTCTCTTGGATCTGACTGTTTGGTTTGGAGTTTTTTTGTTTCGGGTTTGTTGTTGTTGTTGTTTATTAGAAAAAGGTTCTTTGAGGGAAGGTTGTGTATGTTGTCTTTTCCCACTCTGTCTCACTCCACCCTTATACTGAAGTTTCTTTGAAACTTAGCAGTGCCCTCCCAAACGCGAGTCATATTGCAGATTCCATGTAGACTCCTTTAAAGAGCAATTCTACACATCTAAGGTTTTTCTCAGAACATGGCATTCTCACCCTTGCTCTACAGTGGCCACCTGCTGACGGCCACCTGTAGCTAATATGTCCTTGTCTGTTCGTCTGAGAGACACCATCAGGCAACCTAAGCTGATAAGAGGTTTCACTGACCAAGCTTAACCATTCTCCTTTCCAGAGAGAAAACTATCTGTAGTCCTGTGATTTTGTATTTGGCTCTAACTCTAAGAAAATCTTACTAATAATTAATATATTCAAAAAGTCACCTTTTAAATATCTAGCCTAATTTAATACCTCTATTAAAAACCACTTCCTGTTACAATCTGTGGTGGAGTAATCTTTAATCTATCTTGACAAGCGAAGTTGTTGGGATGGTCTGAAGGAAAGGAGGGGAGTAAGGTGAATCCTAGAGAGGGGAGATCATTGAAACACAGGAGGAGTTGTTTTTATCATTCTGTAATGCTGTAGTAAACAAACAAACGACAGGATATTAACAACACCTATTATATTTACTGTGTGTGTGTGTGACACAGACAGCTGGCTGTTGGTATCAGGAAGAAGAGCAAGGATCAGAAAGAGCCTCAAGTCAGGATGTTAGCAGTCACTAGGAAGAAGACAGATGCTGGCTGAGAAAGAACAGGTCCCTTATACACCTGCCCAAGACTAGGCAGAACTCTGGATGAAGTTAGCCAACTGGCCTTCACGGTCTCATGTGTTCCAGGAACATATGAAGAGAGTAGATACCTTGGACAAGTTATCAGCCTTCAAGTTTTGACAGTCTCACATTAAACTTACTTGGACACTGGGAGGGAACATGAAGTCATTTCACAAATCTAACCACAAGCCAATAGCCTCCAAAATCCCTCTTGCCTTTGGTTCCACAAAAGCAAAGCAAACTCATTCTGCAAGCTGAGTCTTGCAATTTGCTAGTTTTCCTTCCTGAGGGAAGAGGGTGGGAGGCTGACAAACAGGATTTCCACAGCTGGGTCATGGAGAGCTTCAAGTTGGGAGAGCAGCCACAAAGAGCAGTAATTAGCAGAGCCGGTGTTGCATCATGACTTGGGAAATGTTAATATTTTCCCTGTTACCAATGCCCTTAGTGCTCTGATGGCTGAGACACATTGTGAAATCCCACAGCCTAGTCCTCACAGGTCCCACTCAAATGAGCAGACTCAGAACCCTGACTAGCTAAGCAAACAATGAAGACATCTTAGGGGCAAACATGCATTCAGTAGTACAGTTCTCATACCTTGCTTTTTTTTTTTCATTGTTCATTTTCCGTCTAAACTACCTGGCATTCTCCTACAATAAAAAATGGGTCTCTCTTCATTCCACCTAGCAACGTATCAATATATTTGATTGATATATATTGATATCATATCATATAAATCATAGTCCTTTGTGTCTTTTTCCTTGGTTAGTGAGCAAGGTTGACTTAACAGTCATGAAAGTGGGATGAAGATGTGTCTCCATGGTAGAGTGCTCACCTAACATTATGAGGTATGGACTTCAATTCTCAGTACTACAAGAAGCGTTAGGTAGGGAAGAGGAGAAAAAAGAAATGAAGCCTAATTGTCATGCTAGGAACCCCATGCAATGACTGAGGGAAGTGGATGCAGAGATTCACTGTCAGGCCCTAGGTGGAGCTCCAGTAGTCCAATTGGCGAGAAAGAGGAGGGTTTGTATGAGTGAGAATTGTTGAGACCAAGGTTGGATAAAGCACAGGGATAAACAGCCAAACAAACAGAAACACATGAACTATGAACCAATGGCTGAGGAGCCCCCAACTGGATCAGGCCCTCTGGATAAGTGAGACAGTTGATTAGCTTGATCTGTTTGGGAGGCATCCAGGCAGTGGGACCGGGTCCTGCACTCAGTGCATGAGTTGACTGTTTGAACCCTGGGGCTTATACAGGGACACTTGGCTCAGCCTGGGAGGAGGGGACTGGACCTGCCTGGACTGAATCTATCAGGTTGAACTCAATCCTCAGGGGAGTCTTTGCCCTGGAGGAGATGGGGATGGGGGTGGGCTGGGGGTAAGGGGCAGGAGGGGGGAGAACAAGGGAATCCGTGGTTGATATGTAAAATTAATTTAAATTATAAAATAAGAAAAAGAAAAAAAGAAATGAAGATAAGAATCATGAATGTAATCTTGTATCTGGTATGTTCTCAAACTTTTTCAAATCCAACTTCAGGAAGAATGAATACCACATTGTTTTCAGGTCTTAATACACAGGACAATCCAAGATGAGTTTGAAGGAAGGGAGGGTGGGAGCAAGAGAGGAAGAGGGAGGGGGAAAGGAGGGAGAGGGAGAGACAGACAGACAGACAGACAGACAGACAGAGACAGAGAATATTAAATTTCCTGCGGGGTGTGGTAATACATATCTGTTATCCTAGCACTTGGGAAATACAGGCAGACTGGTCTCTGTAACAGAGACCAGCATGGTCTACATAGTAATTTCTAGACTAGCCAAGGCTGTAGAGCGAGCCTCTGCCTTAAAAGAATAAGATAAATTTAAAATTAATCCTAACGATTTTAAAAGACAGCCAGCAGCTTGTTTCCAGCCGGTTAGATTATCATCTCTAAATCCCTAGGCCAGCACTGCTGAATGGTTACATCCTAGTGGGTCAGTTCTGTTTCTCTCCTCCCTGACTTGGAGAGCACGCCTCAATCTTCACAGGAGAGACCCCCGGCCTAGTTCTTGGGCTACACTGGCTCTTTCTCAGTCATATCTGTTCTAGGTTTGGGTGGGGGCTCCTTCTTCAAGGATCTGGCTGTTACCGCCTCTGCATCTCTACCAATGCTGTAACTGTAATCTGAGAAACACAGCGCATGCTCGGGCCATGGGGGTGGGGTGGGACGCCGGACAGGACGGCGACAGGAAACACAGCTGAACCCAGACAGAAACCACTATTCTGTACTTAAAAATCAAGATAGCTGAGATCTGATTTTTCTCAGTTTGATTATTCTGATTTTTGGCCAATTTCAAGTCTGTTACTCTTTTGAGCTAGAGGTTCTTCCTCTAATTACAGGCAATCAGAGCTCTGTGCAAGCTAACCCAGCCTGAGAAGTTGGTCTCAACTTTGACAATACTCTAAAGAAACAACCACAGAGGAACACATGCTCCATATTTAGTTACTCAAAAAAAAAAAAAAGTACTCTTCCTGAACAATTATCTTTTCTGTCATGGGGAGGGGGGGGTGTCACTGTTAATACTACCTCCTAGATGATAATAGACGAAAACCAAAGTTGGAAATCTAGTTAGCTGGTAACAGTTTTTGTTTTGTTTTGTTTTTAACCTCAGGACCTAACTAAAGCTAAGGTTTTTTGATATTCAGCCATGGCATACTGGCCGTTATTATTGGACTGAAGAAGGTAGGACTCTCCTTTGAGAGGAGACAAGTACAGCTGGGTTTTCGCTGTAAAGCTCTCTGAGCACAGAGCCTACATTTCAGACCTCCGTCTTTCTCCCGCAGGAATGCTGTCTCTGTGTTTGTCCACTGTTATGATTTCACTACGACCATCTATATTATCATTCTTACATACAAGTTCTCATCAAAACAAGCTCCTGTTGTAGAATTTGAACCTAGAAAGTCAGATGGGATTCCATTTGCCTTCACCTGCATAGAGAAAAAGTGATGTGGATCCACATCGTGGGTCTTGCTGGTCATTTTTGGTTCCCTTCAGCATTCTGCTTGGGGATGCTTAGGCCGGCCTCTGGCCCCAACAGAAAAGATGATGGGGTGTGTTGTTGTAAAAGAGCTGCCATATAAAACTTTTACCAGTCTTTTATACTAGGGACTCTTATAGAGTGGATTTCCTCAGATTCTATAGACTAGAAGAATCAATTTTTTTTCTTTAGAAACAAACACCTAAATGTCCTCAGTCATGAAATCATCAGAAATGATGAACAGTTCCTGATGATTATCCAATCTGTCTCCATCTTTATGTGCTGGGGGTGACTTAATGTTTCCTTTCTGGAACAAATTAAACGGATTAGAAGCAACTGCCTCTCCATGCCTCCTCTGGACACAAGCATTTCTAATCTTCACTCCCCGACTTATCTACAGCTCTTCAGCAAATGCAAACTATACTAGAGAGGCTGCCTGGGAATTTTCTTACCCACTTATTATTCATAAAACTCGCAGAAACACACTCGGAGGTTAAAAAGCAAAACCATCTTTGTCTATGCTGTCCTCGGGGCATTAACTGATGTTATAATTTTTCCAGCTGAATAGTAATGTAAATTCCCAACTTTTTCAGAAGCTTAGAAGGCTGCTTCACAGCCCTGAGCACTCGGAGTGAGATGACTTCTTCCACACACACACAGTACAACCTGCAGGACCATGGCCAGCCAGGGACAGCCAGTACTGCAGGAGGTCCTCCAGGCCTGGAGTCAGAGCCTCATCTATCTCCTCCATCAGTAACAAAGGCTCAGGAATTTAACTGCAGGGGATTCTACATTAGGCTTTCTGTTGTTTTGGAATAATTAACAGCCAGCCAGTCAGAACAGGAACCCAAGGTTAGGTCATCTCTCTTTTCAAAACTGTAATAATATGGCCGAGGAAGCGAAATGGTAGTGAGCTTAGAACAGACAAGGAGCTTGGCCACTGTTCCAGACTGAGTGAAGGGATTCCCTGGAGTCCACACAGGCGATTAATAAGGGCTGTAAGGTCTGCTGAGGTCAAGAATGATAATCAGGGGAGGGGTAGTCATAGAGGGAAGAGGGACCATGCTTCAGGAAGACTCAGAGACAAATGACCAGAAAGACTCAGACACCAGCTGAGGATGGCAGCTCCCGAGCAAGGCTCGTTCCTTCTTCAGTAGTGACAGGCCAAGGCTGGCTGCAGGATGGGCAGTGAGGTCAGAACTCTAAGGAGAAGGCACATGACTTAGATGAAAAGCCCTAGGTGACATTGATGTCTACTCAGTGTTCTGGGCCACTCACTTAGGGTCCTGTTACTCCACTTGCCCTGTCCCTGTCTCATTTTCCTACCTGTAGCAACATCATCTATTACTATTAACAATCTCTGGAATCACCATTAACCTCAGTGTTTGTTTTCTCTTACTCCACTGATCACTAGTATATTTGCCATCACAGTAGGTGTCTAATGCATACTATGATGATTATTACCCATTGCCCTGTGATAGTAAAGACACTATTACTATTTACTGAGGGAAATCTTTCTAAGGCAGGCACCATGTTGAGAATGTGTGCTTGCATATACTCTCTCCTCCTCACCCCACACCAACTTGATAGTGAGCCAGAACCTGATTAATAAATAAATGGAGAAGCTAAGGCTTTGAGATGCAGATGAGCTACTCTGGGAAAGCTGATAATCTAGGGCAGAACAGTTCTGCCCTTTGGCAAGTTCTACCTTATCAAATTACATCTATTCAGGGCAGTCAAGTTTGATGGGCAATCTGTAGTAGTTGAGAAGTAGCCCAAGAATGCTAAGGATGAAACCTCAGTTGGAAACAGGGTATTTTCAGTGGGAATTTGTCACAGATCAGCGTTAAAATCACAGGGGATTTTTAGATGGCCCTAAACCCAATGCCTGGTGTCCTTGTTTGAAGAAGAGATGAAGTGGAGTCATACTAAGGAGACCAGGTGAAGGGAAAAGCTGAGACAAGTGTGAACCACCATAAGCCCAGAGAGCCTAGAGTCACCAGAGGGTCCAGGACAAGGAAGGATGCTCTCTTCTGAGTCTTTAGAGGAATCCAGTCCTCCTGACACCATGGTCTTTTACTTCAAGCCACCAGAAGCAGGATGGGAAATCTCTCTATTGTTTCATACAGCTTGTGATAGCTGTCACTACATCCTTAGGTAACAAACACGGAGCACTTTCACCAACACACACAATTCGTCAAATGCTCTTAGGGATAGTTTTAATTGCTTTGCTGTTTTTAGAAAGTATATGCAAAGGTGACTTTTAGTGAAAGGGAACTTTATTTTCACACAGAACATTCAATGTTATGCAAAATGTTTATTTAGGTATTGTGCAAAATGCTTATTTTGATTTTGTTTATATCGCTCATGATACATATGGAAAAGCTTGCTCTCTTCCTAGTCTATATAACACAGAGACTGCTTGGGTTATATAAAACATAATTTATAAAAATACATTAAGAACTACACTATATTTATTTATGTATGTATTATATATAAAACACATATTTATGAATACATACATCCACTAGCACATCCCATTAAAGAAAAGGAAGCAATAGGAACTGTCAAGAGATAGAGTTTTCTAGATTCTATTTTCCCCTTACACATGCACACTTCATCATTAACAATAAATATTATCTGTTGTCTTCCTTAAAATACTGGGTTCAAGTGCTACAGAGATGACTTGGGCACTTAAGAGCTCCAGCTGTGTTGCGGAAGGTCTAAGTTCAGTTCCCCATCTCCACATGGCAGCTCACAGCAGCCTGTTACTCCAGTTCCGGGGACTCTGATGCCCTCTTCAGGACTCTGTGGACACCTGCACACACATGCTTACACACACACACACACACACACACACACACACACACACACACACACACAATTTCTTACAAATACTTTTTTAAAAAGAAAAGGAAAATACCGAATTCACTTTATCTGTTTTCAAGAAATCTTCCCAATACCTCAGTCTGAATACTCATGGTTTCCTCCACCACAGCAGCTCTCTCTGGAGGGAAAATACTGCTACATAGAGAAACACGTTCCGTTAACAGGGCAACAGACAACATCAATGTCTGCCACAGAAACAGGGTCATTCACACTTCCAGTGGCCACAGAAGAGTGCCACGTATTTCCATTTTGTCACATGCAATTCAGAATGGGAAAAAAAAAAGTCCACCAAGGCGGAGATTAAATGAACGCATTGCTAATTCTATTGCTTCATCATCGAGGCTGTTATGACGGAGAATGGTTCCTTTGGGTTTGTGGCAGTGTGGTGTGGGGGGAAAGTCCAGAGACAGCATTGATGTGCCAGCGTTTATAACCACCATTGCTTTTCTGACAGCGCACATATCTACGCAGTGAAAACGCAGATAATGACATGGCATTCTTGTGACATTTTATCTCAAAGTCTCCTGGAGGGTACCCTTGGGAGTCTTCAGACCACACTTTGAGACCCACTGTGCTACTTCATTTCTAGACACCACACACCACAGAGACCACAAAATCAGCCAGTCTCAGACCAAGTCTTCAGTGTGGAATATATTATACCTTGCCCTTTCGCATGACAACACCTTCCAAACAGTCACTCCACACTTACCCTTCTGGCCTCCCATCTGGCTTAGTCCCACAGACCTGGGACCTTCCTGTCTTCCAGAGGAGATGCCCTTTCCTGTCTGGTGAGAGGATTTGCAAAGATGGCTGGGCTGCTCACAAATGCATGCTTCTCTTGGGGGCTTAGCTTGCCAGCTTTGAAAATAGCAAGAGCTTTTGAAGCGACTGGGGCATTTCTGAACACACGTGGCCTGCTTTATCAAAATTACCCATGCTCTCTTAGCATCCGTACTCAGCCCCCAAATACTGAAGCGTGGCCTCTGCTGGGCCTTGACCTCACCTGCCAAATTGAAATGGGCAGGGAAGCAAGACAAGTGTCATAATCCTCTTTAGCAATTCCATCCAGGGCATATTTGCATGGTTAGTGGCAGCCCGAAGGGAGGGTGCAGGGGAGTTGTATTATTTTCCATTGCTCTCTTTGTCTCTGATTTTGGCAGGGGAAAAAGGGAGCCTTCAGACAGTACCACGTTCTCATGAACTAGCAGCTCGGGCCTTTAAAGGAGCAGCACGTACAAAGTCAACAGACCAACTCTCAAAAGGCTGACCTCACCTACATGAACTTTGAGGAGGTGTGAACGGGTTACCTGTAGCAGCCAGACATGTAAAGCAGGCCACCTTTCATCATATCCTGGAGTCTGCATCCAGGCACACTTGCTGTTAGGCAATGCTGGTACCCAAGAGAAGACGTAGGAGCAGAGTGTGAAACAGGCAGCTTCCCAGAGTGCTCCAGTCTCAGTGCCCACGGCGGGGATAAGTGTGGACATGTATGGGTGGATATGATTTGAAGTGAACGGGGATGTGGAAGCAGGGTGGTCAGAGAAGGAGGCAGAGTGGTTTTAAATGGACAGTCAGCCTCTAGATAGCTCTGGAATTTTCTTATTCTTTCCTTCAAGGGCAGCTGTGAAAATCACTGGCGAGAGTAGCACAAGGCTGGATTCAACCCCAAGCCTGTCACTTCCGAGATGAACTTCTGTGTCCATCTGACCTCACCCCTGCTTCTCCTTACCCTCTGTCAAATACGAACACCACCATGTCCCACATCTCTGAGGGCTGTGGCAAGTATTGTTTGGAGTATTGGCATCGTGCAAGCATCCACCCTATACAGAGACATGAAATTACACATTTTTTTGTTCAGTCACCAAGGAATGTAAACTCACCCCTAAGGAGGCATAGATTCTCAGGCATATCTTCTGAACAAAAACTGTAATGGGTGCGCAGCAGCATTATTGAGTTAGTCACCCACAATGTTATTAAAATAGATCGTGAGTAATGTGTATGCTTTAAGCACTGTTTAGCCATTAACTTTTAAAAAAATTTCATTTAGCTTTGTGATGCATGCCCTATAGAATGTAGCTGCCACAGATGTGGTCCTCAGCTTGTTGAAGCATAAAGATCTCTTTAATTGTTTTAAAAACATAGACTTTCCCTCCAGGTACCGGTGTGTGTGCACATGCGCACATACACACATTATAACAGTATATGTCTATTTCTTTCCTACTGTCTTTTACTGAGGAAAATATTGCTTTGAAAGTGACCAGGAATTCAAGAACTTCAAGTACATTTACATAAAACATGCCAGTTATGGAGCGAGTTGGAGCTGAAGAGGTTGAGATCTCTTGCCTTAATTTAAGGATCTGCCGTCTTTAGATTGGGAATGCTTTCCCAGTGCGGTATCATCATCATATATATTTTTTTTTTAATTGACAAACGGGCTAAGTGAGCAAAAGCCAAGTCCCAGAGTTGTAACTTCAAATGTGACATGAGCACTCTCTCTGTGTTTGCACTGGGCAGTGTCTAACAGGTTAGAAGAGTCTGCAGAGACATTATTATTTCTCTTAACTCAGAGTAGCTGGTTTGTTCCCACTCATTCTTCCACAGCTGGGACTTGAAATACCACTGTTCCCCTCCTCGGTAATCCGCCCCAGTGCAGCAAAGACATTAAACAGACACACAGATAATCCCTGATAGTTTCTTCAGAAACTGAGATTCCAGAGATGAAACAGAAAATACCCACATTTCCTGTAACTAATAGCAGAACCGTGGAAACATCCCTAAGCAAAAACACAGCCCACTGGGTTGGATATTTTTCAGCAAATTTACAGTAGGATAAAAGGATTTTAGAATCTCCCTTGTCTGTGGGATACAGGACAAAATCCCAAACACTGGCTTTTGTCCATCAGAAATGCATGCGCACACACACACACACACACACACACACACACACACGCTGTGATCACATGTATTAATGTTTTACTTCTATATTTCTCATTCCCATTGAAACTAAATATAAAGTAACCCTTTCACATTAAAGAAGCTGTTTTTATTTTCAGAGTAATGTGCAAAACCATGCTACTTAACACTACATTACGTTCACAGATCATGCAAGTTAAATAAAGACACCTTGCAGGTTTCTTAATATAGACTCGGCTAAGATTAGTTATGCATCTGCCACCTTCACATTCAGATTTTGGGGGCAGGAAAAAAAAGCCGTAGTTAGAAATCACACTTGCAGTGTAAGTGCTTAGGATTTCATGGTTCATTTAAGAGCATCACAATCAAGAATTTAATTATGTCAAAAAGGGAACGGCATCTTTCCAACAGTTAAGATTATATCCCTCTTTATGCCTCTCCCATAAATCACAAAATATACCAATTCCTTTACCCTCTATGGACCTGTTTTTTGATAGATGACATAAAGAGGTTGGCTGGATGATTTGAAGATACTCTCTGTCCTACTGGGTTGTGATTTTGAGATTTGCAAGGACAGACTGAAGAGGAAGTAGAGTACCAGAGCCAAGGAACTATTGGAATATAGTCAACTCAATTCCCAAACAAAATAGCATTTGCTCTGGTCTACCTCCCCCTGCCCCCCCAAAAAAAAAACCTGTCCTGCAAGACACTGTAGTGGACTGGTAACTCCAAGCTGAAGAGCAGCCAAGTATTTGAAGGTAACAGTGCTGTTCAAACCCACATTGTACTCTAACACTTCAGATTTTTCTGTCAATATTCTGTTCAAAAACCCAGTCTCATAATCTGTAGATTTGGGCTGTGAATGTAGCTCAGTTGGTACAATTCTTATACAGAATGCACTAAATGCACGGTTCAGTCCCCAACACTGCATAAACCTGGGCACAATGTCATACACTATAACCCCAGTACTTGGGAAGTAAAAGAAGAAGAATCCAAAGTTCAAAGTTATTATAGGCTACATAACCTGTTCAAGACCTCACCACAGCATAGAAAGCCAGCAACTCAAACCAGCAAACATAGATTCCATCCAACTAAAACGGATGTGCTATGTCATAAGTATACACTACGAGCTAATATCCTCGGGAAGATAGACTTGCTACATGCCTGGGGCTGGGGAGTGACTTATGTTGGGACCAACTCATATAATGAGAATAACTTTTCTAATGTGACTGACAAAGTTAACACATTTTGAAGTTACTGCAAATATATAGTATGATCACTTACATAGCAGAATTATGTAAATAATTCACCATGGTGGTAGATAATGCTTTGCCTGGTTCAGCTGAAGACTAACAGATGATGAATCTTATTCCTCCAGGAAGCAAAGCCTGAGACAAAGGCCCCCAGGCAGGAGTTTGTTTAGGGATACAATTCCTGAACATAGCAGGGGGAAGAAAAGAATGAAACAATGGAGAAAAAGCCAGTACAGAATACACGATGGAATTATCCACTCGGCCATGTGTTGCTCAATTACATGGTGCTTTCCCAGGAGCCTTAGGAAACATGTCTCAGAATCTTGCATGAAGAAAGCAAGGAGGGAAACATTTCTCCGTCGGCTCCCATTAGCCACTTGTCAAAGCCATTTCCTAGTACTTCCTGTTTATCCATGTGAGTGCTTAGTCAGCTCCAGTAGGGAGCACCTGACAGAGTGAGCGAAGATGCTGGAGAGAAAGCGTCAAGCCAGCACGGGCCTAAACCAATGAGCTGTCAACTTACACCTAGGTGATGTCAGCTGAAGTCTGTGTGGGATCGCTTGCTCAGCAGTGGCTAGAACAAGACTTAAGGCCAAGGTCTTCTGGAGTGATGCACACAAGAGCCAGGCCATCTGTATCAGTCAGGATGGTCCAATTATGCTGCAGTAACAAATGACCCAGCATTTCAATAGCTTGCCGCAAAGGCTTATTTCTCACTCATATTAGTTCTCACAAGTCTACCAGGGGTCAGCTATAGTTCCATGCCGTTTTCTTTGCCGAGGTACAGAGCTGACCAAACCACCTCTCTCGGGAATATTGCCAGCACTGAGAATAAGGGAAAAGGTTTAAATTATAAACTTTGCATGGGTTTGTAAAGAGGCTGCTCGGAATAAACCCACATCAGTCCTCCTGAGCTTTCCTGGACCGAAGTGTGTCATAGTTTAAAGGGCAGGGGTACTTAATACGCCTTCAAGGAGAGGCAGTGCAGGAGAGGTTATCGGGAGTGCAGTGATAGAGGTCTGGAGAGGTGACTCCATGGGTGAGCTGCTTGATGGACAAGCATGAGGACCTGATCCCCAGAACCCACTTGAAAAGCTGGCCATGTGGAGCTTGTCTGTAAACCCAGTGCTGGGGGACACAGACAGGCAGATCTTGGGGGCTCACTGGAACCCATCTAGCTGAAATACCAAACACCAGGTTCCGAGAGAGACCCTACCTCAAAATAGAAGGTGGAGAAAAAAAAATATAGAGGAGGATGCCTGAAACATGTGTGGGCATGTATGGGCATATGTGGGCAAGCGTGCACTTTCACATAAATGCAAACACACACATACACACATACACACACACACACACACACACACACACACACACACGGAATGTGCCATACATTTGGAGGCAGAAAGCAGAAGATAGGAAAACAATTCACTCTGGGCTTCCTGTGCAAGCTTGTTGGTGATGATACCATCTTTTCTTTGAGCACATATCCCAAAGAAATGTTTTTAATTTAGCAATTAAACAATTTCTAAAACCCAAATGTTTTAGAAACATTAACTCCCAATGGAAGAAAGCAGATCAGTTCCTGTAGATTTTGTTTCCAATGAGAAAATAAGGCATGGATACACCTTTGAAGGGTACTGTTCTCTTTTTAGTTCTATATGTGAATTTATCCATGTTATAGCTGCTCCGATGAAATCAGTTCTCAGAAGTCACCAATGAAGTGACATCTAAGCAAGTTAAGAACAGAACCCAGACAGGAAGTGGATCTCTGTATTCCCTCCCAGGATAAGGGTGGTAGCAGACATACGGCTTATCATGTTATTATATTCTAGTTTAAAGGTAGACAACAAGCAATTAGACATGTCAGTAACCGAGATAACTTCAAACTCTGTCATATTCTGTAAAAATAGTAAGGAAGTAATGTGACAGGGAGGGGTGGTGTGTCAGTTCACAAGTGATGATCTCTCCGAGGAGGTAACATGTAAGAAAATCATTAAGCCACACGTGTAAAATCAAAATTTGGCTTTTAATAACAGTTAGCAGCAGCATCCTCCACTCTAGGGGTTATCACTACTCTATGGTGATGTCACTCTGCATTTTCTTTACTCCCCATTCCTTGTCAAATCAATCTCTTTTAATTTCATATATACACACACATATATATATTATTGTATATATCTATATATATATAATATGTACTCATTAAGTGAAATTTTAAAGCTATGCAAATTATTTTATATGGCCATTATCTGTTTCTTGTTGAGTTGTGTTGAGGGTGTGTGTTTATTTGCTTGGTTTTGGAGTTTTTTGCTTTGGCTTGGTTTGGATTGGGTTTTGGTTTTTCTGTGGACCCCCCAAAAAATTCATCCTTTCTCCTGATTAACTTCAGACACCCTCACAACTAATTTTTGTTGAATAATTTCTTCTTCAATCTGCCCTTAGGTAGAAACACAGGGTTCCACTGAGCAATACGTCTTTCCTACCTCGTCCTGGAGACATGTGTGGTGGATAGAGTTCCCAGAAGGACCCTGTGATTCTTGCTCTTGAAGAACTTGTCCTTCCTAAGTCAGTGTGAGAGGAACTTGTGACTACATGATGAGGCGTATGCCCAGAAGGTTGGTGACAGTGCATGACAGCAAGAAAGTCAGAAGGGTTAGCCTCATCTAACACTGCTAATACTTTAAAGCATCATGTTCCTCTCACTGGAAGATGAGAAATTCAAGAGATGTGAAGCTTGGAAAGACAACTTACCATTGCTACTTAGAAATGAGTGGGAGCCATGGGAAAAGAAACGGAGGCAGCTGCGTGATCAGAGAGAATGGACTATGGCTACCGGCCAGCATAACATGGAGACCTCACCTCTACAGCAGCAAGGAGCTGAGTTTATCGGAAAACCTAAATGAGTTTGGAAGCACAGCTTTCTTCAGCACTCAGAGCCCGATCCAGCTAATACCGTGAATCTGGCTTTGAGCAGGGAACTCGATCAAGCCCAGAATTTTAACCTACGAAACTAGGAGATGATAAATGGGTATTATTTTTAGTCACTAAGTTTGTGGTAATTAATTATGCAGTAATAGAAAACTAATACAACATGTAACTGGATTTATCAACTTCAGTGTTCTGTTAAACGGCTAAATAATGACTCTTTCCCATCTTTCGACTGTGCACCATTAATTCTCCTGAAAGGAAGGAATTCACCTGGGACAAAGTAAGGAGGTCAGTGATGGAGAGGCTGGGCCCAACGTGGGACAGACTAATTGGAAACATCATCAGCCCACTGAGCAAGGTAGGCTTAGGGGATGCAACCAATGACTGTAAAGGAAGTAGGAGTCAAAAAGACCAGGATAAATGACCATATACTGAACCACAGTGAGAGGAATCTGGGTAAAACCAACTGATTTTCTTTTCATTAATTAGCATGTGGGTCAGGAGTAGCAGGGAGATCATGAAATAAAGATGTCACATATTCATGATACTTTTTTCATTGTGAATTCATGAGATCATAGGCTGATATTTCAGAATCATTTACATAATGTAGGACATGAAAAATCATGTCCATCTGATGCTTTTTCATTTCTCCTTTCTCTAACACAAAGAAAGGTTTTAGTCTCCGGTTCCCAGCATCACTTACCAGTAGATGGAGGCCCATGAGTGGTGTTAGCATCCACGGGATAGAGCCAGAAATAACCAGTCACACCCAGTCTCACTCTTAAAAAACACCATTAGCTAATGTTTCTGGAGAATGCAATGTTGAGATAAATCACAAGAGAAAGGGAACATGGGTCCCTTAGTCACAAGATGGAAGAAAGCCTTCAGAGATACCACCGTAGGACTCTGTCCAGCCTTAAATGAATAGTTGACCAGTTACAGTTTTGAGTTAGAGATGGGAGGACTGGGTATTTTCACATTGAAGCACATCCTGACTTATCCTGAATGTCCATAAGTCTTCTCAACTGTGTCCTCCACAGCTTGATAGAGTCTGTCTTCCTCAGATCTTTTTCTTCATTTAGTATAATACTAAACATCACACAGGAACTCATATGTCAAATTTAGTTAATGCTACAAGAAATGTATGTTCTAGGCCAAGCATGGTGATGCACACCTTTAATCCCAGCAAAACTGGGAGACAGAGGCAGGTAGATCTCTGTGAGTTTGAGACCAGCTTGGTCTACAGAGTGAGTCCCAGGAGTTCCTATTCTGCTCCATTCTTATACTTATAGTGAATTATTTCTTATATCAAACTCTAGGAAGCATAAAACCTAATTTTTATATATGCCATATATGAACACACCTATGTACATGCAAATCTATACATTATCACTATGGATAAGAATAATGACAAGCTTCCACCAGCAAAACTAAATGAATGTACTTACTCCTAAGTATGTTTCTACCTTCTATTGACCCCTCCCCCAGTCAGAGGAGCCCACCTCTCTGGTCTTCTCAGTCTCATTTAAGGAATGTCAACCTGGAAGTATGACAAATCATAACGAAGAGCAGCACTTGCTTAGCATGGTAAAGACACATGGTGAGAGGTTAAAATTGCTTTGAACATTCACAAAGCATGTTCACTATTTGCAAAAAAGATCCACTCTCGCACCTCTCCCATTCACTTGAAATGAATTTCAAAAGACCTAAGAAGAGACAAAGGGCTAATACGCATTCTTTAATGTACAAGATTATAATTAACCTAACGTCTGTTTCAAATTTACTATTATCTATTAAGAAATAAATAATTTTACAGCCTCTAATGTAGCTCTTAAGCCTTAAATCACTGACCATAACTAATAAGCAACTTAATAGCGAGACTACCCTACATAGAGCCACAGACCACAGCTTCACTGGGCATAAATCATCATCATTTTTAATGCAGAGGCAACAGCAAATCTCTGTAATTACTGGGTGCATTTTGAATCATTTTTATTATTACTGCGCTGGCCCCATTAAAAATCCAAAACACTGAACTGCATGGAATATAAAACTGAAATTATGATACACTACAAACTCTAATTGAAATCCATAAATTTCCTACTAGTATTCAGAATTATTTTGTTGCCAAAAGAATTTCAGCTCTGCCAAATTAAAGAATTAACCTTGAAAGCATTTGCTCTGTCTATAACAATGAGTAAGAACATTTCACACTGTAAGATTTGGGGAGCCGATTTTGGAGCAAAGAAAAAATTATGAGGGCTGTTTCTGATTCACTGAGGATTTTATATTTCTAAAACCAGCAGTACTATGCAAAAAAAAATAGAATTAAAAGAACTTAATAGAATACATTATGTGCATCCCAGGTCACCAACAAACCCACCTTGCCCATCACAGGTAACTCTAAAAGATCCTATAATATCAGCATCAAAATTTTCTCTGTGAAAATAGCAAAGGCATGAAGCTAAATCTGCAAAAAGAGAACAAATACAGGATGGCATCACTCTTATTTATGTGAAAATCATAAATGAGCATGCAGAGTGAGTGGTGAAGTCATTGTGATGGGTGGCCATACCCCAAATATAACTTTAATGGCTAATAACAATAACAACCTTGTAAAGTATTATAATACTCCTCTGATAAGCATTTTTGATAACTATGGTCCAAGTTGTTTCATTAGGAATATGAATTTGTATAAGTCTCTCTCCACAGAACTGTTGATTAGGCAGGAAAAACTGGTATCTCCAAACTGGATAACCCTTGTCCAGTTTTGCTTTGGACCCAGTTTCAGATTGGCGGGGTGGGCAATTTGAAACATTTGCATATCCAGGATGAGCTACCTTGATGAAGGGACCAAGACCTGAGTTTAGAGCTACACAGGAAGTTTATTTGCTTTGCACATACATGTCACATACACCACCTGAAGGAAATTTCATCCAATAATAGCCTTGCATATTTCTCACATGAAATAGTTTTATAATGTGGAAGTTTACACTTCTCCTGTTGCTCAAAAAACCTTGACTTGGGAGCAGTTTGGGCCTTAGACTTTTGGGTGACAGATACTCAACCTGCTATTTTTTAGACATATAGATAAATATTCCCTAAATGCTGGGATTTGCATAAGTATATGTGCATATATTATTTCTACCATGTGACTGATCATGCCATACAATTCATCTTTTTAAAACTCTGGCTTCCTAACCAGGTGTAGTAGCACATACCTGTGATCCCAAACACCTGAGAGGCAGAACCAGAAGGGTTGGATGTTCAAAGCAATTCTTAGTTTATGACCAGCCTGGACTACATGGCACCCTGACACAAACAAAGCAAAACAAAAATAACAATAGAAGTTGGAAGGCTAGCTCCATTTGGAAAGTGTTTGCATCCTCCCTACTCTCATTTCTTAGTATATTCAGTCACCAGACAGATTTCTCAAATTCATTACCTTAAGTTGATCTCAACTCATGCATTAAATATTTCACAAATTCCTATCTTTTCTTATCAACTGTCAGTGCACCATGGAGTCATCCTTAGTGTCGGAAATCATAAAGAAAATTGGGCATAATTGTAAGTGCTTATCTATCGTTTGTATATTGTCAGAACTATATGTCCTTCCTCAAGTTATCGAAACTTCAATATTGTGAGTTCTGATAATTATGCTCAAGTTTGCTTCAAGCACTTCAAACACATCAGCCCTAATATGAACAATCTGGACATTTCAATACTGAATTTTCTGAATGTTAAAATTTTCTCACCTCCACATAAATTAAGCTAAGTTCTAATTCTGACTTCACTATCACGAGAAATTTCTTAAGCAAAGAACCCTTGACTACTTCACGCTATCGTTTTAAGCTGTATAAATATTTCTAGAAGTTGGGGGCCTCCGTTTAAGTGAACCAATACACAGAAGAGCAAAACTACAGGCTTTGAAAAGAAAAATGACTTCAAGTCTTAATTTTTGTCATCCCATGATCTTGAGACCGTCATTTGTTCAGTGATGTGGGATAAGAATGACACTCTCCAGTGGTTTTCAGGCCAGACAACAGCTCAAGGGAGCTGTTCTTTTCTGTTTTCCCCAAACATTCATTTAGATGAACAGCTGTTAACTGCTGGGGGAGGTCAGATTTCTCAGTGCTATATTTTTTTCCAAAGGAGTTATATAAGGGAAAATAATAACAAAACACTTAGTCCTTTTGCCTCTGGCAGGGTAGTTCTCTGAAAATGTTCCCACTTTATGCAGGAGAATTCAGGCTTGAAAGAGAAAAAGTCATCTCTTCCTCCAGACTGAAACTAAAGCAGCTAAGCACAGAGTGAAAATTTCAGCCCCTAACTCAACTGCTGCCCCCATACAATCATTTTAGGTGCCAGAAGTTGTCTCCACACTGTGTCAGGTGGTGACCCGCTCCTGTAAGACCTCTCATGGCCTAGGCCCTGATAGTAGATTTTGTTAACCTAGACGTTCCTATGAAACAGTGTCAGTGTGATCAGCATTTAAACAGTACATTTTGGTTGATTCTTTGTGTTGTTTTGACAGATTCTCTCCACAGCTCCTGTGCCTTCTCATCTCCCTGGCCCTCACACTACTGTATCCCTAGGGCCCCCTTATTTCCTCTTCTACCCTCATACCATATGTGTTTGACTTCCTTACTGTAGGAAAATGCTAGAAGGAAATCTGATACTTTGTATTCTGACTAAAAAGAAAAGAAAAAACAAATTTTAAGTGTTGGGGATGTAGCTCAGTGGCAGAGTGCTTGCTCAGCATGCACAAGACACTGGCTTTACTCGCCAGTACAGGGAAGGAGGAGAGAGAATATAAGTCACTATATTTGAGTCAAGTAATTATCCTGCTTAATGTAATAATATGAATGGGCTTCATCCAATCAATTGAAGGCTTTAGAGAAAACATTAAAGTTCCCTATGAAAGAGGGAACTCTGCTCCCAGGCTGTCTTCAGACTCAACACTGCATCAGCTTTTCCTTGAATCTCAGTCTGGTCTATCCTTCAGATCACCAGGCCTACAAAGTTGATGCAATCCATTGGGGGGGCGGGGCACAGACATTCTCTGGTTCTGCTTACCTAATATAGTGTTCTTTATCCTGCCAGAATTTGGTGACCCCCCTCTTGCTGCCTCCTGTCACTACTGATGATCAAACCCTGCTATCTACCTCCATGACAAAAAGCTGTAAGCATGATTTCTTTAATGCTCTCTTTGCTGATAGAAGGCTGAGCTACCATGAAGTTTAAGTCTCATGGTCTATTGCCTAAATTCTTTATCTAACTTTTACTTCTTTTCCCTAAGGTTTTGTTTTGTTTTGGCTTTTCAAGACAAGGTTTCCCTGTGTAGACCAGGCTGGCCTTGAACTCATAGAGATCTGCCTGCCTCTGCTTCTGAAGTACTGGGATTATACGCGTATGTCACTATTGCCTGGCTCCCTAATGTTTTTAAATATCATGTCCCAGAATCCTGGTTTTTTTGTTGGCTCAATAGATTGGTCTGTGTCCAAGCGCCATGTGTGAAATCCCCAAATGCTGCCAAGGCCCTTTTCTGTCCACGAACTGTACTAACTTCCAGGTCCAGTTTGCATTCCTTCCTTAAAGTTTGATGACCAAGAAGTCTAGTGCAGTAACTGTCTCAACATCAACACTGGTGTGTGCGTGCGTGTGTGTGTGTGTGTGTGTGTGTGTGTGTGTGTGTGTTTACTCCCTTGGCAAGCAAAGTTGACCCGCCCATTCAGGGCGGCGCTCACTGAGTGCCCACCAGGCCTTGTCTTGGGTTCAGTGGACAGCAATGACTAAGCTATGGGGGCCTGCCTTCACATCTTACGGAAATAAGAAGACTTAAAACAGCAATTATCCTGATAATAATCTAAGATTACAATTAAACACTGTCATTTCAGGCAGGGTTTTTTAAATGCCTAGCTAGATTCCATCCTACAATTTACATAATCACAACTGATCATTATGGCTTTAGTGTAATTTTATATGTGGACTGGACTTGATTCACATAAACAAGAATAAAGCATTCTTCTGAAAAATTAGAATAAAAACTAACAACACCCTGAAGCCTAAAAAAAAAAAAAATCTCTTAATTCTAAAATTGGACAGAAATGAAAAAGAAACTATTATTTTTAAATCCTCAGAGGTTTAAATGTTCTGCAATAAATGAAGTTGCCATTCTGGCTTTATTATACGGACCTCTCAAGCCAGAAAGGATCTAGGGGAAGGCAGTCTGGGTTTTATAAACAGGACAGTATTTCATATGCTAGAGTCAAGACAGTAGTTTACATTTTGAAACAAGGCTAATTCTAAATGAAACCGGGTCAAGTTCAGAGGTTAACTTGGATTAACTCGGATCTGCATTTCATGATTTTGTAGTTCTCAGAATAACACATTAAGACATCAAATAGAAACCACAGGGAAGGTTGATTATGCAAAAGGCCTCAGGCTCAGCACCCAGGATATGCCTGCTCTGCCATTGGGAGCCACTGGTCCGGCCAGACTAATTCATCAACTCCCCTCCCATGAGGCTCTGCAAGCCTGCTCACTTCCTTTCAGCTGGTGTCTTTTTAGCAATTATAAGACTCTCCCATCTGCAAGGTTTGCCTCTTACTGCTGTTCCGCTTATTAAATTAATTGCACAGATCTCTATAAGGGCTACAAGATACAAAACAAAACCAACCGCAGCCAGTTTGCAAGTGGGGAGGCAGGGGTTGGGCCAGATGCCTTGTCTCTGGGATGCCAGGGGATGGAAGGAGCTGGCTGCCCCAGAAAGCACAGCAGGCTGCCTTCTTCTTACTGCTCAGCTGAGGGGAAATGAAAAGTGACATGCCCTATCACTAAAGGGGAAAAATCCTTCTGCACCTGCCTCCTGAAGGCTGCACACAGACCTTGCTCCTCCAAGGAAAATTCTAATAATACGTGCAGGAACATGTACTCTATGTGCCCTGTGCATGGATGCATACTTACACAGCATGGTAGTGTTTTACTGTACCACCAAAATGCATTCCTCCTAGGGCTCCTGTTCATATTGCCTTTATTTATAATTAAAAGTGCAAGGTTAATTGTTGCTGATCAGAAATCGCCAATACCAATAATTTCCTTACTGAGGTAAAACCTAATGTAAATATTTGATAGTTCTGCTAGTCTGAAAACATAATCTTGGTATCAGAAAATTAGTTTCCCCATACAGTAAGGGCTAAGCCATTTTGAAGGAAACAGAATAACCATTCTAAGAAAAAGTGGCTTCAGAATCTTAGCAGTATACATTTTTAAATGTCCTCCCAAACCAGATCTAAAATTGGAAATCATTTTTACTAACTTTATTCTTTTGTATTTCTAAGATTTATTTTTATGTATGTGTTTGTGTGTACGTGTGCACATATGTGCAGTTACCTGCAGAGGCCAGAAGCTGGAATTACATACAGGTAATTGTGAGTCACCTGACATGAGTGAGGGGAATTGAACCTAGGTCCTTTGCAAGAGCAGTAAGTCCTCTAACCACCGAGCCATCTCTCCAGGTCCATAAGTTCATTCTTTTAAACATACTATGCAAGCATGTGTATTTCAGTAACTTTATACAAACTGAGGAAAGTCTGAAATTATTATAATAACATTTTTAAAATGCTGTACATTACACAATATTTCAAAGTACCCAAACCAATTTTATTGAATTATTTCCAGACTTCGAAATTTTAATTTCTGTGTATATGTGTGTGTGCATATGTGTGTACCAGTGCTTATAGAGGCCAGACAAGGGTGTCAGATCCACAGGAGCTGGAGTTACAGGCTGATGTGAGCCACCTGATGTGAATGCTGGGAACTGACCTCACATCTTCTGTAAAAGCAACAATTTCTTTTTCTTTTTTTAGTTTTTCGAGACAGGGTTTCTTTGTGTAGCCCTGGCTGTCCTGGAACTCACTTTGTAGACCAGGCTGGCCTCAAACTCACAAAGATCTGCCTGCCTCTGCCTCTGAAGTGCTAGGATTAAAGGCATGTGCCACCACTGCCTGGCTAGCAGATACAGAGTTATCTCTCCCGCGTTCCTTGCTGAATATTTTTAATGTCCTGAAATGAGCATTAAACTAGCAAAATCACTGTGTGAAAGCATCAGTGGGAAGCTGGCTGCTTTTCTCTGAAGTAAGATGGAGACAGAAACCAAAGAAGTTTACTCAGTATTTTCTACAACTGGTATGCTTCTTTTATGTAAATATTCTGTCTGGCTTCCTATGAAGCTATCTATAATGAAATGACAATGGTGTCCAGTTGCCCTATATCTGAACAAGACAAAGAGTTTATTTACATCATAAAGCCAATAGGTTTGGGTAACTCTTCAGATCAATATATATGACAAGTGCTGAGGTCTTAGAATAAATTCCAAACTCATTAAGACTACAAAGAGGTCCCTCAATAGCCTACCTCTCTTACAGTTGGACCTGGAGTATTTTCCAAATTCTCATGTTGAAGGTTTGGTCCCTAGCTAGGACAACTGGTGCTATTAGGAGGTGGGATCTGGAAGAACTGGTCACTGGTGGCATGTATCTGCGGGCTGTGTTGGGAACCTGTCTCTTTCTTCTCACTTCTCATCCTCGCAGGGATGATGCCAGCAGCTCTTAACTATCATGAGCTTCCTCTGTGATGCTTTACTTCACCATATGCTCAAGGAAACAAGGCCCAGTGACCATGGATTGAAACCTCTGAAACCATGGGCCGGAATCAACGGCCCCTCTGTTTACATTATTTGTCTCAAACACCTTGGCCCATTGACAGACATCGGGCACATAATCCAAATCTGTGCTTCTTCTCATATCAAACAGCCATTGAGCTTCACTGCCAGCACAAAGGAGGCCACTCACCTATCTAAGTCTCGGATTTGCTACTTCATATATGCACTCATGGAACAAACATCTTCTGCAAGGTGCTGAATACACAAAAGCACATAAAATGGACAAGATCTGCGTGCAATCCACAGGCTTGCAGTTCCTGGAAGTTTCCAGTGCTTAGCCACACAGCAGCTCCAGCTCCCCTAGTGAGATCCATTGCCTAGTGTCTACATTACAGTTACTCCCCAAAGTTTCTTCAAATTGCAGTCAAAATGAACAAGTCTCTCCTTGGCAGTCCCATAGAACTATGTTTATATTTCTTCTTGGCATTCACATTACACTAAAATGGCATATATACTTACATGTTTATAAATGGATGGATTTATACATGTGCATGTCTATATATGCATATCCTCCTCCAGATTACAACCACAGCCATCTTTGAGTTCTCCCACATGACACCTAACAGTGCTTTGCATATTGGAATGTAATAAATATGCATATATGTGCCGAACATAACCATCAACACTAATAATTAGCAGATAATATGTTAAGAGCAGTCCTAAGCAGAAGTAGGCAACCCATCAGATCTAAGCCTTAAGAACTTGTACAATGCTTTCCCTGGATCACACTTGTCCCTGTGCCCTCTGCACACGTCCATGCTTTTTAACTGAATAGCCACAAATCTTGTTCCCTATCCAAGCCCTGGCCCAGGGATGACTTTCTGACAGTCCATTTGAAGGGGGTGCATGAGTGACAGTGATAGAGTGCCCAGAGGCTGCCAGCTGTTGTCTTTGTGGTATATCCAACGATCATTGTAGATCTGTCCCCAAATTGGGAACTTAAGATTGGTTTAAAGATAATGTCCTACAACCACCATTAATACTTTTATCTCCATTTCCAGGAGACAGGTTGACTTGCTCAGAGGTGTTTTTCTACCTGCATATGGTCAACAGACTAATCCTGCTTAAGAGGCAGGATCTGTCCAGCATAGTAAGAAGTGTGTCCTGTAAACAGTGTTTTTCTTGGGCTCCTTCATCAGATTTTAAAACAGGCATTGCCAATATTGATCACACAGTAACCAACCACATGGTTTATGCCTTAATTAAAATCTACATGAAACTCTTTAGAAGGCTTTGGTTTATTACGTTCGACCTTCCACAATGCCAAAACACAAATGGGGAAAAACTAGAAGCACATTCTTTGTGTTCTGTGGCTATCAATATACTGATTCCATGTAAGTTTTCCCCTTATGTATTAGTGTCACATGGATGTTTATTGTTACTCTTTTTTATTCTTTGATAGTTTCACACACACACACACACACACACACACACACACACACACACACACGATGAATATATATCACTTCCTCTTATTCCGTCTCATCCTCCCCCAACCCTTTCTTCCACTGAAACCCTTCTCCCCAAGTCCCCTTCCAACTTTCGTGTCTTGTGTGTGAGAGCAGAATTTAAACATGGTTGTGTGCATGGGCCTGGGAGGTTATTTACTGAAGCATGGGCAACTTAACCATAGTTATACCACAGAAGAAAGTGGTATCCCTGCCCCCAGCTCCATACACACAAGCAGCCACCATGAACATCAGTAGTCCCTGAGCCTTCCCCCTTCCTTGGTGAAATGTGGATGGGCTCAGTATTGTGCAGGTAACCACAGCTGCAGGGATTCACTAGTGAATGTGTTGACATATTGTGCACCCCAATAAAACTTATTTGGGGATCAGAGGTCAGAGCCAGCTACTAGATTAGACACAAAGGCCAGACAGTGATGGCACACACCCTTAATCCTATTACTCAGGAGACAGAGATCCCTCTGGATCTCTGTGAGTTCAAGGCCACACTGGGAACAGAGCCAGACGTGGTGGCATACACCTTTAATCCCAACACTTGAGATCTCATGCCTTTGCTTGGGAAGCACACATGCCTTTAACCCCAGGAAGTAAGATGGCAGGACAGAAAAAGGTATATAAGGTGTGAGGAAAGAGGAACTCACTCTCTGGAGATTGAGAATTTCCTAGAAGTAAGAATTTGTGGCTGGCTTGTTCTGTTTCTCTGATCTTTCAACTTTCACCCCAATATCTGGTTCTGGGTTTTTTTTGTTTGTTTGTTTTGTTTTTAATAAGACCTTTTAAGGTTCATGTTACAAGTGAATGCATGAGTGTTCTGGCCCTGCCATGTCCCAAAGACACTCTCTCAGAGCAGTTCTTCTCAACCTCTGACTCTGTCTGCCATCTGTTCCACAACGTTCCTGGAGCCTTGTGGGAAAGGGGTCTCTATGGACTTCTACCCCAAGAAATATACATTAAAGACCCCCTTGGAAAAACACCTCTCTCTCTCTCTCTCTCTCTCTCTCTCTCTCTCTCTCTCTCTCTCTCTCTCTCTCTCTCTCTCTCTCTTTCTCTCTCTCTGAAGCATAGTGTCACTATCACCTTCCCCACAGGAATCTTCCTCTCTGACTATAGTAGATGCTTTAGTCTGTGGATCCCATGCCTGGTCCAAAGGTCTACTAAGAGGACTTATCAGAGTAGATGTAGTACCTATGAAATTGTCGGTTTCCACAGTGAGTTCATGAGGGCATAGACTGAGCATTGACCTTCATAGCAACTCTATTATATCATAACATAACATAACACAACTAGGAAAGATGTTAACAGGAACATTTGAATGAAGGCAGAAATGAGACCATGCAGCAACATAAACATCAATTTTAAAGTCAAGTGGTAACATTCTCCAAGTTCTTTTCTGCCGGGACTCAATAGTACATAGTGATATAACACACCTGCCTTTTGTCCAACAGAAAAATTAAAGCAATTTCAATATGACTATACATTATTTGAGTACTTATTGTATCCTAGGCATTTTTAGGTGCTTCATACAAGATGACATTGCTATCTTACTTTATATATAAGGAAACAAAGGCATTGAGAAAGTGTCCAGTGCTAGCAGACAGCACAGTATGGTTATAAACATAATCAATGTTTTTTTAAATTTCATTTTAATTAGAGATTTTTATGATGGTTTCTATATGTTCTTCTACAGTGTAATAAAGCTTTATACAGGCTTTTTAAAAATAACCTATGCATAATTGATTATTTTTTAAAAATGAAGTTGAACAAATGCATGTGATCATATAACCATGACCACAATCAAGATATGTACCGCTGTCATCTCAAATGTTTGCCTTGGACCCCTTTGGAGTCAATCCCTTCCTTCCATTCCAGTGCAGGATAATCATTGCTCTACTATCAGTACAGTTTGTCTTCCCTAGAACGCCACGGAAATGAAGTCAGACACAATCTTTTGTGTCTAGCTTATTTCATTTGGTTGCATGACTCTGAGGTTTATCCCCATTGTTGGAAACATGGGCAGTGTTATTAGTGTTGCTGAGTTTACTCCACACCACGAATATGTGACTTTTTTTTTTTTCATTATCGAGTATGTGAGCATTTGTGTTGATTCCACTTTGGACATATTTTAAGTAAAGCTGCTGTGCATATTCATACCTCAGTCTCTATAGGCTTCTGTTTCAATGGCCCTTGAGTAAATGGCTAAGAATGGGGTACAGATTGGTTTCTTGGGGAGTTTATGCTCAACTTTCTAAGAATTACCACATTATCCTCCAAAATGGTAGTACCATCTCTTCCTTCCCCAGAATCTTTAAGAATTCCACTTGTAGATTCCTGAGAGCCCTTGGTTCTAATGGGAATTTTAATCCTAATTGTGCCATGTCTCATTGTGCTTTAATTTGTCTTTCTCTAATGACTAATGATGTTATCATTAAGTATATTTTCATGTACATCATTTTCATCCATATATATTCTTTGGTAAAGGTCCAAATATTTGTCAATTTTTCTTTACTTTTTTTGTGTATGAGTGTTTTGCCTACACGTATTTATGTGCACCATATGTAGACATCTCCTGCAGAGGCCAGAAAAGGGCATCGGATTTCCCTGGAACTGGAGTTACAGATGGTTGTGAGCCACCATATGGGTGCTGGGAACTATGTGATTACTGGGAGTCCCTGGTAGAGAGTCCACAGTCAAAACTTTAATGGTAGTCTAGCCCTATTTCCATGAAAACACACACTTTCACAGATAAAATACAGGCAAATCTTATCAGAGCGATTTAATATAACAACTAGAAATTTGGTCTAGTTTAAATGTCCCTTATACAAGACTGAGGAGGAAGGAGTCCATTTCCCAAATTTCGAAAAAAGTTCTAACGGAATTTCAAATAATTACTGTGAAGATTATTCAAATACATGGCTATATAAATTAGCTGCTTATTAGAAACTTTTAGCTATATTTTAAGCAGATGAATAAAAACATGTACGCCAAGATATATCTTTAATTAGCGAGAATGAGGAGGGTTTATATGAGCGAGAATTGTTGAGACCAAGGTCGGATAAAGCACAGAGACAAATAGCCAAACAAACGGAAACACATGAAATATGAACCAATGGCTGAGGGGTCACCAACTGGATCAGGCCCTCTGAGTGGGTGAGACAGTTGATTGGCCTGATCTGTTTGGGAGGCATCCAGGCAGTGGCACCGGGTCCTGTGCTCATTGCATGAGTCAGCTGTTTGAAACCTGGGGCCTATGCAGGGTCCCTTGGCTCGGCCTGGGAGAAGGGGACTGGACCTACCTGGACTGAGTCCACCAGGTTGATCTCAGTCTGTGGGGAAGGCTTTGCCCTGGAGGAGATTGGAATGGAGGGCAGGCTGGGGGGAAGGTGAGGGGGGCGGAAGGGGGGAGAACAAGGGAATCTGTGGCTGATATGTAGAACTGAATTGTATTGCAAAATAAAAATTTTTAAAAAAAAGTAATTATTGCTGAGATCCCTTACTTATGTCAACAGTGAAGCTACCCATAGGAACAAAGCAAAAGTCCCTTGTACATGTCCACTCCTCATAAAACCAGATGACAATTTGCAACCAGGCTTTTATTTTTATTTAATTGTTGGGATTTGGATCTTACAATGAGACTACCCAATTGCTAATTTCTCTACCAAAATGATTATTAACTGTTTCCAAATTCTACCTCAGATGCCAAACAGTCATTATGGATACTCAAAAACTATACTGTGGGTTATAACAACAGCCCAATTTATGTCCAGAATTGGCCTACAAAAAGAACCATCTGATTAAATGGTTGCTGCCGTCATACTGTTTTCTATATTGTCAAAAGGAAAGAGAGCCATGGATCCTAAGAGTGTATCAACAACTAACCTAGAAAAGCATGGATTTAGTAGTCTCTGGAATGGTTAGAACTCCCACAGCCCTGAACTTTCCTAAGAGAGCTTATGTTTGCTCTATATTTAACAGTCCCTGCCATACGTAGGTAGTGGGACTAACTCTTCTCGCTATAAGCAAACATGGAATAAGACCATGGATACCCAAGTTTAATAGGAACTTTACTTATCAGATTTCTATGATTTGACTTACAAATCATCATCTGTCCATCTTCCTATTGTCTATCATAGTTAAAACATATGTTGTAACAATAAAAGAACCGTATGCTAAGTCAAATATGGTACATTCTACTATACCATGGAAATTTAATTAGTATACTATACTAAGCTTTTTATTTTAAAAAAACACTAGAAACTATAGGTTATATCCAATCCCCTTCCTATGCCTATTTGTCACAATAAGCAGAGATCACTGTCAAATCCCACAATGTACTGTTTTTAGGCAGAATCACATCCATGGGCTTTGGTGTCAGTACATATAGTTTTTGCTAATTTTTTGACTTTTGCATAATTCACCCAAACTCTTTAAGCTTCATTTCCCTCATCTATGAAATAGAAACAACCAAAATAACCTCTACCTCAGAGGCTGTCATGATATTCAAATGAAACAGTGCCCTATAGTTCTTCCCCGGATAACAACAACTACACTTGTGTTACAGTTGTGATCTGGCTTAGCCCGGTCCACTGTCTTACTTGCACAAGGCTGACTTACAAAGCAGATCGAGGTGAGAATTGAAAATAGCATTCTATTTCCAAATTCATGAGGTAAGAGAGGAAAGGAATACAAACTAAGACTTTCCCTCCAGATGTGAGGAGAAAAACCAAACATGTCCATAACTGATTAACATATGATCAAATGAAGACTAAGTCTAATTATCACAATTAATAAAAATGAAATCCCAGTGAAAACACCTTCAGTTAACTGGCAAGCTCTTGCTTTTCAATACACCAGCTTACGAAAAGCACCATTGCCTTCTCCCTTCCTTCTAAAATCACTTTTAATATAATTCAACAGATGGCTCCCAAACCAGCTTTGTTAGGGTGACTAAGAATGTCATAATTGTTGTTTTGTTTTATTTCTGGAGATAGGGTCTCTTGTAGCCCAGGCTAGCCTAGAAATTGTTACATAGCTAAGGATACTGGTGAACTCCTGATTCTCCTTTCTCTGCCTCCCAAATCCTGGATAATAAGCACGCCCCACCACAAGAAGCTGAGGGTTGAACCTAGACAGGTACCCTACCAACTGAGCTATATCTCCAGTCCTGGGGAGTATACTTCTCAGAAAGCAGGCCTCATATGGCCCAGCACTTCAGGGGAGTCAAAACCACCATGTTTTAATAAGTGATCAGAAGATAGACGATTCAATTCAGCACAGTGCTAGGGTAAGTATATCCATTCAAGGACCCCATTAACAGAGATCTCGCTCTGGTCCAAATTGCTATGCCAAAAGCAGCAGTAAAAAGTCTGATTTAAAATGACACAGCAATAAACCTGAACGTGAATGTAGCCAATCTAACGGTAACTCTCCACCACCTCTCTGTAATGAAGTAGGTCTCCAAGAGTAAATTACTTTGCATACCCTCTGGCTCCATTCTAATGTATAATGGATGCAAGAGGCATCTCCTGACTTGTTTCCTAGTGCACAAACCTAAGCAAGTAGTGATACAGTGCATCTGTCATCCCAGGTGGCGACTAATCCCATTCTCTCTTCGGATGCCTTCAGATGATGGGGTCTTGGATGTAATTAACGACTTATCAAATTATCAGCTTTCACATTAGGGGGAGCCACTTGGCACCTTAACCTAATCCTGTAGGAAGCACGTCCTAAGAACTGCTCTGGGGGGTTTTATGTCAAATATTTTCTTTTCACGGAGCTCATCTATAGCTTTATTACTTTCTGGCCATGAAAATATTGCTACTACTTAAAGCAGTACTATTTTTGTCAATCAAGAGCTTCCCAGAGGAGTGCTTCATAATACAGCGGGGTTGCATTCTGCATTGATACATGGGTCCTTTAAAGTGGCTCTATCTTTATTGCATGATTGATAGCTAGCTTGGGGAGTGTTGGGTGTGTCCATTTTTGCAAATTCAGCTGACTTCAGCACCTGATTTACACATCCTCTCCGCAAACACATGATTCCTAAGCTCCATTTTTAATCCTTGCATCCCTGACTTTTTTTTTAATTTTTTAAAAAAATCTACATCTATTTGACCTTTCCATGAAAGTTTAAATATAAATTGAGGTTTGTTAAATTAGTATTCCTTGTAGAGTTTTCCAATTTTACCTTTGTTACCCATCGAGTTGTTACTACTACGCAAAGCCAAATATTTAAATGAAAATGAATGCCACTTCAATTTTTCTTACAAGGGTTTTCAGTTTGACATAGCATCTGGCAAGAAGCCTCCAGCCCGTGTCTTCCACTGAAAGGTCTGGGAGTTGGCTGGAAACAGGAAAAGGGTGGAGCATGGGAGGGAAGGACAAAGTGGGCAAGTGAGAGGATGAAGGAGGATCTTTCCAGACCCTGGGAGGAATTTCCTTAACTATACAGAGCAAAAAGGAAAAAAAAAATTCCTTCCTTGCTATGAAAAACTATCCACTGCCTCCCACAGAGTCTCTGCTTTGGGGTTCAAATCAAGACTGCTATGGAAGCCAAGAACAGTTTATTATCACCTATACCCCCTAAACAGACATCACTATTTTATAAAAAAATATTGTCATAAAGCCAAATATAACAACATCATGACAATGACTGGTGAAGACATCAAATGACTGAGGGTGAACGCCAAGCATTACTCACAAAATAAAAGACACAATGGAAAAAATGTGGTAAGGATTGGATAACAAGATTCTTATTCATTCTTTATCTCATACCCTGGTTGCTTCAAAGGACAATTTCATCATTACTCAACAAGCTGTGTAAGAATGCTTCCATATTGGGAAGTCTGTTAGTTCAATACTCTCTTAACCTGGAGCTCAATAAGAAAAACCTTTAACTATTTTTAATTTTATACGTTTATTATTTGTGTGTGTGTGTGTGTGTGTGTGTGTGTGTGTGTGCCTGAAGTGCATAATCATTCACCATGGCACACAAAAAGGATCAAGGGACAAAATGTAGAAATCAGTTGTCTCCTTCCATCACAGGGATCCTGGGGATCGAACTCTGGTTGTCATTTTTGGCAACATGAGTCTTGACCCATTGAGCCATCTTGACAGCCAAGAATTAGGCTATTTTTAAGTTGTTGAAATATGTTTAATGACATTTAATATCTATTCCTAATTAAAAAAAACTATTTCAAAGTTAGAAAAGGATGGATGTTTTCTTAACACCATGAAGGCCTAAACTTTGAGCCAATGGCACGATAAGAGTTAAAAAAAAAATCCTTACAATTTTACATTAAAATTTGGAATTGAATGAGGATGCCTGATTGCAATAACTATTTAACCCTGTTTTATAAAGTGAGCCCATTGCAATAACAGTAGAAAAAGAAATGAGAAATTTAATTTCAGTAAATAAGGGGGACATAAGTGTCTAACATAATTATGAATAGCATTAGCATATGACATAATATATGTGCCAAAATAAAATTCAGACAAATTAGATGGTTAAATTTTTAACGGAAATAAAGAAAGATATTTATATGAATATTAACTGGCAATAGACTTGAACAGGGGTTTTATAAGGACACAAACAATCACTAAAATCAAGATTGGTTCTTCTTACTTATGTAAAGGGAAGTATATAAGGCAAAGGAAAATTCAAGTAAGTTAATATTTTCAATAGTTATAACGGGTTCAAAAAGTTCTTGTTTGTTTGGCTTGATTTTTGGTTTGGTTTGGTTTGATTTTGGGGTCTATTTCTCTGGGACTTTTATTTGTTCATTTTGTTTTGCTTGAGACTGGGTCTCACGTACCCAGGAATGGCCTAGAACACTCTTTATAGTGAGACTGACTTTGAACTCCTGATCTTCCTGCTTCCAATGCCCAAGCAGTTGGATTCTGGGTGGCTACTGGGTCTTGCTATGTTTCTGAGGCTAACTTGGAACTCACTATGCAGCCCAGGCTGGACTTGAACTTACATTCTCCCCTTGTAAACCTCCTAAGAGCTGGATTACATCATGGGACATCATATCCAGCAAGTTGTTGTGCTTGTTTGAGTTTTTATTACTTTTTAAAATTAATTTTATCTATGAACAGATGATCTTTTCACAACAGAATGGCAAAGAGATAAATAACTGGAGAGATGACCTTCAGATTAAGAATAATTTATAATCATTAAGTTATGTATAATATCAAAACATTAGCCAGATATTTTGAATGACAACTATGCTCATATTATTAATTGATTATTAATTATTAATACTATGCTCGTATTATATAAAGCTCTTCTCACATAGTATCTCATTCATTCATCACAGAAGCTTAAGAAATGGGTGAGATTATAGCCGTTTTATGAATGAGGTTCAGTGAGATGAAACCACTTCTCCAAATAAAGAACAAATAAAATTCCAACTCCATTCTACTTGAATATCTACCACCTGTATTCCTCCAGCTTAGAAGAAATAGATTAAAAATTACTGATAAAGTATAACACATAAGAAACTTAAGTCTACGGACATAAAAAAAATTCCACGAAGTTCTAAACTAACACATTCTTATATTTGGAAAAATCTTTGCACCCTCTATTAAAATATGATTAACATCCTTAATACATAGAAAGCATTGGCCAAACAAACAGCGGAGGGCAATGAACAGGCAGGGAAAAGTATCCTGAGTAGGAAAAACACAACTGTAATTTTAAGAAAACCACAAACATAAAGGGGTATAATCTGTAACTGAAGAAAATGCAGCTTAGAGAGTGGGAAAATGGCATTTCTTAAAATGCCGTTTTCAAATAACCAAGATTATAAAAACCAGTAACGATATGGGTAGGTTTCAGCCCAGTGAGAGGATGCTGAACCCAAGTGAGACCTGATGAGTTACAACACGACTTAGTATTAAAACCACTTTTCAAGCGGGGTGTAATTGGGAATGTATTGGTGAAAGGGTATGATGTTCCAATTAGGATAAATTGTGGAGATCCATTATACAGTACAGTGATTAGAGTTCATATTAATGTTTTGTACATGTAATAATTGCCAGGAGATTAGACCTCCAATGTTTTTAGCACAAAGACGACATGATAAATATCTGAGTAAACTAATGACTGAGTCGTTTCACAACGAACTCATATATAAAAATATCACACTGTATACACTATGTTCAAGTCTGTCAAGTGTATCTTCACAATGCTGAGGAAAATCAGTTTTCAAATGATACTTGCTAACATATGCCCAGCTTTGTGGAGCTATATAGACCAGGTGTTTTTACACATCTATGGTTTTTAACATGAAATTTAAAAATTTTCAGGCAATGTCATGCTAGAAATTTCAATGTAGGCTATTTAAAATTTCTCTTGATCCACCTCATGCGTCTCCAAATTTCTTCAGTGCAGTAGCTCTACTCTTCAACTTTAAAAAAAATGATATAAGCCTAATGATTTACACTGCCAATAAGAACACCTTAAATCTGGAAAGCTCATTAATATTTACCAAGTAGCTTCACATATATCATTGAGTTCATATTGCATGTCTATGAGATGGATGTAGGCATTGTTTTACACAGAGAAAATTCTCCTAAAATCATCAGGGTTTTGTGTTTTACACTAACAGGAAAGTGTATCTCAGCTGCTACCTATAGAAGTTATTAAGAACAAAATGACTTCTTATTAAGCATATGACCCATGGGAACTGAGAGGCGACTCTGTGGGTAATAGTACTTGCTGCACAAGAAGGCCTGAGTTCATATCCCCAGCACTCATAGAAAATGCCAAGCACAGCCCCACACACCTGTAAAGCCAGCAGTGGGGAGGACAGACAGGAGGATCACTGGCAAGTGTTTGCCACTAGCCTAGCACTGGGTTCAGTAAGAGACACTGTCTCAAAGGAGCAAAGCAAGAGAGGTAGATTAGGACACTCATGTCCTCCTCTGGCTTTCATAGGCATACATGTATGTTTACATTACACACACACACACACACACACACACACACACACACACTCATACCACATATATACCTACACAGAAAAGCACTAGCCCTATCAACAATTCTCAACAATATCAGTGATAAGATATTTCTTTTGCTCGGGGTTGGGGTAGTTCTGCTGAACTTCAAGGGACAGCATAAACTTTATTTTAGATTTACAACTCTTAGCCTCTGTCATTGATAAGTGTTGTGGTTTACATGGATGGTAATGCAGACATTCCCAATTACACAGTTGACCCCACACCCACAGAAGTGGCTCCAAGAGTCCTTTTAATAGAGTAAACTTGGGATGCCACACCTGCACTGTAGTATCACATAGTCCCAAGAGAAGCAGTCAATCTGAACCAAGTAACAACGGTATCATGATTTGTAAAAGCAAAACAATAACATGTGGGGTACTTCAATTCTATTATTCTTCTGTGACCACTTGGAGTTCGTGTATTAAGATTTTTAAAAAGGAAAACAGACTATTAAGTGCAAGGAAAAATATCTAGGTGAAAATTCTATTCAATAGATGACAGGTTTCCATTAAATTTGAACACTTTAAAATTATCTTATTTTAATTAATTGTTTTAAAAGGAATGAATAAAATAATAATAGTGAATTATTGCATGACTCTTAAAATAATTTGTCAAATAGAGATGAGATATTGAATAATGATGTACTTGATGTCAAGCATGGTAGGTAATCTTTAGTCTTACTGTGTTCATAGAAGAAAAAATCTTAGAATTTGTCTCATCTGTTTATTATGAGTTTGGTTAGCAGAGAATACATACCAATTATTTTTCTTCTCCTTTTAACCTGTTCCATATGAAGCAGATCTTATTTTGTTTATATTTGTAACATTATGGAAATTTAACAGCGAGATTTTTAGAGATCCTCGGACCATTTATTTCAATTAGAAGTGGTAATGAGATCTCTTTAAACTATTAGCTGTCACTTAGTCTTTATGGAAGACAAATTGTATGCTTAATGCCTCTTGGCATGAGCCAGTCATTCGTCTTTAATAGTTTTTATATCGACTGAAAACAAATATTGTCTTTTTTCTTCTTCTAGTTCTCCTCCCCAAGCCCAAGTCAGTAATCAATTCAAATAGCATTATTTCATACAACTTAGGAAAGGCCTGATAAAACCATTTCACCTCAATCCTAGAAGTGGTAATAAGAAGTCTGCCCCAGCCAAGGAATACACATTACTTGGAACTTTATCCAGACTGTGAGCTCAAGAAACTATGAGCACCACAGTTCCTAGTGCATTATCTTCCACCTCAGAAATGCTCTTCCAAGTACCCAAGAATAGCACTTGGCTATCTTAAAAGCCATCCCTAGTCTTCATGTGACTGACCTTCAGAAAAATTCACTTCATAGCATGCCTTACCATGCAAGAGCAGACACAAATCTCATTTTGTCACAGGGCACTCTTGATTATGGACCTGCTTTAGTGTTGTTGTTGTTTTTTCCCCACTCAAGTGAAGGAACATGTTGAAAACTGTTAAGACTTGACTTGGAAGCATCCGGAAGGAATTTGCGACAACATAAGGAGAAGCAAATGCCAAGCCCTAAGGATACTGTGACACCATCTGAATGCTGAGCAATCTATTGAGTGAAGCACAGTTAATGGATGTCCTCCACAGTCTACCTAAGTCCTCCCCAGTGTTCCACAGACACCTTTACCATAATTGGCAGAGATCAGTACTGGGGCTTTGTTATTTGAAAATACCGTGGACCTGACAGTTGTAGGTTACAAATTCTTTGGGTGAGTTTCCACGTTGGCAAGCATGTTTCTTATTGTTGTAAAAATACAAAAAGGATTATAAATACCATACAGCATAAAACCCACTCTATACATTACAACAGAATTACATCATTCCTCTTAATTACCTGATTGGGTTTCAATTATAGTAGATGTTTATCCCAAATTAGATCTACCTGAGAAGAATCAGAGCTTGCCATCATGGAAGACCATCCAAAAACATCTTTGTATGTGTGGAGTTCAAGAAATGCTTCAAATATCAGCAATACTAAATAAAACCTTATAAGTAAATAGTTTAAAGATCACAATGCAATTTTGAAATCTTTATTATTATTATTATTATTATTATTATTATTATTATTATTATTATTATTTGAGACAGGGTTTCTCTGTGTAGCTTTGCACCTTTCCTAAAACTCACTCTGTAGACCAGGCTGGCCTCAAACTCACAGAGATCCGCCTGCCTCTGCCTTCCAAGTGCTGGGATTAAAGGTGTGCACCACCACCACCCAGCCAAAATAGCTTTATTTTAAGAAATAATTTTCATTATCACAATCTTCATGGCAGAGAATTGATTAGACATCATTTGTATGAATAGTCTACCATGGGTTTATTACCAAATAAATGGGTATTACCAAATCCCCCTACCATTGGTGTCAGGAGGCCATTCTACATCCAGTGCATCTGCATTCAGCTGCGTATAGTTGTGTGTGTGTTACATAGCATATGGAGTTGAGGTACCTGAGCAAGCCTCCATGTAAGAGCAACTGGGGATAACCTAGCCAAGCACTTACCATAAGCCAGACTCTTTTTTTTTTTTTTTTTTTTTTTTTTTTGGTTTTTCGAGACAGGGTTTCTCTGTGTAGCTTTGCGCCTTTTCCTGGAACTCACTTGGTAGCCCAGGCTGGCCTCGAACTCACAGAGATCCGCCTGGCTCTGCCTCCCGAGTGCTGGGATTAAAGGCGTGCGCCACCACCGCCCGGCCGTTTTTTTGTTTGTTTGTTTGTTTGTTTTTTTAAGCCAGACTCTTTATCTACCAAGTGCTCCTCCAGAATGCCTGGTAATACAGCTCACCAGAAGCCTTTTGCTTTCAGCTAGCAACTCCAGCAGTGCATCTCCCTGCCTGACCTTACACATGTGTATCATCTCTAGCCAGATTTGACAGTTCATGCCTATAATCCCAGCACTGAAGACATGAAAGCAGACAGGTTTTCTCTGAGTTCTAGGCTGTCTTGAGCTATAGAACATCCCTTCTCAAAAACCTAACATATGCATGCATGTACACACACACACACACACACACACACACACACACACACCACATCTCCATCTATATACCTCACATTGGTCCCGGACATTGATGGTTTGGGCAAGTGAGCAAGAGGAAACAATTACTCCAGCCCTCCTGGTAATACTTTTGCAGGTGAGAAAGTGAGGAACAAATCTGACAAAAATTTGGAAGGCTTCTGCCTCTGGGGATTTTCAGGTGTCCAGTTGTTTGGAGTGGTGCACAATGCAATACCTCTTCCAAGGTGGAGGGTAAGTTGTAGCAGCTTTCTTCCTCCCATACTGAGTGTCCAAAGTGCTTTTCTGCACTTGAGAGGCAACGTATTCCTCCTTGAGTGCGCTACTCTGGCCTGTTAGCATGTAACCCAAGAAGCTGCTAGTTTGGAGTAAGTCCCCAAACAATAGAAGATCTGCAACAGCTCCAGGCCACAGTGAAGCCACTCAGTCACTCGGGCCATATGATTCTGTAGATTCAGTGGTGCTTGTGGTGTTCAGGAAAGACAAAAAAGGAAGCTGTTTGGAGTCCTTGGCAAGACCCTGTTAGGTGAATCATACAAAAAGCCCTTAGGATTTTCAAGCAAGGTCTTGCTAGTTCCTTAATCTTGGACTTGTAGCCTCCAGAACTGGTAGAGAACAAATTTAAATGCCTAACAGCCTGTGTGTGGTTCTTGTTGGAACAGCTCTAGACTGACATGATTTTGATCTCCTAAGTTCAAGAGCGTGAACTCATCTAACCCACGTAGCAACCCTATGAGGTAGTCACTCAGGTTGTCTTTTTCTGCGATGCTGTCAAAGGTGACCTAGCTCGGTCACGGAATAGAGCTGGGACTTAAATTTAGCATCTAGTCTGAGGCTGTGCCCATAACCATTACACTACAGTGTCTTCAGAGGGAGGGATAGGAATGCACAGTGCTTTTCTTACCTGGGGAACTCTGAGATTCATGTAAGTCACAGAAACCACGTGCTGGTGAAGTTTGGGAGAGCACTGGCAGTCCTGCTCTCAGCACATTACTTCCAGAGTAGCTAGTAAGTGGAGGAAGACAGAAGCCTGCTTATGGGTGGCCCCAGAGATGCTTATGATGCCTACTCACACTTGATAGTTCAAAAGGAATTTATTCGGATCCTGGCTGTTACTCCAGGAGGACTCTGAAAATGAGCACCTCTTTAAACCAAACACCCTGAGCACCCCATTGACTCCCTCACGGCAGAGGTCTTTTTCTGAGTGTCCAACAGGACCAGAATTTTAATTCCTGAGCCTTCTTCAGCAACTCTTAAGGGATAAATTTTTTTTAATGGCATTTCACCACAATTGATCCTTTTTGTCACTGAAATAAATACAAGGGAAAACTTCTCTGACATCTAATGTTTATAAAAATCACATTGACCTTTGATATGCTACAACTACCATATGTCAGCTACTAGGGTAGGCCCTCCACCTACAGGCAAAGATCATGTCTGTATAGCATGCTGTAATCCGACTCCTAGGGCCTAATCCATGATAGACACTCACTATTGGTTAAATGGAAGGTAAGATGGGCAGGTGGGTGGGTCAACAGATGAACAGCTATGCAGGTAGCTTAAAGGAAACAAGAATGGATGGATGCAAAGAAGGATGGATGGATATGACAAATGAACATGTTGGTGGACAGCAGAGGGTCCACTTACATGGAAACTCTACAGATCATAAACTGTCCAGAATATCAGCTCTTGCATCCTCCCATTTCTTCTTCCCAGTGTTCCAACTGGACCCAAACCAAAAAAAGCCTAGAAGGAGCTAGAGTGAGGATATTGGTTGAACTGTAGAAACTGAAGTTTGCCAGCTTTCAATCTGTCCTGGTAATGTCACACAGGCAGAAGAGATTCTTGGGAGGAATAATATTTATTGTCATGCTGGCTTCTGCCAAGACCCCAGGCAAAATTCCAAAGGCCACAGCATGTCTTTGCCAGGATCTCTTCCTTTCTAAGGCCTTCCACGCAGAGCAGCTTTCGAAGCAACTTCATCTCTCCAAATTCCTTCATCTTGGGCTACCTCCTCATAGCCTTATTACCATGGAGCCTTGTTAATTTAATTTATACTAATGTGTGAATGATGGTTAACATTCCTATAGCATTATTAAATAAAGCTATAGCATTTCAAATAGCTCCCACTGGTAGAGAAGCAAGGAGACATTTTCCAGGGAAGAACTCCAGAAGTCTGTCCAGAAGATGGCTTAGCAGGTGTCAGAGCTCACTGGGCAAACCTGATGACCTACACTCAAACCCAAATAAAAGCTGAAGAGGAGAATCAACTTCACAAAGGTGTCTTCTGATCTTCACGCATATGCCATAGCACATGCAACATCCCCTTATACACATACATATCACCCACAGAGCGATGATAGTAATAATAATAAACAAATTAAAATTTTCAAGGGCTTTATCAATGCACCCCATTAATGTCCTACTCGGCCACAATGTGACTTCTTGAATAGTTTCTCTGCATTGAAATATCATGGCTTCTAACAGCTTCCAGAATTCCACTTCCTCCTACCTCTCCGCTAACATGCCCCATGCTCCCAGTTCCCTGTTTAAAAAAAAAAAAAAAAAAAAAGTTGGATGCAACTGTTCATGGTATCCTATGCTTCCCATCAGGGCAATGCCACACAGGGTCACCACTGTGGATTCTATCTAGATCTTCCCCGATAGATCTCACAATCTCTGAGGGCAGGATACCTGCCTGCACCCTGCCAACCACAGGAGGCTGGAGCCTAAAGAAGGTATTGGTTGGAGAAGCTCAGTCATAAAAAAGTTATACACACAAAAATGTATATGAAAATTATATACATTTATATTTGTATGTATGTGCATATAAGTATGTCCCATTACAGAGGTAGAAATCATAGCAATGGAAAAACCTAAAAAGAGCAGCCATAGGGTCATCTATGCTCTTGACTTGAAGCCTGGCCTTCCCAAGCTCTTGATTTTCCATTTGAAGAAAACATGGGAGAAGCATTCTTTTTTTTTTTTTTTTTTTTTTTTTTTTCTTAAAGTCTAGCTCGCTGATCTGGAAACCTGGGCTTTTTTACTGATGCGAATTTTACAACCATTTCAGGTCATCCTTGAAAAAAATTACTCAATTCAGACTTCTCTGCAAGAGGCTCACCATCCCCACTGTGACCATCCTTGGCTTGATCACCTCCAAGCCACACAATGTTCTCATTGCAGTACAAAATCTCCAGGATGGACCATGCTAATGACTGCCAGGAACAGGGAGCCTGCTCTACCGAGCTGAACTCCAAATCAGTATAATGAACAATGCACATTCTGACCATGACCATGACAGAACCAAGGAAATCATGAAAATCAGAACTAGAATGTGGTCACATTTTAAAGAAAAAGGCCTAGCACTGTCTGTGGGAAAGAGAACTGTTATCAGAAAACAAACTCCCACACAACTGAAACTCTAGAACTTAAGAGGCCATCATATATAAACAGCAAATTCCAAAGGAGCAATGTGATTTGCTACTTCATAATTGTATGTTTAGTTTTATATCCATCAATTACATTTTTAAATCCTATGTCTATTTGTGCTTTTCTTTCTTACAATTAAGTCTTCCAGCTCCATTCTTTCAGTCCCCAGAAGGAGCTTCCTGAAGGAGATAATGAGGCCATTACTGCCCCTGTTTGAGTCTTCTGTCAGTTAAAGAAGGAAAATTAAATACATACAGAAAGCAAAAATGGTTGGGTGGTGGTGGCCCATGCCTCTATTCCCAGCACTCAGGAGGCAAAGACAGGTGGATCTCTGTAAATTGGAGGTTAACCTTGTCTACAGAGCTAGTTCCAGGATAGTCAGGACTTCACAGAGAAAAAAACCTGTCTAGAAAAACAAAACAAAACAAAACAAAAAAATAGAAAGTGAAAGTGGACAGGTTTTATCATTAAGCATTACTGTTATAAGATATTTAGGTAAAAGTAAACTCAGAAGTGATGCATGGCGGTGCATGCCTATGATCCCAACACTTGGGGAGGCTGGGATAGGAGGGTCATGAGTTTGAGGACAGTTTAGACTACATAGCTTAATTAAATAAAGTTGACAGAAGTAATTCTTTACATGGAAAGTAAACAGTATTACAATGTAAGCTAAATTTTTTTATTTATTATTTTTATTTTATTTTATTTTATTTTATTAGTTTTTCAAAAGCCCTGGCTTCCCTGGAACTCACTCTGAAGACCAGGCTGGCCTTGAGCTCAGAACTCAGAGATCTGCCTGTCTCTGCCTCCCAAGGTGCTGGGATTAAAGGCATGCATCATCACTGCCTGGCCCCTGCAAACTGATTGTTTTTATACAAATCTGACTTACAAAAATATATTGTCATTAGGTGTGATGATCACTCCTGTGATCCCAGAACTCAAGAGACGGAGGCAGGAGGATCTGGAGTTCAAGACCAGCCTCAGCTCTACAGTGAGTTCCGAAGCTACAAGATCTTGCCACAAGAAAGAAAGGGAAATGCATTTGCCATTTTACTTACTGCTGTAAGCAGGACTCACAGCTCAGAGCCTCTGCTTAAACATTGCATCTGTCCCTTTTACACTTTCCAGCTTGGAAATTGGAAGTTTAGGCTTGTTTTTGTTTGTTTGTTTTTGTTTTTTGTTTTTGTGCTTTATAACAATGGAACCAAAGCGCATTACTTTATGCCATCCACTCTCATCCCAGCCCATGCCTCCCATCCTCTCAGCCACATCTCACAATAGCTGTCCTGGAGATTCCACTGGTCCTCGCTTGGCTCTTGGCACAACCTCCCTTTCCTTCCTGGGATATTAGTAACAAACATGGAGCTGGCCTCCTGCTCCTTTAGTCCTGGACCGAGTGTATGTTCTGCTGACCATGGTCCTTCTAACCACACTGGACACACTATAAGGCTAGCTGCCAGTGATGCATGTGATTGCGCCTCTCCATTCCTGATACCCCCAGCACCCATCAATGGTACAGTCAGAGCAGGTGGCTGGCACACGTATTTGAGGCAAACCTTCCTCCACCTATCCTTACAAAAGCAATGCACGTTCTCAGACAGGTGATCTCAATTGCCTCCCCTACCTGCAAGATAACAGGTGGATAATAATAAACCTTCGTTTCCTTTTACTGTCTCTACTTTTTGCAGCGCTGACCCTTGAACGTGCTTCCATTAGGCGATATCACCTTCACTTGAGGCTACAGGGCACCTCCAGGGCAGGTGCCGCCCACAGGATAATTAGAGCGGGCATTGCCTCCTGCAGTGTTGTGTTAACACTCCTGGCCAGCTACGCTTTCTTGCCAGGGCTTTTCAACTTCTCCAGGCCCTTACTTCCAGGCTGAGATATGTTCATTTTCCTATGAGTTCGGGGCAAACCAGCGTCTCTGCCACAAACCAACCCGCTTAACTAAACCAAGCCAGTCGGAGCTAGAGGCAGCGCTCTGGTGTGAAAATGAACTTTCTGGTACTTAACTGTTCAACACCACCACCACCACCACCCCCTCACACACACACACTCACACACACACACACACTCCACATGACAGCGTGTCTCACAGAGCAACTGTGAGAACTTGTAGCCTGGCCTCACGTGCAAGAATTCCTTTCTGGGAACTGAAATGCTGCTTCCGTCTGTCCTTTCCCAAACAGATCCACTCTAGACTTTCTAGAAGGATCTACCGTCCTTTCGTCTGGATCAATGAGTCAAACTTGTTATACCACAGATCCCAAAAGCATACTCTGAAGTCCAGTTATCCCATTTGTTCAGCACCCCATCATCCCGGAATACTTCAGCCTAAGGAACCTGTCTCATGTGAATAGGCACCTGCCTTGTGTTTAATTCCCCCAACTCTTACCCTCAGGTTAATGGTACATGTCTCAGTAGCAGGGAACTGAGACCAGCAGGACCTGAATTTCCCTTCTCCTTCAGGAATAGCCACCCATTCCTCTTGAAGTTTCTCAAAACTCAGAAAAAAAAAAGTAAAGAAAAAGAAAAAAGAAGATTGAAAATAAAGCAGACCTGACCCATCTTTTTGGTATTCTTCAAATGCAAACACTACTAGAGGCATTCGGATTTTCCAGTGGTCGCCAAAAGCAAGCACCTATTCCTTGCCCAGGACCTGACCATCAAGCCCACATACAACAGGGTGCTGTGTGCCTGACTCAGAGTTGTCTAGATGCAGAATCTGACTGACCAGCTCTTAGTGACGCCAGGACGGACAGAATACATAGATAACGCAGAAAATAGAAGAGTCCCAGACACCCCAAACACCCTGGTCTCTCAGTTGTCGCCTAGACTATCTGCTGAGCCACTGCAGAAGCGCCAGGCCTGGTCCCCCTCCCGCCGCGCCCCCAAGGCCGCCCCGGCGGCGCCTCCTTACCTTGCGCGAGTACGGGGGCTTGCTCAGGTGGATGCCATCTCGGACCAGCTTATCCCGGATCATGATCTTCAGCTTCAGCTTGGGGTAGCTCACCAGCTCCCTGCTGCGGGGAGCGCTCGCCTGGCCACGGGGGTCCCCGCGAGTACCCTGGGCCGAGCCGCCACATGGCTCCCCCCGGCGGCCTGGGGGCACGGCGTCCACCTGCGGTGCGGGTGGCACGGGCTGCGGCTCGAGCGTGAAGTAGAGGCCGGCGGCGGCCGCGTCCTGTTCCCGCAGCCGGCGCACAGCCTCCAGGATGCGCCGGCGGTGCGCTGGAGCCAGCACCCCGATGGCGTCCAGGTCCGGGTCTCCGATCTGCTTGCACACTTCCAGGTCATCGTAGCCATTATCCACGAAGGACTCGGCGTACTGCGGGAGCTGTAACGCTTTCAGCCACTCGTAAACTATGTTGGTGCACATGGCTGAGACTAGCAACTCGCCGGCGAGTACCCAAGTGGCACTGGCGGCACCAGTTCTTGGAACTTTTAATCCTCTCCTGGAAGGGGGTGGGGAGAAGAGACAGCTGGAAAAGTTTCTTGCTTAGTGGCTAGGCTCCGGCCGCAGAGCAAAAGCCATGGGAAGCAGCCTGGGAGAGAGCAAGCGTGAGCGAGAAGCGTCTAGCAGCGGCGAAGAGGATTCCCCGAGCAGGCGCGGCGCTCGCGGGCACTGGCGGCTGGGCGAGCGGCTCGGCTCCGCGCCGCCCCTGGATGCGCGGCCTCCGCGGGGAGGGGCGCGCGGGCGGGGCCGGGCACACCCCTCGCACCCGCGCGGGTCACCGTCGCGCCGCGCCGCCCAGGAGTTTCCCCAGCCCGGACAGTCCGGAGGCTGCGCGCTGCATGTCGCTTTCTGGCCCCCGCCGTGGGCGTCTGCACCCGCGTCCCACGCGGGGGAGGTGGCTCCGGCCGGCAGACCCGGGGATGCGGGCGAGCTCCTGGTCTGCGCGCGTGTCAGTCACTGTCGTTCCCGGGGTCACAGTGACCCGGCGGTTATTAAGCTTCCGGACTCCGGTGGCTACCTTTGATATCTTTCGACATTTCTGTTGAATCCGACTTCTCTAAACCCTTAGATTTCTCTTAGCTCAGTTCCCAAGCCTACAGTGACTCTCGCCAGCGCGTCCAAGGGCAGGTCCCCGCCACCTCATTGGGCTGAGCGAAGCTGTTAAGTCCAGTGTCCCTTTTCCCTTCTCGGTGCACGCAGAATGTCCCTTCCAAGGAGCCTGCTGCCAGTCTCGAGTCGCACGGTGTGTCTGCCTCTGTGATCCCGCGCTCTGTGCCCTGAGCAGCAGCGTTTCGGCAGCAGGGTGGGCGCAACGTGGGGACCGTCCAGCCCGATGGGCGCGCAGCCCCTCCTCGCTACAGCTAGTCACGATGGGTGCGCATCGGGAGGGGCACGGCTGCTCCTGGCTGCCTTGCCCTTCCAGGACCATCAGATCTGCGAAAGTTTGGGATGGGCTGTTACTTTCTCCTTGGCCAGCGCATCCCTACCTGGTCTCCATAACCCACCCACCCCCATCCTGCCACACACACACCGCGTTGTGTCAGACCCCCTCAATCTCGCCTGCCTTCTGCTTTTTCCCCCGCCTCTCATCACAATCATTCTACCCCGGGTGGGTGGCTGCATGCCCAGGGACATGTGAGGTTTTCTGCCTCTGAGACAAGGATCACAGCAGACTCTCCCTTCTCTGCCCCAGGATCGCGTGTTAATCGATACACCACCATGCAGCTTGCTTTAAAAAGAACGTTAGGGCATCTAGCACTTTCTGTCTAGATGAGAGCAACAAAATCAACCGAGATTCCCCCTGGTGCCAATGTCCCAGCTTTGAAGGTGTGGGGCGGGGGACCCGAGTTCCTGGACAGCGTTTCCCTGGCTCTGATCTTTTGGGAAAAAGATAAAACCTTAAGAAACATTACAGGCGGCAACAATTTCCTCCCTTTTCACAGAAGTAAGAGCCAGGTTCACTCTTGAGCTAGTGTTTGAAGACCTGACCCATACCTTTTTCCTGGAGTCCTCATGGGGCCTTGACTGTCTCTTGCCATGACATTGATGGGTGAGAACTAGTGGTTTTAGTGTCATTTCCCTATCTTCAGGGCCTTAGGTTGTGGGGAAGGGATTATCTGTGTTTCTCTTCCTCTAAATTAGCGTAGCCCCCTTGGAACATGAACACTGAGAATCAGATGATATTTTTACGGTCTGGAAAATACCTGTTATAGATGCACCTAAAATGCTCCCATATTTCTACAGTTGCGGGAGGAGGGGGGGGGGTGGCTGGGTGTCTCCATTCCCAAGCTCCTGGACCCAAGAATCTCACATTGAAAAAGAGCTACCAGAAAGGACCTTATATTTGGGAAGAGGAGAAAGACAACGTGGGTAGTTGTGGAGCTGTAGCTGTCCCTAGCCCTATATCACCTGAGTTGCCCTTTCCAGAGCCTGGATTAAGGTCCTCCTCCAGTGCAATGCTCTGGGTAGCACCCGACCCTCCCTATCTAACACAGATCTCAGCTAGCCTTCTGTGCCTTGCCAAAGCAAGCTCACAGTGCCCCCTCGTGTCCAAGTGCTGGAATTTTAAGGCGTTGCCCAAGTACCAAACTTGTTTTGTTCAGCAGAAGGAAGAGGGCTTTGTGGTTCCTAGTCACCTTAAAGTACAGATGATGTCCTCATGGATACCTCCGCATCTCAGTGCTTTGTCAGGAAAACTTTTGTGTTTTTGGAGAGGCGAATATTCCAGTCGTTTCAAAATAATTCTGCAAGGGAACAGAAGCGATCAGCAGATACCCACTTGGAAGTTGGTATCGTATGCCAGGCATCTCCATGTATGTCTAAACATATGTGGTACATAATAGCACTATCCGCTAGCTTCCAGAAAAAGACGATACATCTCTGAAACATTCCCTCCGCATTTGCTCACTATAGAGTCAGGGGGTAGAGAACTATGAAGAGGGGAACTTAGGGCCAGGCTTCCAGCTACTGGACTTCCAGATCCCCAACTGCTCCTAGAGAGTAACAAGCAGAAAACATCGGGCTAGTTGTAAAAGCTTCGTCTCTTATTTATTCTTGATGTTTGTTTGTTTGTTTGTTTGTTTTTGAAAAAGGAAGCTTAAAGCTTTTGAGCTTATTGCCATGGTTTTTCTTTCCCAAGCTGTGTGAAAAGTCCAATAACATTACTTAATAGTCCTTCACCTTCTCAAACACAGCCTCTTCCCCTCAGGGAGCTTCAGGACATTCATTTTGTCTCGTTAATCTTCAGCAAGCCAGTGAGTATTTTTATTTCCATTTTACAATTAAGGAAACTGTATTGGAGGAAGATGGATGGCTTGCCCAAGGTCATGTGGTAAATCAGGATAGAGACAAGAACAAGCCGGTCTTGTGGAAGCCTCTCCTCCGTAGGTGGCAAGAATTCTCCCTTATTTATGTTCAGGGCACTGCCCAATTGGGAAATAAAGCATCTCTCTCAGGAGGGGACGGCTTTTATGAATTAATCATTTGTTAATCAGTCATAAATAAAATCTCCTGGCTTTTGACTTCTCGCTTTCCTCTTTTGCACACTTTCCCCGTGCTTGCTCAAGTCTCTGTGTGAAGCTGAGAGAATTCTATGCCTCTCTCTGCTGCTGCCATAGAGAGACTCTTGATAGACTTTATTTATTTCTGAAGTCAAAAATGCAAAACTTCTGCACCCTGTACTTGTCTCTACTTCCCTTGGAGACACCTAGTCCAGAATGAAAAGGCAAATAATAGGGGATGGTGAGTAGATGGCTCAATGAACAGAGTAACTCGCTGCATGGAGTCCCTATCCTGTGTCTAGATCCTTCTGCACCTAACTAAAAAGAGTTAGGCTGGGTGCAGGGGCATGGGCATGGGCCTGGAATGCCAGTGCTGGGGGAAGGGGGAGGAGTCAGAGACAGGTAGATCCCAGGGACACTTGAGAGCCGAAATGGGGAGGTCCAGGTTTACTGAGACCCTTTCTCCATAAAAATAAGGTTGATCGTGAGCTGGGAAGTTTTCAGAGGTTGACTTATGGCCTCAGACATGCACATACAGGCAATCACCATGTGCACACATGCAGAGAAGTGACTGATTTTAAGATTTAGAAGCCTTCAGGAGCTAAAAGCCCATTCCTTAGCCACCGCAGCACCCAAATTTATATCGAGGAAGTAGATGTCTAGGAAACTCAAGTCTCCTATTGAAGTTCACATGTGTGACAGACCCCATTTCTCTCCCCCCTGGCCCTGTACAACACTACCTACTTTTACCTGGTTATTGTCAAAAGCATATTTATTCATCAATGTTTATAGAGTAGACAGTACCAGACACCAAAGCAAGAAACAAACAGTCCTTTCTTCATTAGTACCAATCACATCTAACCTGGACTAGCTTCCAAGATCAGGCACACCAAGGGATGTGTAGTTGTAGACCTGTACCCTGTGGGTTTTGGAAATCGTACTGTACTGGCAGGTACTGTGTGTCTACATGGCACAGCTAGAGTCATCAGAGAGAGAAGCCTCCGTTAAGGAAATGCCTCCATGAGATCCAGCTCTAAGGCATTTTCTCAATTAGTGATTAATGGGGGAGGGCCCAGCCCATGGTAGGTGGTGCCATCTCTGGGCTGGTGGTCCTGGGTTCTATAAGAAAGCAGATTGAGCAAGCCATGGGAAGGAATCAAGTCAGTAAGCAGCTCCCCTCCATGGCCTCTGCATCAGCTTCTGCCTCCTGGTTCCAGCCCTGCCCTGAATCCTTCCAATAATGGACTATGGTCTGGAAGTGTAACCCAAATAAATCCTTTCCTACCCAACTTGCTTTTCGGTCATGGTGTTTTGTCGCAGCAGTGAAAACCCTAACTAAGACACATATATTAACCAGATTTTGAAATTGAACCTTGACTTTTAGAACGCCTCACATACACTTTCAAGTGTCTCTGATGATCCTGCTCACAGCCTTAAAACACCAAGATAATTTACCCCACACACCTTGTCAAGTACCTTTACTTCTTTACAAGGTATTTTTGATGGATAATGCTTTCTTAGAGTTTTTTCATTAAAGAAAATTAAAAACCAATGCTGATTATTATTTAATACACTGAGGTGTGGGCTCTTTTCATTTGATTGATTCCTTGATTTAACTGGGCTTTGTTGTATTTGCAACAGTGACTCTTCTTTAAACGAAAATCCCTGGGAAAGTAGATTGCGGAGAAAGTTTCTATTTAAATACCATTTCAGAACTATTTTGCAATGATAATAACTATGGAACATGCAAAGTTAACACTGACATTCTCAGTGTAATTAATGATAATTATATTCAGGTTTTAAAGTCTAAATATCAGAAAGCAGCTTTTCTGCTCAGGAACTCGATTCGGGGTTGCCAGATGAAAAAAATAATTTGTTTTGAAATTTTCCTGGTGTTCCGTAAGGTTCCATACTACTTTATTTAGAAGATAAATGTTCATACCTAGTGTGTATAAAAATTAAATTCCATTAACATCTATTAAACGTCAGTCCCCTGGGTATCTAGCCTTGTAAAAGTCGAGCATATATAATTTAATCTTAAAATGCTAAATATGTCTCGCCTCTGTTTAAACCACAAGCAGAAAGCATCCGAAAGGGCTGTATGCCACGGGGAGAAAGGAGAGTAACGTGCTTGAGTGATGTAACAGGCAATCTGTTCTTCAGTGGATGGGAGTGGGGGTTGGGGCTGGCACCTTAATTAGGGGCAGGCTGGGTGGGGGTTTCTGTTAATGGGCTTGGGCTCTGGATGTTATATTTATGTGTGACAACATATTTGAAAGAGGGAGAGGCAAGGAGCAGTGGGGAGCACCAGCGGGAAGCCATGAGATTATGGCTTGCTATTACCTAGTAGGCCTTTCTTTTCTAAAGGAAGGCACAAAGCCGGTGAAGAATGTTCTAGAAGTCTTTGGCTTAGAGGTCACCAAGAGGAGAACAAGAGACTATATTCGTGATAGAGAATAAAACGAAACCCATGAAAAAACACTCTTGTCCCATTATCTCTGCTCATCTCCAAACTATATTTGAAATGCACCCCAAAGATGAACCCAGCATTTCCCGAGGTAAAAAATAGGGGGTGCGGGGCTCTGCTAGGTAGCGCGAGCAACACTTGGGAATACCCTTTTTTCTTTTCTTTTTCAGTCTAAGAAAAGCTAACTTAGCACTTAGAAGCTAGGTTATGTAACTTCCAACAAGTGAAATGATATTGATAAAAAAAGCTCTTTTAGGCAAGTGAAAAATGAGTTAAATATGTCATCACAACAATAAAATCCTTAGACTTCAGCAGAGAACAGCTGCTCCCAGGTGTGGGTTTATTTCCAGGCAGGAGTTAGGACAAATGGCTCCTGACTCCAAGGCCCCTGTGGTTCCTGAGGACTGGAGGCTGCTGATAATCTGTTTTTGAGGGTAAAGGAGCCTTATGTTTCTGCAGGAACATTTTATTCCTTCTTGTAGGGAGTGAAGAACATAGGCCCTGGTCTCACTAATGGTTTCCCCCTCTGGTTCTGCATTTGATTCCTTAGCCACCTTGGATGTTAAGAATAAGACCGATGGCCAGGTGGTGGAGGCGCACGCCTTTAATCCCAGCACTTGGGAGGCAGAGGCAGGCGGATCTCTGTGAGTTCGAAGCCAGCCTGGGCTACAGAGTGAGTTCCAGGAGAGGTGCAAAGCTACACAGAAAAACCGTGTCTTGAAAAAAAAAAAAGAATAGGACTGATGGATAAACGTCTGTATGACAAAATTTAGAAACTGTTGACAACCACTGGGCCAGTAGCCTGCGGGACAGACTGCTCCTAACTGAGAGCCGTTAGCTGTTATCCATGATGGCAGGTCACACTCTGGGGCAAGAACGATCAGATCCTGAGAACCAGATTGTTCCCCTCAAGTGGTAACCATGATACCAACTTCTACAGGACCAGAAGTGAGACAGTAATCACCAAGCTCTGCTGGACCAGGACTGCTTAATTATGCCGGCCTCTTATGTTCCCTGCCCCAGCTCATCCTCTACTTAAACCTAAAGCTCCTGTCAATCAAAGAAGGACTTGTGATGATGGCCCCTGATCTGTTCCACCCACAATGACCACGTTGGTTAAATCATCTCTCTCTGCTTTTCCTTATTGCTTATCTCTTTAACTACGGTGTTAACAATGAGTGGCGGACCTACCCTGTTGGTATAACCAGAACTACTAGGGTCACAGCCTGCTGTGGCAGCCCTGACAGCCTCCCTAGCCACCTGCCCTTAACAGACAAATTTAACTGAAGAGAGAGAACAACAGAGAGAGAAAGACAGAGAGACAGAGACCTAGACAGAGAGAGACAGAGACAGAGAGACAGAGACAGGGACAGAGACAAACTGTCCTCTGACCTCCGCACACAAGCCGTGACATGCGCATACCCACTCCCACAAATAAATAAACGAATAAAATTCAAAATATAATAAAATAGAGAAGCAGAGGCTCTCGAACTACTAGGACAAACCTACTGATATCTATCAAATTCTCAAAAATTCACAAGTTTAGCAACAAACTCTTTGGCAAGGTGATAAGATGCAGAGCTATTCTCACAAACTAAGGTTAG